>NC_133774.1:130853273-130945681 GCF_003597395.2 Chelonoidis abingdonii
GGCAAGGTTTTGGGGGGACCAGAGTGTACCAGGCACTGGAATTCCTGGTTGGTGGCAGCGCTACAGGTTCTAAGCTGGTAATCAAGCTTAGAGGAATTCATGCTGGTACCCCATCTCTTGGACGCTAAGGTTCAGAGTGGGGAATTGTACCATGACAGCTTCCTTCCTTTTCTCAGACAGTCACTGAGGTGCCAGAGTCCGGCAACACACACCATCCAAGATTTGGCATCTACAGGCAAGCAACCTCTAGCCCAGCGGTTCTCAAACTGTGGGCCGGGACACCAAAGTAGGTTGCAAACCTGTTTTTTAATGGAGTCACAAGGCCCGGTGTTAGACTTGCTGGGGTACGGGCCAAAACCGAAGCCCAAGCACAAACACCCAAGGCCAAAGCCAAAGCCCAACCCCACCACCTGGGGCCAAAGCCAAAGCTGGAGGCCTTCAGCCCTGGGCGGCAGGGCTCGGATGGGCTTATACTTTGGTACCCCTCCTGGGGTTGTGTAGTAATTTTTATTGTCTTAAGGGGGTCACAGTGCAATCATGTTTGAGAATCCCAGCTCTAGTCACTCAGCAAGTCTGTTGAGTTAGCTAGCAGGTCCAAGAAAACCACAACCACCAGCTAATCTTTCCAACCACATACTAATTTCCTGAAACTGAATGAAACCACAAGAGTCACAGCAAAGATCATGCATAAGTATCAACCTGACAAGGATTTTTTTTCTCAGTTTTTATTAGTAGAGGAACACTTCCACCTTGGCATTCTCACCCTTGTCCTTTTAACTCTAGCAGCTGACAGTGTGCATGTGGATTAAATACTCAGAATGTAGTTGAGTATGGTTCCTCAAACAGCCTGCAATAAGGTTCAATAGGCTCAGGGCCTAATTGCTCATCGTTCAATAGGCTCATGGCACACTCATATTATATGGGTTGAGTGGTGTGCGTTTAAATCCCGAGAAACTTAGTTTCACACAACTTTTTGTTTGCTAGTTAAATTTAACAAGCTGTTTGTCTGGAATATCAGTAACTTTCAATTAGCATTGAAATAAATAATGCCCTATTTTTCTAAGGCTTACAGCTAGACAAGGTCTGCTGCCTTCTCACATAATTCGATAAAGTTTGCAAGGAATTGTGCAATTTGGATTAATTAACCTGATAATTAGAGTAAGCTGATGAGTTGATAGTAACCCACTTTATTCCAGTTTGATTAGGTTGTGTTTTGAGTTATTTAGCTTAGTTAATAAATTATATAAAATTCAAGGATTGTGTGGATCGATGTGTCTTCAGCACCCATCAGGGCCTGGAACTGTGTGAAGCCCAGGGTAGATAATAGAGACGCCTCCCACTGAGTGAGATGGAATGGAGAATAGAGCTTTAGGGCAAACAGAGGCCCGGGACCCCCTGGGGGCCATGAGTAGGTTTCAGGGTATCCACCAAAATAAACCAGAGAGCAGGGCTGGCGTTAGACTCACTGGGGCCCAGGGCAGAACATAAAGAACATAAGAACGGCCATACTGGGTCAGATCAAAGGTCCATCTAGCCCCGTATCCTGTCTTCTGACAGTGGCCGATGCCATGTGTCCCAGAAAGCTGAATCCCGAGCCCTACTGCCCAGGGCTGAGGTCAAAGCCCAAGCAACTTAGCTTCGTGGGCCCCCTGTGGTGTGGGGCCCCAGGCAATTACCCTCCTTGCTACTCCCTAATGCCAGCCCTGGCTTTTAATCTACTGGATATGCAGAAAAACAATTGTTGTGGCACAGGTGAGGTGTGGAGGTTTTATACCATGGAGGGGGGCCTCAGAAAGAAAAAGGTTGAGAATCCCTGAGGAGGGGACAATCCTGGGAGCTGTCAAGTGCCTGTGCAGAGTTGACTAGTGTCTGCAACTCCCAATAAACTCCATGGTACTTGAGGACTCTCAGCACCTCTGAGAACTGAGCTGATAATCTGCTGCATGTCCATACCTGTAGCAGGCTAAGATGTGAAATACGTAGCTTACACACGTCAGGGAGGCAGCAAAGGTGGTGAAAATCCAAACACCTGAAGAAAAAGAAAAGCAACCATCTGTACAGAATGTTTTCCCTGCAGCTCCCATGACATGATTACAAAACTATTTTAACTCAGCACAAATTTCACAGCTATTTTGTACACATAGAATCATAGAACCATAGTTAGAAGGGACCACAAGAGTCATCTAGTCTCACCCCCTGCCAATACGCAGGATTTGTTGTGTCTAAACCATCCAAGACAGATGGCTATCCAGCCTCCTTTTGAAAACCCCCAGTGCCTTTGCTTGGACACATTTCTATTTGGAACACTTTTTGCCTAGTCACTCAGAAATGCTTTGATTATTTGTTAATCATTTAATTATAGAGTTGAGCCCAAACCAAAGCCCTGGATCAGAATTATGTACTCAAATCCAAATTTATACTGAGCAGAACAAAGATCTTGGATTCTCACATGTCAAAGCTTGGAAGTGCAAGTTTTCCTACATTACTCTCCTAACATGCAGCTCAGTCTCCATGTCCATTCAGTTCTCTTTTTCTCTGCTGAGACAGCAAACTGATAAAAGTAACAACTGCAATTCATGTTAGCTGTGAGGAAGCTTTTTACAATATGGAAAATTGTCCACTAGAAACTAGATTGTGATCTCCAATTCATCTTACAAATAACCATAGACAGCTTTCAGGCTCTTGGGCCCGAGTCAGATTTATATTTAGAGGGAATCTCTTTTGTTGTGTCCTCCTAACCATCTGCCCTCTCTTGGAGTCTTTACATCAAAGCTGAATGTCTTTCTAAAAACGTACTCTAGTTTAGCCACACATGTACCTATTGGGCTTAATGTACGAATCACCGGGTGAAATCTCTGGCCTGTGCTATGCAGGAGGTCAAACTCAATGGTCTGAATTGTCCCCTTTGACCTTTAAAGCTATGAAATTCAAACCAATTATTGTAGACTTCTTTACTTAATAAAAATAAAGCTTTCCTCAGACACCAGCCATAACTCAATGAAGCCATCCCACCCAAACCTCTTTCCGGGGCCAGCTGAGCAAAGAATACACGTAAACATTTTTCTCCTGTTCTTTGGTCTGCCGTCTCTCTACTGTCAAACTCCAAGTTACTCAGTGTTCAACAACCAACACACTAGGCAACAGGTATTATGACAATTCATGCTTCATCATATTGTTTTGCTTCAGTATTAGGGACTAAGTATCTAGCTAGAGCTGGTCAAAAATTTTCCACTTGAAAGTTTTTCTATCAGAAAATGATGTTTTGTTGAATCAAAACTTTTATGGGAATGAGCCAATTTTCATGAAATTTTGATTTGGGGGGAAAACTAGAAAAAAAACGTTTTGATGGTTTTGAAATATTCCATTTCAACACTTTCAGAGTCGATTGTTTCAATTCTTCATTTTCAAATGATTTTTCATTTTGAATGTTTGATTTTTTTAAAATTTTCCTTAAATTTAAAATGTCAATTTTGAAATGCCATTTTCCATCTCAATGGACCCCAAATGATATTTGTTTGAATTTCATTTTATGGGAAATGTTTTTTTGTTTTCATTTCCATTTGGAACTAATGTGTCAAAATCCTAGAAGGAATCCGATTGACTAGGATGGGCTTTGGGTCGACCTTAAGAACTATGAGTTCATTCTGCTTTTTAAAAAATGTATCACACTCATTCCACCTTTAAAAAATGACATGTCTGTACCTTGAGTGACATTAATAAACTCTTTCAGCTGCAGGACAGATGATACAAGTACTTCTGAGCCATTGCTAGAATCAACAAGCCCTTCAAATATCTGATCCAATATCTTCAACTCTTCGGAGACTTCCTTGTAAATGTAAAACTCAATAACAATAAACTGCGGAAAAATAGATAAAAAACAGCAGTTTAGCAATCTTGTCATTGGCCACTTCTACAGAATAACATTACATGCCATATAATCACACAGGGCCACATTAATTCCTTGTGTGACTCTATGGGAATCCGACCCGTTGCATTTGATTTTAAACACACATTGCCTTTCATATATGGGGATTCATCTTAACCTTTAAATGACAGCAAGTGTATGTAGACAAATTTTGTCCCTCAAAGAATGTTGTTGAAGTTAATCTCCACTGATTTTGGACCAGACACTGAAGAAGACCAGGATGCCCAGAATTAAGCAAACTCGTAAGTATTCACAGGGAACAACATAATATAAATACACTCACACATGAAGAAGGAGGAGTACTTGTGACACCTTAGAGACTAACACATGGCTAAAACCCATGAAAGCTTATGCTCAAATAAATGCGTTAGTCTCTAAGGTGCCACAAGCACTCCTCCTTTTTGCTGATACAGACTAACACAGCTACCACTCTGAAACCACTCACACATGAGTATCATGTATTTCATGTGACACACACATACTTGGCAGCGTTTTCTCTCCTGCTTGCATCTCAAGCAACCTATCTTGAAGAAGATAAACTCCCATCAAACACCCATTGGCCTAGTTGGAAGGTACCCTGCTCAGGGAGCCAGTAGACTATGGATTCTGATCTTAAAGTAGCCAGTGGCTCTGTTAGATACATAGACGGTCCTTGTTTTAGTTTAATGGCAGAGATTTATGGGAGAGCTGTTTTTTCAGCACCCTGGATTGCAATCCTTACAAAGCACACAAGGGCTGTGTGACATTGTGCTCCATTTGGAGTGATTCTTTTCTGGAAACAAGCGTGCAGTTTACTTACAATGTACAGGCAGATTAAGGCTAGTGCAGATGTGCCAATCATTCTGCCTGGGAACTGAAAGCATGGGTCCCATTCATACACCTTGCGCTGGAACCAAGATTTCTGAGCCTTTCTGTTAATGGATGAAGATGGATAAACAGACCTGAAATGTTTGGTGATGACACAGGGACACTAGAGGCATTTCAAGGCCCCAAACCCATTCCAGCATCGTTCCCTCCCTCTCCATAAAAACAGCCCAGCACACCTTCCTACCCCAAACTTCTCTCCCACTTGGCATGTCTGCAGAGGCCCCACCTGGCCTAAACAGGTGTCAGTCTTTCTCCTTCACACCCATTCTGAGCAGCCTACCTGCTCTCCAGCACAAAGCCACTTGGGGCTCACATCAGGAACCTCCACACTCCCACAGCCTCTGAGTCTGAGGCGAAGGAGATGGGAGACAGAGTGCTCTAGTGCACTGCTTATGGATGCTGTTCAGAGGGGAGATGGGGCAGGCCCGTCATGGATGATTAGGGATCCTCCCAGTGGCCAGAGAACATGCCTTGTCCCTGGCTCACCCCAGGTGAGCAGGCAGGGCCCCAGTGTGCATGTCAGTCAATAAGTATCAGCAGATTTAGAAGGTCATCAGAACCAAATCTGAACTCTCTATGGCTCGGTGTTCCGGATCTGAAATGAAGATGCCATGCTCACCGCTCTAGGGGCTTCCTGACCAGACGTTTGACATGCTGAGCCTGATGAACCTCCAGGAAATGATTTTCCTGCTGTTTTAAAGGAACAGGGATTGTCAGCATATCAAAGAATGTTCTTCATTCCACTAGGGAAAAGACAGCTGATTCAAACATATAGATCCAGTGCTGCCTTGTGGGTGCTTTATTAGGCCGGTCTAACACATGGAACTCATTGCCAGGGGATGTTGCAAAGCCTAAAACTATAACAGGGTTCGAGAAGAACTAGATACATTCATGGAGAATAGGTCCATCAGTGGCTATTAGCCAGGATGGGAAGGGATGCAAACCTATGCTCTGGGTGCCTCTAAACCTCTGCTGCCAGAAGCTGGGAATGGGCAACAGGGGATAGATCACTGGATGATTACCTGTTCTGTTTATTTCCTCTGACACACCTGGCATTAGCCACTGTTGGAAGACAGGATCCTGGGCTAGATGGACCTTTGGTCTGACCCAGTATGGCTGCTCCTATGTTCTTATGATCTTAGTTATGAAGATACCTTACTGTGATGGGGGTACATCAGGCCTTTGCAGCCTCCTACTGGTGGCCCCACTGCTCTGCTGCACCCCACGCCAAGTGTAGCAGAGTGGATTTCTGCTCCGGCCCTGAAGGGGTTAAAAATAGCCCAGGGAAGGGGTTGGGGCTTGAGAAAGCAGCCTTTTAGGCTGGGCTGATTAGGGAAGTGGCTGCAGCTGGGGCCATGCCCCAAACTGAGCCACAGGCCCTTATAAAAGGGCAGAGAAGCCAGGAGTCTCTCTCTCTGCATTCAGAGAGAAGGGCCTGGCTGCTGAGACAAGGTACCTAGCGTGGAGCAGGGCTGGGGAAAGGTAGAAGAGCTGGGGAGCTCCTGCCTGGAGAGCCCCAGGCTGTGGCCTAGCAATAGGCTTGGAGGTACCGGGGTTGCAGGGTGCAACCCAGGGGTAGGCCAAGGCAGCAGGCCCAAACCCCTTTGCTGATGATGAGAGGCTAATACTGCAGTCTGCCCCAGGGCGTGGGGCTAGCTAATGACTGGTCAGTTGCCAAGACCCTGAGGCAAAGTGGGGATAGAGGGTGGGGGGGTTCCCTGGGGAGGGGAAACCCCTAAGAGAAAGGGGTTACTGCCAGGGGGGCAGCACCCCATGTAAAAGGGGCACTGGGGTCCAGGGAGGGACATGGGGCAAGAAGGCGGATCACCAGCCTGCAGAGGGTGCTCTGAGCTGCATATTTGAGCTAATTCCCTGAAGCAACCAGTAGGAGGCGCCGCAGGGGTGAGTCACGCCCGGTTACACCAAGAAACAGTCCTCTGAGAGGAAAAGAGCAGCCATTTGGGGAACCCGGAAGATCTGGTTCTGCAGCATGCAGAATGGCTGGGGACCAACAACAGCCAACCAAGGAGCTGCCTACTGTCAGCAAGTCAGTTCCTTGCTGGAGCCAGAGGCATGAGGAGAGATGCTCTTTAGGCTGCAGCAAAAGGATCTGAGCCAGGCCACGCAGGGCTCACTGCTGCCCACCAGCTATGGCAGGAGTTCAGAAGGACCCTGCCAATTCAATTCCAGATGGGTCAGAAACTAGTTTGTTTGTAATTGGCCCTGCTGGGCAAGGAACTGCTTCTATTTTGAGTTTGTTACCCCCCGGAAGTGGTTTTGGACTGTGTGAGGCTGGAGGGCTGAGCCACAGAAGACCGGTAGAGAGAGGCTGACACCTGCAGGGGTGCTGGGAGCCGAAGAGAATGGCAGCACCAGACTCAGCTGGCAATGGGGTGTTCAAGAGGTGAGTACAACCCACCCTGCTTACACCGGCAGCCATAGGGAGAGGGGTGTGGCTAACAGGGCGCTCACCCCTTAATAGCTGGTGGGAGGGCCTGGGGTCAGACAACCTGATTAGTGAAGAGGCATATCTAGGTTGGGTCAGGGGATTCCTTACAAAGAGCAGCAGAAAGATGCATGGTGAGGCTGACATGACAACAAAGCTGGGGCTAGGGCTGGTTGTTCGGATGAAACAGACTGGGATAGCAGAAGAGCTCCGTGAGTGGCAGAAGAACAAGGGCTGACTATAAACTTTTGTGTTATAGACTTTATTTTGGGGACTCTGAATCATTTTTGTTATTAAGGACCTTGAGGATTATTTGAAACTTTCCTGTTATTAATCCAGGACTGGGTGAAGATCTTTGCCACAAGGGAGACTGGGTGGAGTTCTGAGGGGGCCAAGGGGCAGAACATACAGACCTTTCTAAAGCCCAGGCCTGCAGAGCTGCCAGGCAGTTGGCATCTCCAGGCTGCCACCCAGCAGCAGCTGTAACCAGCTTGCGCTCCATTTCCCATGACTTGCTGTGGACACAGACTATGTTCCTCCTCAAGGGTTTGATAGACAGCAGCTTCATGGCTCCTGATTGACTCCCTGTCCTATGTAAACCCAAGGGCCATTCCAGGCAGCATCCAAGCAAGTGTGGCTCTTGTGTAGTTGCTATGACTGTTCCTGCATTCCTGGCTTTGAACATGACTTGTTCTAGACTTTCCTTCCTGACTCTCCTGGGATGCTCATCCCATGTAACGCCGGGTATATCTACACTGCAGTCATGGAACACAGTATACTAGCCTGCCCAGTACACTGGGTAATTACTTGAGTGGCTAGCCAGCAGTGAAGTCCATCATGGGGTCTTGCAGGGCGAGGTGCTCTGCCATGTTTTAAGTCAGGTGGGTGGTGATTTTTAGAAATGTGCCAAGATCTCTGGTGTGAAATCAATTCTTGTTACTGGCTAAAGGTAAAATTCACCCTAGTGCAGAGGTGCACCAGCACAAAGTCTATGCACTGGTTAAATCCTACTTAATCCCAGGGGTCAGTGAAGGAGTTTTCCCAGGAAATGGGGAGAGAGAGCTCAATAAACTGGAAGCAGTTACCCAGGAATACTCACATTTGACACATCCATCTTTAAGCGAACCCTCAGTGCTTTCACAAACATCAGGGCAAAGCGGCCCAGTAGAAAAACCAGACAGAACAGGGAAGGCCAATAAAATATGATCTTCTCATAGTCTCCCATCACCTGGGTGGGGAAAGCCGAATGTACAAATGTCATAGGACTCCTGATGGTGGGATAAGTCCAAAGAGTATGGAGGGGAGAGTGAAGTACAGCACAAACATTCTAGAGCAATGTGCAGCTGGAAATCAGGGTGCCTCCTTAAAGAGGAACATGTCCCCCTGTGGAGTGACTGCTATCTCCCCCTGCCTCGTGGTCTGTGTAAGTGTGGAGTCGCATTCCACAGGCTGTGGCCCATTACCATCTTTGGTATACAAAACCACCACCAGAGTGAGATGTCAGCAGGCCTGTCTGTCTCCTTGCTTCTCTCTCTTTCTCTCTCGCATTTGTACCACACTCATCACCATGGGATTCAAGTGCTCAGCACAGCAACATTGTGCAGGTTTTCCCCCGGTCAGAGCTCTGATTGGTCCTCTACATCCCATGATGGTGCTTACTGCTAGGTGAAGACGAGAGCACTAAAGGCCAGTTTTGGGTGCTGGGTGCTTTTGAAAATGCCACACTCTGCCTTTTCTGGCATCTAAATACCTGTCAAAAATGTGGCCATAAGACTCAGATCCAGCAGCGCACTTAAGCACATATCAATTCCCATTGGTCTGAATGGGCTTACATATGTGCTTAAGTGCCTTGCCGGATCAGGACCTAAGTCGTTGCTGCTCCCTCTGCGCCCATAGGGTTTGCTGTGACAGGACAAGGGAAGAGGGAGAATGGGGAGCAAGGGTCACTTGTCTAAAAAATGGGGCACAATTTCCAACAATGCAGGTAACTAGCCATCGACACAGATTCCCAAGGGAGATAGAGGAATCTCCGTCACTTGATGTCTTTAAATCAAGGCTGCCAGTCTCTTTCTACAGCGTTTGCTTGAGTTCAACCATATATTCTGAGTCTGATGCAGGAATTCCCAAGTAAAACTCTTTGAGCTGGCCTATACAAGAGGTCAGACTAGCTGATCATAACTGCCCCTTCTAGCCTTAAAAGCTACAAAACCGTGACATACAAAGTCAAGGTTTAGCTGGCAGCACAGCACGTGTTGTCCTGGGGGAGAAGCCCTTCCTGTTTGTTTTAGTGTAAATATATTTATTTGTAAATCTCAGTCTACTTGCAGTCAGTCCAGTAGCATGTCTCCGGTCAGAGATGAGACTGAAGACGCTGTTGTGATGGGAATTCTCTACTGAGTCTACTGGACACAGCCAGACTTTGCAGTTCCCCAGCTCCCAGGTATTTAACCCAACTAGCGAGGCCTCGCCTCACCACTGAGGGCTTCCCCAGCTCCTAGGCTGGACTAGTCAGGGACAGGGCACTGGACCAGCCCATGACAGGGCACTGGCCCTCAGAAGGAAATCCTTGTATGTCATGCTGGAACTGGGCTCTCAGCTATTAGTGCCATGGTTCCTGTGTCTTGCAGATCCACTGTACTCTCAGCCCCAGAAGGCAGGGCACCCTGTCCCCTGTGCGAGGCTCTCAAGGAAGTGAGGCTCCATCACAAACACCAACAGTTTGATGCTGCACAACTACTCAACTGGAGTATTGTGCCAGTTCTGGGCACCGCATTTCAAGAAAGATGTGGAGAAATTGGAGAGGGTCCAGAGAAGAGCAACAAGAATGATTAAAGGTCTTGAGAACATGACCTATGAAGGAAGGCTGAAAGAATTGGGTTTATTTAGTTTGGAAAAGAGAAGACTGAGAGGGATATAGCAGTTTTCGTATCTAAAAGTTTCATCAGGGGAGGAGCAACTGTCACCTTAGCTCTAATGGATCTTATCTTGATAGAACAAGAAAGCATGGCCTCTTAACGCAGCAGGAGTTAGTTGGACTCAGAGAAAAAATCCAACTTTCATACGGTAGTTTAAACACTGGAATAAATTGCCTAGGGAGGTTGTGGAATCTCCATCTCTGGAGATATTTAAGGGTAGGTTAGATAAATGTCTATCAAGGATGGTCTAGGCAGTATTTGGTCCTGCCATGAGGGCAGGGGACTGGACTCGATTACCTGTCAAGGTCCCTTCCAGTCCTAGAGTCTATGAATCTATTTCTTAACCTACATAGTGGGCAGAATTTGGGCAAAGCAAATGCATATCTCTACAAAGTTGTGGTGCTTTCTGTCAGGCTCTGCCCTCAGTTCAAAACACTAGGACTGTCTCTCGGCTATTTTCCAGATCTGCCAGGATGTCTCACCACCTTACCCAATTACAGCAGGCAGACCAGATGGGAAGTGTGCTCAGGCCTGAGTTTAAACCCTCCAAGCCAGGTTCTCAGCTTGAGACCCCTAGTGCCAAGCACATTCAGTGTGCCCACCTTGACCCCAATCCTGCAACTGGATCCATGCTAGCAAACCCTTTACAATGATGAAGAGCCCCACTGAAGTAAATAAGGCTCCATGTAGATCAAGCCCAAGAGTGGAAGCCCTAATTTCTTCGGGGAATCAAAGTCCTGGCATGCACACCATGTAGTTTTGGATGTGGGGGGATAATCTGACCTCTGACAGTCCAAGAGCCTGTGTAGATATCTGATTTGCACATGCAGTCACGGGACTAGGTGTGCAAATTAGGTGGGCAATTACATGTGCATTTTTGTGCATGGCTCTAGGGTTCTTCCTCTTCTTCCATCTGGAAGCTCTTGGCATAAGGGCTTTCTCAGTTGGGGACCCCATCTGTGGCATTTACTCCTCTCAGTTACCCCTCAAAACCCCAGGCTAGGCATCTTCTGGGAAGGATGTTGAACACATTTATTTTCCTTAACAGT
This sequence comes from Chelonoidis abingdonii, assembly GCF_003597395.2. Classification (NCBI taxonomy): domain Eukaryota; kingdom Metazoa; phylum Chordata; order Testudines; family Testudinidae; genus Chelonoidis; species Chelonoidis abingdonii. Next base: position 130,864,476 of record NC_133774.1, read on the forward strand.
GGATTGAACTTTTGGTTGGATTATTTGGCTTTCTAGTTAAATCTCTGTTGCTAAAGTGCCCCAGGTGGCATCATAAACATTGGTAACATATAAAATAAAGTCATCAGACAGAAATAGAAACTTACTTGTCCATGTGGGCACTGCACAATGTTTGTGATCGTGATTACGAACCTGGAAAACACACTGGTGTTACTCTCCTCCCGTGCTGCTCTCCAGTACTGCCATGATACCCCATGCTGCTCTCCAGTACCCTGTCCCCCTATCCCAAGCTGCCCCCCAGTGTCCCTGGCACACTGCTCTCCAGTATAAAGATACACAGAACACGTACTCTAAACAGTGCTGTGGGTGGAGAAAAGCGGTGAGTGACCCAAACATGGTTCAGTTCTGCAATTTCTTAGCACTGTGGCCCTGTCCAGCAAAACACTTAAGCACAAGGAGTCCCACTGAAGTCAGTGTTCAGTGCTTTGCAGGATTACGCCCAGCCAGCCAGGGGCTGGATCTCAGGGTAACATGACTTACCAAGTGAACGTGTAGAAGAATCCCAATACAGACCCTGTGATCTGGAATTCTGTCGAGAGGCAGGCGAAGAAAGGGAAATATGAGAGGCCCACTTCAGTGGCTCCTATGAGAAGCACAATGGCTGGAGAGAAAGCAAAGAATGACAGGCTGTTATTGTCAGTTCTGAAATGCTTGTCCAACTGTGAACTACCGTTGGTCAGTACCTGCTCAGCCCCAGCCTCCTCTCACTGGTTAGTGTCACAGCGGGGAAAGTGGATCCATTCCAGGGGGGTCTGTGGAGTTACACCGGTGTTCTAATGAGGCCCCTGTGACCAGAATCAAGGTCCTGGTCTCCTCTTGCGACTGAACGAGCTGCAGCTCTGCACATGCACAGGGCACCTTTTCACTGTCAAGGACTCCTTGACACTAAGTGACCTTCCAACAGGGCAGGAAGGTGACAAAAATACAGGAAATCCTGACAGAATGAGAAATCCTTCAGTATCTTCTAGTTTCCTTCAAAGAACAAACAAATTCAAAACCTACTCAGCTAACCCCCTACCTGATGTTAGCAAGTACGGCGCCTTTGGCAATCCCTGGGGTACATCTACTGGTGACCAATGGAAGCAGTTACACAAGCAGCTGGAGAATACTTAGTAAAGGAGGAGTGTGGGCCTGAGGCTCCAAGGCCTTGTGCCTCCTGTCACCATGCACAGTGAGTGCCAGCTGGTTACAGGACTGTGAATGGTAGTACTTTACACCCATTTTGAACTCACTTGGCACCAGCTTCAAGGACAACACAGGGTGCCTGGCTGCGGAGAATTAGGCCATGAGTGTGCAACATGAGTATAGCTTTGATATAAGTCCATTAATGCTGACCAATTTGTACCTCTTAAGTAACTAACCCACCACATAAGTCACCACGGAAATTGGTCTTTTGTTTCCCTGGCTATAACAGTCCCTAGGAGTGTCGCCTATCTATGCTGGGACACATGTACCAGAGTAACGACACCTCTGCAAACCCCAGTGCAGATGCAATATCCCGGTGCAATATGGGGCTTGCAGTGTAAGGCTTGCTAGCCTGTGCTGATGCCAGCCTGCATTTATAATGGTGCAGTACACCTACACTGGGATTTACACTGGTGTAGCTACAGCTGTGCATGTGTCCTCAGGTCCTGAGACAGAGGATCCGACTCTGATCTCAAATACACCAGTTTAAATGCAGAGTAACGCCACTATCTGAATTGGAGTTATTCAGTTTGCAAACGGCAGAGGCCACTGGAGTTGGGGACAAGAATGATGATCTTTGGCCAAGTGACCACAGCTATATTAAATCTCTAATATGAGATGTGTCCCAAAGGCAGCCTGTCTTTGCCATGGTGATGGGGTAGGGATGTGGATGAAGGGAAAAGGCCACAGCCACCCCAGGCTACCAGCTCTTCTTGATGCTCAGATCCAGAGCACTCTACTGCTTCCCAGCCCTTGGCCCTTAACTCATTCCCAGGCTTGACCAAGGCCATATGCCCAGCAGCATTATTGCATGAGGAAGCCACCAGGCCTTATAGAAGTGCCCAGGAGGCCATGCAAAGGTAACCCCTTCCCCGGGTTTAAGGTTGCTCCAAATGCCAGACGGAAGAGCTAGAGAAGGAAAAGATGGATGAATACCCCCCTCTCTAGCGTGGTTTGTGTGATCTGCACCATACCTTGGGCCCACTTGGGCACACGCAGTGGCAGGTAACCTTCCGAAAACAGGAACATAACTTTATTGGCTGTGGCTCCAAATGCAAAACCAAATGACCATCGGTTGCTGAATGTCCCAACAAAATCCAAGGGTCTGTGAACAAAGAGCAATTCCTGCTGCTGAATCCAAGGTTCCCACTCTGCTCTGCTCTTCAGACTTGATTTAACTGCAAACACCACCAGTCACTCTTCTGATCCCCTTTCTGTTTGCTTGTCTTTCTAAAGGGCGTGCTCTGGCTCAGCCAGAAGTGATGAACCTGATACAGGAATCACTGGCTGACGTTCCATGGCCTGGGTCATCCAGGAGGTCAGAATAGCTGATCCTAATAGTTCCTTCTGGTCTATGAATCTATGACTCTGTTTCCCTTCATGAAGTGAAAAGGCCTTGACTGGGATGATTTAGGTGGTGTTGGTCCTGCTTGGAGCAGTGGGTTGGTCTAGATGACCTCCTGAGGTCTTTTCCAACCCCAGTATTCTATGATTCTAAGTGGTGTTGTGACAGCTTTGTCTCTGTCAAGGTCTGTGCTAGCTTTTGGAAGTTCTGTGGCTCCTTCATCAACTTCTTTAATAAAGCTCCAGCCATCTCCCTGATCTATGATGTCCTCTTCCTGAAAACTCTTCCTTTTGGCTCTGAAAATTTGAACATGTTACCTGGATGTGGAGTGACGCCCTATTGGGCTGACCCTGATATCTCCACTGATCTTGGAGACAGCAGGCCTCTGTCAAATGTGCTGTGATTAGCATCAGTGTCCCTTACTGCTGGAGATGGGTAGGCCCTTGCAGCCAGCATGGGATGTGCATAGTAAACTACCTGGGAATCCTGATCCCTAGACAAACCTTGGCTGCCGGTGGGTGCTGAGTCGGTGCTTATGGCTGTGCATATGGGGCAGTGAGAAGAAAAGCACTCACTACACTACATCCTGGGGCCCTGCCGCTCTTCTCTGCCATGCTCTGGAGACCTGTGCATACTTTGAACCCCAAGAGACTTAACAAGTTGCCTTTTGTTCACTTTTTCTGTGTATCAACATCAGGCTTACGGTGTCCTGCTGCTCTGGGCAGCAGTAACCATCTTTTGGCAGGCAGCTGCACCTTTCTATGAGATAATTCAAACATTTCAGTGGGTCCTTTGGCATCCTTGAGCCAAATGGGAAAACATAGGAGTTGACTGGGCCTAGCAGAAGCTCGCTTCATAGTAACAAATGGCCAGGCCCTCTAGTAAGGAGGTTCCCATGTGTGTAATAGTTCAGTGCTTCACACCTTCCCCTTCACAGGTTGTTCACAGCCATATGCACTGCTGGCTGGCTGCCCCAAGTTTTCTCCTTAACTGGGTGCTGCTGTATATTCCAGATACAGCCATCAGCCCCTTCATGGAGTAGATTTCTGCAGATTGTATCCCTGTCCACACATTCTAAATTAAGGAGATTATGGAGACCAGTTAGCTAATGAGACACCAAGGGGGTGGAAGCAGCTTGTGGGGAACATGTGCTTATCAAAATACCCAGTGCAGCTGTGGGTTTAGCAAATCCCTTCCTGCAGAGAGGTTTGTGAGGACCATGGGGAGGCTGTGTCTAGCACTGCGTGGCTGCTCAGAGACAGGAGAGGATACCAGAAGTCCCTCCCTCATCTTCCACAGGGGCCCTGAGCTCCAGTAGGGTGAGCTTTCTGCAGCACTAGAAGGGATTTCAGCCTTTCCAGAAATGACCCAGTGACAAGCAGAGACAGCCAGGCATGTGGGAGTGCATTCCACTCTCTCCACAGGCCAGGGGCATTGGGCCTGCTTCAGAGACAATGGGCCTGAGTCTCCTCTCCGGTACCCTGTGTAAATCAGGAGTGCTGCACTGAGATGGATGGAGTGTCCCTGGGGTAAATCAGGTGTCAGTGAAAGGGGGATCAAGCCCGTAATGTAGATGATATTTCTGTGGCAGATGGATATATAGAGAGCATCTGAATGACTGACTGAAGCAGCCTTCTTGTTTCTGGTGAAACCTGGCAGCGAGAGCTGGACACGGTAAGGGGCTGCAGAGGCATTTCCTCTCCAAACTCAGCTTCCTGAATTAAAAGTTCATCATCATCTCACTCCCCTCCCACCTCTCCAGAGCACAGCAGCCTGCTCTATGTGTTAAGGGGAGCATAGAACAGCCATGTCTTTGGAAATGGCCGGGACCAGCAGCAACGACTTATGCTCAGACTCACATGACAATTCCAAAGCGGCCATTGAGGCAGTGCAATTTTCCATCTATCTGACTCCTGCTCACTCTTCTTTCAAGGAAGGACAGCACCAAAATGATGGCAAACTACAAGGAAAGGAGAATAACTGTGAGATGGGAGTGTATGAGCCATTGACTCTAGGAAAGAACACAGCCTACTAGAACCACAGAGATGGGGAAGATGCACTAAATCATAGACTCCATGACACTGGCAATGCAGAACAGAGCCCCTTCCTGAGGCCACACACTCTCGGGTGTTATGCTGATACTATCACACATTGCTAGGCCTCCAGGTTTCCTTGGTTTCCTTCTTGCACTTTGGAGCATGCCTTTCCTGCACCAGTATGTGATCTTTTCTCGCACTTGGATTGTTGACAGTCTGACTTTGACTTCTCTCCCCAGCCTCTCCTCGTGGGGTGATTCTTCTACCCAACTACATGCTCCTTAAGAAAATCCCATCCAGCTCTCGGTATAAGGAAGAGGCCCATAGCACAGGGACCAAATCCAAAGGAGAGTGTAAGTGGCTGTGATTAAGCCCTCTTAGTATGTAAGTTATTGACAGACAGTCACACTCTTCCTCAGCCTGAGCATCTCATTCTGGGAACACCACCACAAAAACCTGATGCTCAGACTCAGTAAGACTCAACTCACAATTGGGCCCAAGGTGTGGTGTGAGTATGAAAAGCAGAGATCCTTTGGGTTCCACAAAGATCCACAGGATCCTGCCCACCCAGAATGACTACAAACATGACTGAATTAGTTCCCCTAGGCAATAAGCCTAATAAGCTAACTCTGTGAAAGGAAACAGGTTAAGTAAATCCCCCCAAAGCCCACACACAAGTTGTGTGTACACATAAGGTCTTAGAGTATATTTAAAATCAATATGAGGGAACACTGAAATTTGGCACATGTATGTTTGTAGATATCAGCAGGGGTGGTAGCTTGTAGAAATTCTGGTGGTGCCCAGAACCTACTCCCCAAACTCTGCCCTCCAAACTCCACCCCCACCTGCCTAAGGAGAGAGTTTGGGTGGGGGGAGGAGGTCTGGGGTGCAGGATCTGGGATGGAGTTTGGGTGCTGGGTCACAGGCACCAGGCTGGGGCAAGGTGTGGGGATGCAAGAGGGGGTGAGGGGTGCAGGCTCTGGGTGGGAGTTTGGGTATAGGCTCTGGGCTGGGGATGGGAGCATAGGAGGGGGGAGGGGTTCAGGCTCTGGGAGGAAGTTTGGGGATAGGAGGGGGTGTAGGCTCTGGGAGTGAGTTTGGGGGTAGGAGGGTGTATGTGGGAAGGGGGAGAGGGTGCATGCTCTGGGAGGAAGTTTGGGGATAGGAGGGGGTACAGAGGTGAGGGCTGTGGGGCTAGGGATAAGGCGTTTGGGGTGTGGGAGGGAGCTCAGGGCTAGGGCGCTCTAGGACCCTGCGGCAGCAGTTGATGTGGGGAGCTGGCAGAGCAGGGTCAGCATGGAGCTGCAGGCTCCAGGGCCCAGGGGCAGCAAGTGGCGGCCGGGGGACACTGCGGGAGGCACGTGGGGCTGGTAGGTGGGGCCGGGAGAGAGACCCGGCCCCAAACATTGGTGGAGCCAGGCCCCCAGTCCCTGAAATTGCTGGAGCCCAGACATCACGAGTGTATATAACTCGCTACCCCTGGATATTAGGATGACTTTTTTCCCATATAAATGTTATAAGCATTTTTCAGTTTCCTGCCAACATTTTGCAGTGTTTCAGTGCCTGATGCTATTGTGGCTTGCTTCTGAATTGAGAGCTGTCATTGCAGCAAGGAATCGATCCATTATTGCACATAATCAAGATACATTTGACAGTACTTCTGCTGAGCATGGCAGCTCTAGGCCACTGGTGACTTGGTTTACTTACCGATGGAATAAGCGAGTAATGCAGAACCAGCTCCATGTCTACCGAACTCTCACAAGTGACATTTGTCTGCCAGTACCTGGAGACACATGAGCAGATAATAAACATATTAGTTTAGCATACACAAACCCCTCTCCTGGAGTATGCTCTCTGAATAGCAGACCTTTGATTGTGAGTGTGTAGAAAATAACTCAGTGCACACATGCAAGAAAGTCCAAATGGTTCCGATACTAACACAGCTATGAGATAGTCAGCTGGAAGATAATTCTGGATTCTGACATGCCAGATGCTTCAGAGAGAATGAAAAGAACAGGACAATTATCAAGTGATCCATCCTCTATCATCCAGTCCCCAGTTTCTAGCAGTCAGAGACTTAGGGACACCCAGAGCATGGGGTTACGTCCCTAATCATCTTGGCTAATAGCCCTTGATGAACCTGTCCTCCACGAACTTATCTTATTCTTTTTTGAACCCCATTATATTTTTGGCCTTCACAACATCCCCTGGCAATGAGTTCCACAGGTTGACTCTTTTTGTTTGTTTTAAACCTGCTGTCTATTAATTTCATTGGGTGATCCCTGGTTCCTGTGGCTTGTGAAGGGGTAAATAACACTTTCCTATTCACTTTCTCCACACCAATCACAATTTTATAGATGTCTATCTGTAGTGGGGCAGCTGCCCCACACCTGGAGAACAGGGGTTAAAACAGCCAAGGTAGGTTGATTGGAGTAGCAGCTTCAGCTGTGGCCAGCGCAATTAGAGCCCAGCTGGCCCTGATAAGGGGCCTGTGGGCCAGAAGCTGGAAGAGTCTCTCTCCAGCCTTGGAGGGAGAAGGATTGGGCTGCCTGGGAGCTCAGGGTACAGGAATATAGCAGGGCTGGGGAAAGGCAAGAGGAACTCCAGCCTGGCAACTCCCCAGGCTGTGGGCCTGGTTAAAGGCCAAGACAGGTACTGGGGTTGCAGAGGCAGCAGCCCAGAGATAGGCAGAGGCAGCTGGTCCGAACCCTTTGCTAATGATGAGTGGCCATGACAGACTGCAGTTTGCCCCAGAGAAAGGGAGGTAGATGATGACTGGTAGTACCCACTGAGGCAAGGTGGGTGAAAGGGTTAGGGGTTCCCCTGGGAGGGGAGACTCAGAGTGTGGGGGTCCTGCTGGGGCAGAGCCCAGATGAAAAGGGCACCGGGGTCTGGGAGGGACACAGAGGCCAGCAACAGGCGAGACATCAGCCAGCAAAGGGTGCTCCAGAGCTGGAAAAGAGCTAATTCCCAGGACGACCAGCAGGAGACGCCACACTGGTGAGTCGTCGCATCCCTGCACTATCATATTCCCCTTTAGTCTTCTCTTTTCCAAGCTGAAAATTTCCAATCGTTTTAATCTCTCCTCATATCAAAACTGTTCCATGCCTCCTAATCATTTTTGTTGCTCTTCTCTGTACTTTTCCCAAGTCTAATATCTCTTTTTGGCGATGGCAGGACCAGCGCTGCACACAGTATTCAAGGTGTAGGTGTACCATGGATTTATATAGTGGCATTATGATATTTACTGTCTTATTACCTATCTCTTTCCTAATAGTTCCTAATATTCTTTTTCCTTTTGTGACTGCCACTGTACACTGAGCGGCTGTTTTCAGAGAACTATCCACAGTGACTTCAAGATCTTTCTTGAGTGGTAACAGCTAATTTAGATCCCATCATTTTGTATGTATAGTTACTTGGGATTATGTTTTCCAATATGCATAACTCTGCATTTATCAACATTGAATTTCATCTGCCATTTTGTTGCCCAGTCACCCAGTTTTGTGAAATTCCTTTGTCATTTTTCACAGACTGCTTTGGACTTAATTATCTTGAATAATTTTGTATGGTCTGGAAACTGCTACCTCACTGTTTACCCCCTTTTCCAGATAATTTATGACTATATTGAACAGCACTGGTCCCAGTACAGATACCTGTGGACCCTGCTATTTACTTCTCTCCATGGTGAAAACTGACCATTTATTCCTACCCTTTGTTTCCTATCTTTTAACCAGTTATTGATCTATGAGAAGACCTTCCCTCTTATCCCATGACAGCTTACTTTGCTTAAGACCCTTTGGTGAGGGACCTTGTCAAAGGCTTTCTGAAAATCTAAGTACATTATATCCGCTGGATCACCCTTGGTCCACATGGTTGTTGACCCCCTCAAAGAATTCTAATAGATTGGTGAGGCATGATTTCCCTTTACAAAAGCCATCTTGATTCTTTCCCAACAAATAGTGTTTGTTTATGTGTTTGATAATTCTGTTCTTCACTATAATTTCAATCAGTTTGCCCGGTACCAAAGTTAGGCTTACCGGCCTGTAATTGCCAAGATCGCCTGTGGAGCCCTTTTTAACTCATATTCGCATCAGACCTGCATCAGCCCTTGGGGAATCTGCAGCTAAGTTAACACAGTCTGACTCAAACCTGCATTTTCTAGAGTGCCAGCTCTCTTTCTACTGCATAGCTTCCACATATCTCTTTGGTGCCAAAGGAGTGGGCCTGGAGGAGCAGCAGAGAATCCTGTGGCACCTTATAGACTAACAGACGTTTTGGAGCGTGAGCTTTCGTGGGTGAATACCCACTTCGTCAGATGCATGCCTGGAGGAGTGAGCACTACACACGACCCAACACATGCAGTTGCACACAACCGCTGGAGTTCAAATGTGCGCTAGACAGTGGTTGAGCAGACACAATGCCAAAAATAGACACCAGGAAATGTTTGCAATTCATAGTCCCTGCAAATGTGAGGTAGGTGTTGGCTCTAATGCATCTCAGGACAAACTGTTTTCATCAACATACGACAGAGTGACTGTCTTCTGTGTCACTGCATCAAGGCCTGGTACACCCACAGCTGCTGGAATATGGAGGATTCACACTGACATCAAGGAAGCTTAGCTGATTTATTCAGCTGAGGAGCGGGCCTACTGGGCCACATTTTCTTTCAATTGCAGTGGTGTGGCTTCTTTTGAAGACAATGGTTTTCACTACAGTATAACTGAAAACAGAATTTGTACCAGTATTTTACATCTGCATAGCACTTTCCAAGCTGATAGGTCCCAAAGCATCTCACAAGCTACATATACAGTGTGCACCACCAATGAAATGCAGCCATCTCTGAGAGGTTGAGAGCAGCAGCTAACTGATGTGAAGCAGGCTGCACTGTGTGGGGACAGAGTGGGGTCTGATTCTGATCTCACTTACTCCAGACAAGCATCAGAAATCACTGGGATACAAGAGTGTAAACCAGGGTGAGCTCAGAATCAGACCTCAGGATGATGACATTTTGGGCAAGGACCCTGGGAAAAGCCTCTGCACTTACAAAAGGTGCCATGCTGAGAGGTTTAGTGTCCAAACAGCACAGGACCCTCATTATTGAGTTGTCATCTGAAACCTCCCCAGAGCTCGCTGTATGGCATGGATTTTATCTGCCTTGGGAGGATTAAGGGATAAATCAACCTTGCTGGGATCTATCCCCGGAGCTTAGATCACTAACGCTCCTTTCCTATAGAAATCTTGAGGCAGTGTTCTCATTTGCATGGCAGTACCCAGAATGCTCCTCAGGTTCACAGCTCTCACAGGTAAACTGGTATCTGAGCTGTGTTAACAAACTGACCTGCTAAGCTGTGCTCATGGAGGGCTGGGATCTTTAGTCCTGTTATATTGACTTTCCAAGTGAGAACTGGGGACACCCTTACCTCCAGAGCCTCCAGAAATATGGTGAGTTTGAATCCCGGTGAGGGGGGATTTCTGGTTCTGTGTTGGACAGGTGGTTACAAATCTAGCAGTCTTCAGAAAATACTGCACTTATACCATACACAGGAGTCCACAGTAGAGTATCATATCTCACTGATTAAACAACAGATGGAAAACTTCCCCCTGTAGTTAAACATCGGCACAGTGCAATCAAGAGAAAGGCAAAGGTCCTGCTTGGGGAATCCTAATCTTAATCCAACTCTGCTCAGTGGGACCTGGCACTTTGTGTTTGAGCATGACTGGCCTTTACATCAACACTTCCTTCTAGTTTGCATATAAAGCCATACAAGCGAAGAGTCACAGGTAGTAGAAAGAGTAATTCTGACCTTCTAAATCCCTAAGCACCTGTCCCTGTGGTGGGACAGGTTAGTCAAGGGACCTAGCACATCATTCTACTCGTAGAGAGATAGTCTCAGTGCCCTATGTTGGAAAAAGAGTATAGGCTGGCAAATGAAGAGAATGTCCTTTGATTTCTTCCATCACGCAAAGAGCTTGTAATATTCCTATATGTGCTTTGTTCTGTTGATTGGGATTGTTATTGAGACAGTAATGTATAGTAGGTACTGGATGCTCCTTTAACTTATAGATTCTAAGGCCAGAAAGGGCTGTTAGCCCATCTATTCTGAGTTTCCATATAACACAGGACAGAAAATTATACTCTGTGGTTCCTGCAAGAAGTCCATGACTTATGGTTCAGCTCGATATGAGCATGTTTTATGAAAATGGGATGGGTGATCAAGAATTTCATGTACGGTCTGTTCCAGGACAATAGCAATTACTTTGCTGTGTAGCCATTTTCCACTGTTTTTATAGCACTATGGGATAAGTTTTGTGCACGACTATTTGCCAGTTTATTATCTGATATACTGATTTTGGAAAATCAGGGCAAATACAAACCACCAATAACTGTAGCACATTTACTGAAAAAAATACACCAAAGAAAGACTGGATCTCTACAGATTGTGATGGTATCGATTAAACCAGGGCTCTCAAGCGGAGCACTGGTAGAAATGATTAACAGGCCCCTGCCTGTGTCCATGTAGGAGGGATTTGGCTGGGAGTGCATTTTGCTGCAGAACCCAGATACAGTACACTGTTTCCTGCTGTAACAGAGCCAATCTCAGTGAGTGTTTTACCTCCTTTGTTGACACTGGCACTGATTCTCTTGTGGCACAGGACACATCAGGAGTGACTTATGGAAGCCAGTGCAGTTATATTGGGTAAAAGCAGTGTGAACTCAGAATTGGGCCCACTGCTGTGTATCTCATGTTGCTCCTTGCTGTAGTTGGGGTTTTTCTTTTAGTTCCTCAATAATGGAGGCCTCAGGACTGCAGTAGTCGGTGACTCAGATTGAAAAAAAGAGACTGGATTCTGCAGACCACACACCTCTCGTTTGAATGACATATTGAAAGTACAGTATAAAATCTGCCCTTGTGGACTCAGGAGTTGGGCAACTGCACTTTAACCCCCCCCAAAGCCAAGCCCATCCTTCCAGCTTTCCTGCTTACACTTACCATGCCTCTGCAGAGAGCATCTTGGCTGTGCAGCAGAGAGCTCCACGAGGAGCTAAAGCACGGTGCTGCTGCTGGGTGCAGATGTGAGCAATAACTCAGATCTCAGAACACAGCTGGCACTTGGTGGGCACTCTTCCTGGCTGCTGTGCTGCAATCCTCTCAGTCTGCATTGGGCACCCTAGGCGCCTTGCTTCAGTACTCCGCTCAGCAGGAAAGCAAAAATCCTGTCAGACACTGACTCCAGGGTAACTCTAAAGGCGAGGAAGTGACCTCTTCCTGATTTACTGGCCAGTAAGTTTGTGGTTTTCTGTCAGCTGTCACTGAAGCAGAGACTGATTGGTTAGTTTTTTCCAGGCTTTTCACTGGGAAATGAATCCAGTTTTAACTATGCTCTCTGCGCCCATCCTTATAAAAATGCCTGTGCATGTTACATGAATTCAGGACCTTTAAAAGTGAGATTTGAAATCGTTATAAGCCAGGAAACCCAGTATCCAGTTGTTGAGCACCGTGTAGGTGTATGCATTTGGATATGGTTTCTCAAGCTCAGGAATAGGCTTCTAAGGGAGGTTGTAGAAACACCATGGTTGGAGGTTTTTAAAAATGCATTGGACAAACATGTCAGGGGTGACCTAGGCTTATTGGATCCCGCCAGAGGGTTGGACTTGATTACTCGTCAAGATTCCTTCCAGCCTGACAATTCTATGATTCTGCGATTGCATCTTCTTTGCAAACTCTGACACTGTCACTTACCCAGTTCTTTTTAATGGTCAATAAACACCATGAGCATTTTCAGTCTCCTCATCCTCTGAAGAAAGGGAGATGAGTCAACTCTGTGCCTGGCCTGTTAATTTTTCATCAGTTTTGCAAGTCTGCATTGAACGATCACATAATACTAGGCAATGTAACATACTAAGTGGCATATGTTTACCCACCACTAGCATGGCCACCAGGATGTGAACATAGGCCACCAGAACTAGGAAGAGAGGGACCATCAATATGAAAACACTCCCCATGAGCATCAGGGTTTTGTGCCTGGAGGTGTCCTCACATGACAGCTAACCCAGTGACGGCATTTCACAGAAGAAATGGTTGATGATGGAGATATTGGCTAGTGTCATTCAGTCGCACAATCCCAGCGGCCAAAAGTGCTTACTCACGTAGCTGGGAGCAGCTTACATGCCAGAGGCTGTGCGTGAACAGTCCGGGAGTGGGGGTTCTCACAGCAGAGCAGGGTAAGGCTGGCTCCCAGAGTCGAGGATTGGATATCACTAGTCAATGTCAGTTCTATGTAAACTGAAAAACATTATCATTTGTTCAGTCTTATGGTCCTAAACCACAAAGGGAATGCAGTGGGAGTTGGATTAACTGTCTTTGGGGGATGGTTTAGCTCCTAAGGGCAGATGCTGTCATTAAATATAACAAGGTGAGGAAGTATGGCTGGCTTACTTCCAAAGGAGGAAATCTTGATAGACCAGCCCTTCCAAAAGAGCATACTCAAAAATAGTCCTGTTTCATCAGCCCTTATAGCAACAGATCCTAACAAGCTACCAGTGATGGGATGTGCCTACTCAGCGACACTATCTATTTCCTGGTATCATCAGACTTGGCACAGCAGGGAGGTAAGCCTGAGGTTTTAATGTTCAACAGACCTCCCTGATTTCCCTGTCTTATGGAGCACTAGTCTGCCATTGTCACAGAAGTGTCTGTATTTAAACAGTGTCTCCGAAAAGAAATACTACAGCATTCAGACAAAGACTAGGGCTAATATAATATGTCAAACCTGAGTAAGTGATCTCATTTATGCCTCTTGGAGCAACTACATCTACATCTCCTTCCTCACCACTGACCCATAATTCAACTTTCTCTACAGAAAATGATGCTTGTTGAGTTTCTCTTCTAGCGCCACATATGTGACCACTCATGAGCTTCTGCCAGTACAGAAATACACCTGCCACTTCCTGGGTTGAATCAGCTAGGGTCTTGACCATCTGTTTGGTGGGTGGTAAGCTACTACTTTCTTCCAAGGCCTATTACCACCATGCCAGTTGACCTACATTGCTCTCTACCCATAGTACCCTGTCAGACATGAAAATCTCTCCCTCTGAGCCGGAATCCAGAGGTGGTATTACTCTGCTAGTATGACTGATTTACTATTCCTGCAACTGTCACCAACCTTAGTCTCATTTGAGCATAAACTAAAGACACCCAAAGGTATAAAACATAGCCTTAGGTCTCAGATACTACCGCTTCTAATTGGAAGTTTCTTTGTTTCCTTTAGACACAAGTGGTATCCTAGACTTCACTTTCTACTCCGTTTCTCTCAGCTCAGTTAGCATAGGCAGTTCTGTTGCTGCTTCTTGGAGACACTAGGTGAAATCCTGTAGCAGCAACATAATTTAACAAATATGAAGTTGGGATACCACTTGCTATGGCAGTACAGTTCCCCTTAAAAGTAACCAGCCATGAGGAACAAGGAAAGAATGGGATTTTTACCACCTGGTGCAGCTGTGATGTATAAAGTGCCAAAAAAGCTACTCCTTGGGGAATTCTGTGCCACTGTGTGCATCCATAATTAATATGCCATGCATATTTTTTCTGCAGAAAGTAACTTTTTGCCAGAAAGTTGCAGCAGTTCTGCCTTTTGCCCACCAGACGGTACTGTGGCACTAGAACAGAGCAGCAGTTCCCAGCCAGCCCCAGCTTCCATGGGGATGAGAAAGAGCCTACCTTATTCACAGCACCTGCCAGGTCAGGAGACAGGGGATATGGGGAGACAGACAGCATGGGGCACATAGGGTTGCTGGGGGTCACAGACAGACATAAGGGCTAGTGGGTGAGGACAGACTGGGGCAGGGGCTGCATGGGAGTGAAGATGCAGGGTCACTAAGACTGCATTACAGTGCTTACCATCTCCTTTTTGTATCTCAAAGTACCAGCTAATGTGGTGTCTCCCACTGGGCTCTGGGCTGACACTTGAAGGACAGATGGAAAGCGCTGTCTGTGGGACACTTTCCCTGAGTTGCCAGAGAGTGGAAGACTGTGCCAGTGCAAGCTCTAGCATGGTCAGAACTTGATGGAATAAACTGATTTCTTCAGAAAGCAAGCCTCCCTCAGATGTAAAAATGTACAGGGGCCTGATGCATCACAGCATTGCTAGTGAGCAATTGCACTGATACTGCTGTCACCAGTATGAATATGGCTCATCTCAGCAGGGATTAAAAGTTGTTCCCACTTCATGTAAGTTTGGTAGCTTCTATTGAGAAACATGCAGTTCTTCTTCGAGTGATTGCTCATATCCATTCCAGTTAGGTGTGTGCGCGCCGCGTGCACAGCCGTCGGAGAAACTTTTACCCTAGCAATACTCAGCGGGTCGGCTGGGCGCCCCCTGGAGTGGCGCCACCATGGCGACGCATAAATACCCCAGCCGACCCGGCCACCCTTCAGTTCCTTCTTACCGCCCGTGTCGGTCGTTGGAACAGTGGAGTGTGGTTTAGCTGACCTCCACATTTTCCCTAGCTACTCGCTTATCTTCGTTCTTGTTACCTTAATCGTTCTTTGTTTTACATAGTTAATTAGATTAGTGACAGTTAGAGTTATAGTTGTTAGTATAATTGTTAGTAAAGTTTTCGTGGGGTCTGGGGCTCTCCCCCTACCCCGCGCCCGGTACCGTAGCCATGCCTGGCTCGCTGGGCTTTAAGCAATGTACAGCCTGCCATAGGCCAATGCCGACAGGGGATCCCCACGACTCCTGTCTTAAGTGCCTCGGGGAATCGCACTTATCGTCTAAGTGCCCCATTTGCAAGGCGTTTAAGCTGCGCACAAAGAAGGAGCGGGACATTAGACTCAGGCAGCTCCTCATGGAAGCGGTGTTAGCACCCTCGCCGGCACCGAGTACAAGCCAGCAAGTGAGCGAGGCCGCCCCCCCGGCACCGAGCATGGTCAGTACCGCTAAGGCTCCTTGGCACCGACCGCAGACGACACCGAAGGCAACTCCGCACCGCTCCCTCTCTCCGAGGTCGAAGTCGGCTAAGCCTCGGACGGGCTCCTCTACGCCCGCATAGCAGACAGAGGCTGCGGCTAAGGCAGACCGCCGGCACCGACCCCGGCTGCGGCACCGCCTAAACTGGCTCCGTTGACTCCAGCCCCGCGCGGGCCGTCGAGTCCGGCGCCTGGAAGCTCCCCGGCACCGGCCGCGGTCGAGCTGACCTTGCCATCAACGCCGGAGACGTTTTCAGCGGCAAGAGACCTAATAGCCATGACAGACCCGGCACCGCCCGTGTCCCCGGCACCGCCAGTACGCAGGAGTCTCTCCAGGGGCAAGCCACAGCTCAACTTCACGGCACCGCTCACCCCGGCACCGCTCACCCCGGCACCGCTCACAATCATGGCACCGCTCCCCAAGGCACCGGTCAAGCTCGCGGTACCGGTCGCCCTCAAGGCACCGGTCTGTCTCTCGCTCCCCGTCCCGCTACTCGCGGCACTGGTCGAGCTCCCGGCACCGTCACAGGGACCGTTCTTCCCGGAGCAGATCTCGCCATAGGGGCTCGAGGTCCCAGTCGACCTCCCGGCACCGAGCCAGTCGCAGGTCCCGGTCAGGCTCGCGGTACCGCTATGCGTACCGACACTGGTCCCCACGACCCCGAGCTGCGAGGCCTATTGGCACTTCAGTGCCTACATTTCCTGCCCCTCTGTGGCCGTCCGGACGAGAATCTACCTCCTCGCAGGCGGATAGCTCCTATGGTCGGGACCGTGATACTGAGATGCCCACAGGACTTTTCCAAGACACACGTCCCCATGATGTAGGGCCTCAGCAGTGGCACTTTTGGACACCCTGGGCATACCATCAAGCTCCCCTGGCCCTGGCCCCTACAGTTGCTTTGGAATGCAGGGCGCCGGAAGCCACCATATCCCGCCCACCTCCGGAAGAGTCAGAGGAACATGTCACCCATCCTCCAGACTCCCCTGAGCATTCCGAGCAAGATCCACCACAGGAGCAGAGTACCATCCAGGACCCTCTCATTCCCGGGATATCTTCCTCCTCTTCCCCGGATGAGGCCGTGGCAGGCTCCTCTTCTTCGGGGCCGCCACCGATAGATTTAAGAGCCCACCAGGACCTTCTTCGTAGGGTGGCTCTGAACATCAACCTTCCGGTAGAGGAAGTGCCGGAGGTGGATGATCTGGTAGTCAGCATCCTGGCCGTTGATACCTGGACGCGCGTGGCCCTGCCATTCATCAGGACCATCCAGGCTACTACCGAAACCCTCTGGCAGTCCCCAGCCTCCATTCCGCCGACGGCAAAAGGGGTCGAGAGGAGATACATGGTGCCTTCCCAGGGGTACGAACACTTGTATGTCCACCCTCCCCCCTCCTCTTTAGTTGTACAATCAGTTAACGAGAGGGAGCGCCATGGTCAACAGGCGCCTGCCCCGAAATCCAAGGAGGCTAGGCGGATGGACCTGCTGGGGCGCAAGGTGTACTCGGCAGGTGCCCTACAGCTCCGAGTGGCCAACCAGCAGGCTCTGTTAAGCCGCTACAACTACAACACCTGGCCGCTTTACTGACTTGCTGCCCTGACTCGCGCCAGGATTTGCAGCTTTCGTGAGGAGCAAGAAGGTTGGCAGGACTCTCCAAGCATCCCTTGACGCGGCCGATTCGGCTGCCAGGACTGTAGCCTCAGGCATCACAATGAGGCGAATCTCCTGGCTCCAGGTCTCCAACCTGCCATCGGAGCTACAGTACACCATACAGGACTTACCCTTTGAGGGCCGGGGTTTGTTCTCCGACAAAACTGATCCTCAGCTGCAAAGCCTAAAGGACAACAGGGTCATCATGAGGTTGCTCGGGATGCACACCCTTGTGACCCAGCGTAGACCCTTTAGGCCCCAACCCCGCCGCCCGTACTTTCCGCCGCGAAACAGGCAGGACTTCAACAGGAGGCGAGGGCGGGGTGGGCGGAGGCGCCAGTCTGGCCCCCACGCAGGGCAGTCTCAAGGACTCTCTAAGGCCCCACCAGGACCCAAGGGCAACTTTTGAAGGTACGCCCGGGGATGGCATACCAAACTCAGCACAGGATCCTTTTCCCCCTTTCTCCAACCACCTTTCCTACTTCCTTCCGGCGTGGTCACAACTTACTTCCGACCTGTGGGTGCTACGCACGGTGAAGCAAGAATACCACCTCCAGTTTGCTTCATCCCCACCTTTCCGCCCCCCTTCCCGGCCCCTCTTCAGGGACCCCTCTCATGAGCAGCTCCTCTGGCACGAGGTGCAGTCTCTCCTCGCTGCAGGAGCCATAGAGGAAGTTCCGCTACCCAAGAGGGGGAAGGGGTTTTACTCCCGCTATTTCCTCATCCCCAAATCCAAGGGAGGCCTCTGACCGATTCTGGAACTGCGGGGACTCAACAAGTGGCTGCTCAAGTTGAAATTCCGCATGGTCTCCCTGGGAACTATTATCCCGTCTTTGGATCCTGGAGACTGGTACGCCGCCCTCGACATGAAGGACGCATACTTCCACATAGCGATTTTTCCCCCGCACAGGAAGTACCTTCGGTTCACAATCAACCAGCAGCACTTTCAATTCGCTGTCCTTCCCTTTGGCCTGTCTGCGGCCCCGAGGGTCTTTACAAAGTGCATGGCAGTCGTCGCCGCACATCTTCGCAGGCAGCAGATACATGTCTTCCCGTATCTGGACGACTGGCTCATCAAAGGCGCCTCACAAGCCCAAGTCCATCAGCACGTCTCCATGATCACGGACCTCTTCGCCCGATTGGGCCTCCTACTCAATGTGGAAAAGTCCATGCTAGTTCCAACACAGAGGCTGGACTTCATAGGAGCGACCCTGGACTCCTCCCTCGCCAGAGCCTACTTGCCCCAGACCCGCTTCCAAGCAATCACCTCAATTATACGGGACTTGCAAGCTGCTCATCTCACTTCGGCTTGCAACTGCCTCGCTCTGCTGGGCCATATGGCCGCATGCACACGTCACCAAGTACGCCAGGCTCCGCATGCGGCCCTTTCAGACGTGGCTCCACTCGGTCTTCCGCCCGAGCAGGGACCCAATGGACGTCCTTGTCACGATCCCTCCAGGTCCCCTACGCTCCCTCAACTGGTGGCTGGACCCGTCCCTAGTTTGTGCGGGGATGCCGTTTCATCCACAGCAGCCCTCACTGACCTTGACAACGGACGCGTCATCCCTCGGCTGGGGGGCCCATCTAGGTCGCTTGCGGACACAGGGTCGTTGGTCAGCCCAAGAGCTCAACCTCCATATAAATGTCCGGGAGTTGAGAGCCGTTCGCCTAGCCTGCCAGACATTCCAACAGCATCTTCGTGGCCGTTGTGTTTCGGTGTTTACGGACAACACAACGGCCATGTACTACATCAACAGGCAGGGAGGGACCCGCTCGTCTCCCCTGTGTCAGGAGGCCATTCACCTGTGGGACTTCTGCATAGCCCACCAGGTGGACCTAGTAGCATCCTTCCTCCCGGGAGTCCGGAACTCCCTGCAGATTCGGCTGACAGGTCTCCCTCTGCACGACGGTGGTCTATTCGGCCCGGACATCATATCATATTCCATCTTCCAGGGTGGGGTCTCCCTCGTAACCTTTCGGCTCTTCCCACTCGAACAGGAAGTCCAGGAGTTCTGCTCATTCGCAGGGGCCTTCTCCCTCTGGACCTCGATAATTGATGCATTCCTCCTGCCCTGGAAACACCGCCTGCTTTATGCCTTCCCTCTGTTTCCTTTGGTGCAACAGGATCCTGCTCAAGCTCCGCAGGGACAAAGCGCATTATTCTTGATCGCCGCTGCGTGGCCCAGGCAACCCTGGGTACACCACCCTCCTGGATTCTGTCTAGTCGGCCCGTCGTTCCCCTTCCCCTTGTGTTCCCGGACCCTGAATCACCCAGGGACCACGGGAGGCTTCGTTAATGCGCGACCCCTGCCGTTCCCTCCACCTTTCACGGCAATGGCTCCTGCATGGCCTGGAACGCTGAGGAGTTGTGCTGTTTCCAATCCGAGTACAGCGCATTCTCATAGTAGCAGGAAGCCCTCACCCGTTGGACCGTACGATCGCAAATTGACGCGCTTCGCGGCCTGGTGCGCATCGCACGATGCCTCTCCATTACAGGCATCAATCCCACCCCTAGACTACTCTGGCACCTTAAAGCAACAGGCCTGGCGACTTCTCTCTGAAGGTGCACCTTTTGCAGCATAGTCACCTTTCCATCCGGGAGAGGTGTGGGCATTCGGTGTTTCTCTCCACCCAGTGAGTCTCTCGCTTCATTAAGGGCCTGGATCGTACCATTCCCCGCCGCTCTATCACCCTTGCCCCCTCCTGGGACCTGAACTCTGGTCCTAAACAGGCTGTTTTTTACCGCCCCGTTGAGCCACTCGCGACTTTCGCTCCTCTACCTATCATGGAAGACGGTCTTCTTAGGTGAGCGATCATCCTCCGCGAGAAGGGTTGTCTGAGATCGAGCCCTCACTTGTGGACCTCCCTATCTGTCTTCCATTAAAGACACAAGTACAAACTGCGACCTTCAGTCTGCATTCCCTCCCTGAGTGGGTGTCTGCCTTCCATTACTAGCCAAGACATTTTTCCTGGTTTTTCTTCCCGAAGCGCTCATTGCTTCGTCGGCCATGGAACAGCAGCTACACACCTTGATGTGGCGCGAGCACTAGCTTTCTATTGGTGGAAAGAACAAGCCCTTCCGGAAGTCTCCGCAGCTGTTTGGGTGGGTGCAGGACGGATGAAAGGTCTGCCAGTCTCTCTCCACGAGGATTTCCTCCTGGGTAACTGCTGTCCATTTCGCACGTGCTACGAGCTAGTCATGTCCCTTTGGGCGCTTACGGCGCACTCTACTAGAGCTCAAGCTTCCTCAGCGGACCTTCCTGGCCGCACGTTGCCCATCAAGAGATTTGGCCGATCTGCCGCCTATCATCGATCCCACACTTTTGCTCGCACTATGCGTTGGGTCACGCAGTCTCGGACGACGCGAGCCTTTGGGCACAGCAGTACTCCAGGCTGCCACGCTCACTTCAACCCCTCGCCTAGGGTAAGGCTTGGGAATCACCGAATGGAACGGTATGAGCAACACATCTTCGAGAACAACACGTTACAAAGTGTGAGTAACCGTCTTTCCAGTTCCATTGTCCCATATTCATGACTATGTTTTGCAGATCGATATCGGTAAGCTGTTGAGTAAGAACTGTCTCTTCGCAATGTTATAAGGGTCCTTAGCACTGAGGCCCTGATGTCGAGCAGGCCCTTTAGGTGAGAGTCTCCAGTTAGGGCCAGAATTTGCTCTGCGTGAGTAGAGGAGTGCACACATCCGTAAATGGAGTAGAAGTGGGGGGGGGGGGAGGGGAATCAGAAGAAAGCAAAAAATGATTTAATTCTTTAAAAAAAATAAACACCTCATCTGAACTTTTGGGATTGGCAATACTGTAAACACTTGCAACTACATCCAGAGTCAAAATCACCACACATCTGTACTGCAACCCTTCATCCTTCCCTCCTCTCCAACACCTCTTCTTTTGTTGTCTATTTTACATCTTGCTTTACGGGTCCAATCCTGCCAACACTTAGGGTTTGCCTACACTTGGAAATGTAAAAATAACTATCTTACTAACTTTTCAAGTGTAGACTGGGACAGATACGGCAATTTCCTGCAATATCTTTGGGAGTTCTTATTGTATTAAGTTAGGCCAGTGACTGTATGTAATTCCATGGGGGAGGGTGACCACAGCTCCTCCGGGAACTAAGAACTGGGGGACAGGGGGGTTGATTAGGCAAATTAACTCAGATTGTAACACCTCCAGGGAAGTACCACCCCCCAGAGAGGCTCATATATGCTAGTTCAGGCTGGATACTTTAGAGAACAATAGAGAAAGGACTTTTAAATAAATTGTCTGAGTTTAATAGCCTTCCTACCACGGAGGGTCCCAATCCTTCCTAGGGGAGGTTGGAAGGACTTTAGCCTATATGAGGCCCAGTAAGTCTTGATGGTAAACCTTTAACATATGTATATAAATGTATATTGTTTTTAATGTTTTCTCTGGAATGCTTTCACCTTAAGAATAAATGTGCTTGCTCAGAAAGAGCAATGTGGTAACTTATAAACGCTGACAATTACACTGTTCATAAGCCTTTGGAGAGAAAGCAAAAAGACGCTGGCCTGTTTAGAAGTCTAGCTTGCTGGGGACATCACAGTATAGGCAAGGAACTGTTCAGCCTGGAAAAACCCAGGCCAGGAAGGAGAGAGACGCAGATCTCTGCCCAAAAGAGGTAACTGCGGGGCAGCTGGGAGCCTAGAGTGTGCCCTTGAGAGACCACCAAAGAGAAATACAAGTGCAGTTGCTCTGACCTGCGACAAGCCCTTACACAAGTAATTTTACACATTTCTAAGTTACTTCTGTGGCCTCTTACTATGGTATCTAAGCACCTTATTCTCTGGTTTGGATATCGGTGCAATACAGCTGGCTGTGTGAGGTTGGCTGATTAACCTTTAGTTTGATTTCCCCGTGTAAGGAGTCATCTTGAATTACTGGGTTGTTCTGATTTAAAGAGCTGTTTGTTGTGAGAGGTACCAGAGCCCAGCCGTGGCAGGCATATTTCCAACACTGTCTAAGAGGGGAGGAGAGAAAGGGACCCAAAGGGCATGTAGGCACTTCTAAACGAGAGAATTTAAAAGCATCAATTCAAGAGTCATTTGGTAATGGAGAGTCCAGCTTCTAGAAAATAACACAAATTGGCCAGCCTCTACATCAGTATGCCTCTCTCGCAGAATGAACTAGGAGACATTTTAAGTCAGTATACTTCATTCCATCAAGTTCGGTTTGTGGACTAAAAGCATGTCAGTGACCTTAGATAACTAATTTCCAATGAGATAACTTTGCTGTTTGCAGTATTCAAGGCATTGGGAAGTACAAGAAAGTACTGCAAATGGTGAGGGACACATCTGGTTATTTTAGGTAACACCGGCAAGTTGTCACCTCTCTTGCTGTTGAATCTGGCATTTTATATGTTGTTCCATCTTTTGTCCAGTATCCTGAAGACAGCTTTGGCTGACATGCAGATGTACTATTTAGCAGAAAGGCTCCCTTCGCTAAGAAATCTGTGAATTGAGTTTCTGCTAAAATGTGATTAAATAGCTGGCAAATAATTTATTTTAAAAAATAGCATCAGATAGGCTGTGCTTTTTCTGGTGTCTCTTCTGTTTTACTTGAGACATTGCTGCGACAGACAGAGATAGATAGAGGTGGCATAAGGGGATAGACAGAATTATACATATATAGAGGGGGCGAAAGGAGATAAATGAATAGATAGCTAGATAGAGGGGGCGAAAGGGGATAGATAGTGTTATGCTTATAAGGAACACATGGGATCTTTTTCAGGGGAAAAGGCCATATGCTGTGTTTACTGAACATACAAATAATTAGCATATGCATTCAATCACATCACACACACTGCCCCGCCAGTTGATGTTATAGTTACTAGTCCGGATCAATCCGGGGCCAGCTAGGTTGATCACAAGTAGGAAGGAGCCGGGTTCCGTTGGTCATGATACGATGCTCTGGGGAAGTCCTGGCAGGACGAAGCCAAAGTTTCATGGCAAGACACCCTGTTTATATAATTTTCCTTCATTGGGACCAACAAGTTTTGCACGGTCATGCTGCAATCAATGTTTGACAAGTGTCCGTTTTCTTAAATTGTCTTTCTCATCCCTTATCAAGTCTCTCAGGGCGTTCTCCCATGCTGGTTTTGATCACAGCTATTGTGTCACCATTGATAGGTGCCTGTGTCATATTTAAAGTCCTCAATCTGCCCACCTCTGACATTTCAATAGGAGCGTGTTGCAGCCTCCTGACGCCCTTGCATCTGTCTCCGGTTCCTCCCTAGAGCATCTGGTTCAGTGATGGCCTTCACACTTGTCTCTTAATACACACATTCCTCATTCTCACACAAAACAGAATTGATTTACACAGAACATTTTGAACAGGAACATCAAGTTGCAATGCAAAGGAAAAACAATCATTGCATTCTTTTACTTCTTTTAAAATGCTAAACCCACAAAGTGGTGACCTTAAAAGGTCTGTTATTGCTTTGAATTCAGTCCAGACACAGATTCCGGCTGATGCATTTTTACCAAATGGCCCATTAGGCCGTTCCTTTCTGCTGTGCAAAAAGAGTGGCTGTCAGGATATGATCAAATCATACACCAATACGTTTAATACATGCTACAGTATTATTTTTTTAATCCTTCATTCTAAATTATACAAAATACATCATAAAATCCTACTACTACATATCCCCCTTTTGACCCCCTTAAGAACAATTCTTGAGTGGGTCATATTTTATACAATTGTTTCATAGCAATATACTGCGAGACAATTTGAGCTTGTGGTTGTAATTTAACAAGCATTATTTTTGTCCAACAGCACATACAACACATTCTTAGCAAGCAAACACAGGACAATATTAACACAACTGGTAATGCCTGAAACATAATAGCCAATATGCCCTTAGAGGTCAGGGACCAGTCTGTAAAAACATCATACCAATGATAGGCTGTCAGTTCTTTTTCAGACTTTGCAATTTTTAGCAGGTCTCCATTGGCATGTAATATCTGAATGACACACTTCCCTATATCCCTCTGTGTCCATTGTAAAAACGGAATCACCTTTTCTAGTTCATCCCTGTGACAGGGTTGGGACTCACCACCACACGCCTCCCACTGGCATGTCTGGTATTAGCTCTGTCTTCTGCAGGGCGCCATCTGCCGGTGGTGTCCCGTCAGTCATCTACTCCCCTGTTGATGTCCGGACCTGCGTGGTTCCCTGCTCATCAGCGTCCTCTTCAGGACACTGCCCTCCAGCAGTGCGCACTGCTCTGGTCTTACCCCCTTCCGGGGGTCTGGTGTTAGCAGCAGTCCTCCATCTGCACCTATTCTAGAAGTCATCTCAAAGTCTAGCAGCCTCAAAGTCTAGTCCCTTTGTCACAGTAGCCAGCCACAGCCTGTATCAGGCCATGCTCCTCCTCAGCCAGGTGTTGTGGAAGCGGGGGGACCCAGGCCCACCCCCTACTCTGGGTCCTGACCCAGGGACCCTCTAGCAGCAGCCACCCTGCCCTTCTTCTCTCCTCTTATCAGACTTTGTCTCTGGGCCATTTCCCCTCTGGCCCTGTGCACCCACTTGACCCTTTTTAGGAAGGCCCTCAGCCTGGGATTTTCCTTGGCTGGAGCTCCCCAGCTTCTTCTGCCCTTTCCCAGCACTGCTCTATTCAAGGTGCTGGTCTCCTGCTCCAGAGACAGACCTTCCCCCACGAAAGTCTGAGAGAAAACTACCTGTTCCTCTCCTAGGCAGCCTTTACATAGGGCCTCGCCTAGCTCTGATTGGCTGGCTCTAATCTTGACCCTGATTGGCTCTCAGTAGGCCCTTCCCTAATTGGCTGCCAGCCTGTGCAGCTGTTCTGGCCTATTCTAGCCCTCTCTCAAGTTGGAGGGAGCAGTCGCCCCAACACAGTCTCATACACGTTTCCAATGATGTGTCCTTGCTGCATGGTTCTGTGGTGACAGGTAGGGACAAGCACACCCATTTCTGAGGGCTCCACTCCGTACATCCTTGGGTGTCCAATAATTTCTTCTCTTTCCCAGACCACTGACCCATAACCCAGGGTAGCCAAAAGGATCCCGTGGTCAATTTTGGGAGCGGGCTCACTTTCTGTATTTCTGTCACCGCAGACTGTTGGTGAGCAATTTTAACAATAATTTCACCTAATAATAAATCAGGCTTAACCATGCTGGAAACATATTGCATCCATTCATATTTGTAGGTGTCAAACCAGAACCTCTTCTGTTGTTTGAAAAGATGCGTTAATACCCAAACATTCCCAGACATTACTCAAAACATTTTGTGTTCAAGTGATGCTAAACTAAGAATTTGCGTCTCAGTACATCCTATGGCCAAGGCAGTTTTATTCCCTAATTCTATTTGTTGTTTATATAGCAGCCAGGAGGTGGTGTTTAGTCACCGCCACATATTTCATGTTGCCTTTAGATTTCCCAGACCTATTTGTACCAAATCCACAGTATTATCTGCCTGCTTGTGAATTAGACTATCTTGCAGTTATGACAAGAAACTTAACTTATTCTTAATTACCTCCAAGTCTAGAGTGTTTATAGTTCCTGCTCCAAATCCAACTCCTCCTAATATGGTGTCTACTACATCTCGTTTTGCTCAGCCATTGAAGTGTTCATGTGTTTTTATCCAGGCTGTTATAATAGGAAGGGAGTAGAGTAAACATTTAGGTTCCAATTTAGACACATTCAACTGAGTCCAATACATACCAATTTTCATTTTTACAAATAGTGGATTTAACAAGACTTTTACTGGATAACTTTGAGTCACAAACAATTTTGGTTTCTTTATCTTAATTGGGGTACCTCTTTTGAAAGCATAGTCTCTGGTCCAGGTTCTGGGGCATATGTCTGGGAATTCAATTCACTATGGGGTATTGGACAGTATCCCTAATAACTGTTAGTATTGTTCCAGTCTTAACAGGTAATCATAGATAGCTGGAACGCCAGGTGGTATCCCCATAGGGACCCTCTATTTTAACCCCTATTTCCCAGTGCTTTGGTATTCCTGTGGTGTTTATGAGGTGAACTTTAAGTCCCTCTTCCCCTTCCCAGGCATACACACTGGTATTGCCTAAGGGCTTTAAGATTTGGCTAGTGTTTTTATCATACCATTCCATGAGGATCATCAGATCCCAGGTAGGAATCCATGATTGGTTGGCGAGGAGTGAATTATTCCTTAAATATTGGCACATAAGGAGGATTGCATCTTCTCCCATGATTTGCTCTAATTATCTGGACACTAAAAGTTCCCAGAAGCAGGTAAAGCCAGACCTTACAATGGAGTCTTCTTTTCCGTAGGTTAAAATTGCGGTGGTTAAGCAGTGCCTCATGCTCAGGTTCCAGGATGTCCTTTTCTGCAAAGAATTAAACATGATTATTTTATAAACAATTTAATTTGTGAAACATATACCCATTTCAGTTTTCCATTTTTCAATATGGTATATCAATGGGCTAAGCTGGTCCACTATGGAGTAAGGGCCTATCCACTTTGATTCCAGTGAGTGACCCCTTTTTCCCACTTTAAGTTACATGACTTGGTCCCCTGTTTCCCACAGGGCTGCCTTTGTGGGTCTTTGGTTTTGAATTTTGTTGTTCATGTGTCTGATGGCCTGATAATACCACCCTCCAGTATAGGGTTAAGCCATTGAAAATAATCATGCTGGGTTATATTAGAGCTCTCTTCTTATCCCTGTACCAGGTAACTAGGATCAATCACTCCGCACATTGGATGTCCAAACAGAATTTGGAAGAGGTGAATTTTTCTCCTTAGTCTATTACTGCTGCGGATGGCAGCCAAAATCAGAGGCAGTTTATCTGGCCAGTCATTCCCTGTGTGATTTACTACCTTCCGGAGAGCTTCCTTAATAGTGCGATTCATGCGCTCTACTTGGCCTGAGGACTGAGGCCAGTATGGTATATGGAGCTTTTGTTTAATTCCCAAGGCTTGTATCATTGTTGTAAACATTTCTCCTACAAAGGCTCCCCCATCATCAGAATCTATTATTTTGAGGGTACCATATCTACATACTACCTCATTAAACTTTTTGGCCACTACCCTGGTGCTATTATCCATCCATCCTGAAAAGGAATCAATCATCACCAATAAATACTGGAATCCCTCCTTACTCCTTGGCAATTTATCAATAAACTCAATTTGAACCCTGTGCCACAGCCCAAGCCTTCGTTGGCACATCATGGGTTGCCAGTGTGGAGGATGAGCCTTGTCCTGAGCGCACCAGACATAATTACGTACCCACGTTTTAACATCATCTTCCATACACTCCCATCCTGCTACTTGCTTTAGCTTTCTTAAAATCCCTTCCACTCCTTCATGCATAAACTGATGGGCTACATTAAGTAACTCCTGTCTTTCTAACTTTCCTGGAACTCGGTTAAGGTGGTCTGTAGTGCCATCTGTTGGCTTAGATGTGTCAACACAGACATTCCTTTTCTGACTTCTGGTTACAACTGCTATGTCATGCTGTAGGGCTATTGTATCGACCGATTATTCCAGGTGGCCTCCATACCCATTCCTTTACTGTGTGCCTTTAGGCTGCACCTTTTACTGTTTAGGGTTCTTTGTTACCCACTGGTAAATCCATTTCCATTCCTCTAAATATGCAATATCCTTTCCATCTGCTGCTTTCCATCCGTTCCTATGCCAGTCAGGTAACCAAAACTATCCCCTTCACACAAAAATCACTATCAGCATAAATATACATGGGCTGTGGGGAATTTTCATATTTCCTTAAAACCTGATAAATTGTGTGGAGCTCGGCATGCTGAGCCAATCCATGGTCTAAATGTCCCTGAATGACTTCCTCTTCTAAATTAATGGCAGCCTATTTTACACATCTTTTCCCTTTTACTACCACTGCATACCTGTCCATAAACCAGACATGCTCTTTTTGGCCCACGGGATCTAATTCTTCCAGTGAAGGTGCCTGTACCAAGGCAATTCTTTGCTCCAGAGTGACATTCATGTCAATTCCCTTTTTCAATAGGGCATGTGTTAGCATGTCTTGCTTGGACACTGTTTCTGTGGTCACCCCTCTGTTAACTAAAATAAGTGTCCATTGAGCCATTTGGGTGTTTGAGACTTTACCTCTCATCAATCTCCCTGATAAAATGTACTTGAGAGGAGTGTGGGTGCTTCAGATAGTAATAGGATCTGTTCCTGTAAGAGGCTGAAAAAATGGTACTGCTCAGATGGCTGCTAGGTATTAACATTCACAGGGATCAAAATTTATTTCTGGTTCTTGTAATTTCCTGGATTCATATGCTACTGGCAGTAGCTTTCCCACTTCATTGTTTTGTAATAGTGTGGCAGCCAAGGCCATGTTATAAGCCGGCAAACAAATAACAAAAGGCTGCAATTCATCAGGGAAATGCAGGGCTGGAGTTGTGAGAGCCTTCTGTTTTAGCAGGGTTAAAGTGGAGTCCTGCTCTTCTCTCCATTCTCATTTTGTCTTTTTCTTGAGCAGTTTCCACAATGGGTGAGTTATTTCAGCATATTTATAAATGTGTGGGCTAAGAAAACGGAATCCTCCTAGCAGTTCTCTTAAAGAGTGAGGCCAGGTCTACACTATGCGGTAAAATCGATTTTAGATACGCAATTTCAGCTACGAGAATAGCGTAGCTGAAGTCGAATATCTAAAATCGATTTACTCACCCGTCTTCACCGCGCGGGATCGATGTCCGCGGCTCGCCATGTCGATTGCGGAACTCTGTTGGGCTTGGTGGAGTTCCGGAATCGATGTAAGCGCGCTCAGGGATCGATATATCGCGTCTCATCTAGACGCGATATATCGATCCCCGAGCAATTGATTTTAACGCGCTGATACGGCTCGTAGTCTAGACGTGGCCTGAGTGTCTGGTGGGGCCGGCATTTCTACCAGGGCCCTGACCTTCCTCTGATCTACCTGTCTCCCTTCTTGTCCAACAACTGCACCCAGGTATGTAACCTGAAGTAGCATTAACTGAGCCTTGTCTAAGGCTACTTTGAACCCTGTTTCCTGAATTAGTGCCAAAACTTTTTCCGTTAGAGTTTGAGTTTGTGTCTCGGTTTCCCCAAATGTTAAAATGTCACCTACATATGAAAACACAAAAGGCCTTTCTTGTGGATATGCTAGAACAGTTGAGTCCACAACATGCCAATGGGCAATAGGCGGGTTGTTGTGATATCCCCGGGGCAACCGACAAAAAGTCCATTGTTGCTCCTTTATTGTAAAGGCAAACCGATCTTGTGAGTCCAGATGTAGGGGTATGGCAAAGAAACAGCTGGCCAACTCAATAACTGAGAAATATTTAGATGTGGCTTGCACTTTTTGTATGACCTGTGTCATATCAGCCAGGTATGGTGCCCTTATTGATTCTTCTATAATCAATTGTTAAATGCCAGGATTGGCCGTCTGCCTTTAGCACTGGCCACACAGGGGAGTTAAAGGGTGAATTTGTTAGTGGAATTATTTAAAAACAAAACAAAAGTCAATTTATCTTAAATCTACAAAACAGAGTTTTACAAGCCAGGTGTGTTGGATCAGGGGTAGGCAA
The DNA here is from genome assembly GCF_003597395.2 of Chelonoidis abingdonii. Taxonomy (NCBI): domain Eukaryota; kingdom Metazoa; phylum Chordata; order Testudines; family Testudinidae; genus Chelonoidis; species Chelonoidis abingdonii. Next base: position 130,894,259 of record NC_133774.1, read on the forward strand.
TCTATGGCACGCGTGCCAAAGGCGGCACGTGAGCTGATTTTCAGTGGCACTCACACTGCTCAGGTCCGGGGGGCTCTGCATTTTAATTGAATTTTAAGTGAAGTTTCTTATACGTTTAAAAACCTTAGTTACTTTACAGACAACAATAGTTTAGTTATATATTATAGACTTATAGAAAGAGACCTTCTAAAAATGTTAAAATGTATTACTGGCACGGGAAACCTTAAATCAGAGTGAATAAATGAAGACTTGGCACACCGTTTCTGAAAGGTTGCTGATCCCTGGTTCAGGTTTTAAACACTCCACATATTTACACAATATATTTATACACAGCTGTATGTAGATTAAATTTGGGAGCAATTAAATTTCAATAGAAACCCTTTATGTTCTTTTAGCAAATTTGACTAAATTGTTCATAGTCAAATGATTTAAATCAGATTCTCTCTCTGCCTGGCTTATTTATAGACATTCCTTTGGGAAAGGGCCCATTTTCCCTTCTGAATGGCTGCAAAGAAACCAAGAATTCTTTTTCTAGAACACTTTTCTTTCTTAACATTTTTACAAGGTTCCACTGCTTAATTCCCTTCAGCCTCAACTTCTCACTCTCTTTCCTGAAATCACTTTCTTATTTCCCCAAATGACACCTTCATCAACTCAGATTTCACCATTCCAAGTATTGTCCCAGGGATCTGAGTTCCCCATGCTTGGACTTACTGCTTCCCTTACCCCTGCCACTATGCCCCTCAGGGCCCTCAACCTGTTTTCCAATCTCCTTATCTGTTGCCTGCCTGCTTATCTGAGCCCGATCCTGCTTTCCATCCCTTTTCATGGACACAGGCTGTGTTCCACTACCAATTTAGCAAGGAGGGTGGGCTCCTTAACTAGCCCCCACACCTCCTTATCCTTTTTCTTAAATATGTTTCTTAAAATTGTGAAATCACAGCAATATCCCATAGTCTTATATCCTTCAAAGTGAGGTCTTACAGAAATCTACTCCTTATTTGCCCACTCTTGTGCTGAGACATACAAAACATAAAAAGTCTATATCCACTAAAAACTCTGCCTGATAGAGCAGGAGGGGGGAGTGCTAAGCCTTCTACCTTTTGGGCTCGATCCTGATACAACTGAGGGTATATTCACCTATGCAATTTTCCCCCAGCAGACAGGTAGGAATGAGGACTCTAATCCTCCCTCTTATGGCCCAGCACCTCTACGACTGAGGGTGTATATACCTAGACAGTTTGTATACATCTTATCTGTATAGTTTTCCCCTGACAGACAGGTTGGAGTGAGGACTCTAATCCTCCCCCTATTGCCCGGTACTTCTACGACGGGGGATATTCACACCTGAATGATTGATCACTTTATACAGATGGTATACCTTTTTAGCAATATTTTCAACAATCACAGTGCATGTCTTCCCCTTTTTGCAATTCTCCACAAAAAATGTTATGCTTATAAGAAGCACATGGGATCATTTTCAGGGGAAAAGGCAATATGCCGTGTTTATTGAAGATACAACAATTAGCATATGCATTCTGTAGGTTTCAGGTGTAATCTGAAACTATTTCAAAACCAGTTCCTTAAATTTACCATAGTTTGAAGCATCGCCAATAGGCATCCTATTGAATATGTCCAGTCAATGTTGCCATCAGTGTAGTCATTTTTTGATTGTCAGAGATCGCATGGAGGGTGCACAGTCTCTCAAAGGTGATGAAATATTTGGCAGTATCGCTGGATTCATCATACTGCAGACATAGTCGCTCCCGTTTATGGATTTTTGGGGAAGTGGAGCCAGCTGCTGGAGCGTTTTGTCTCTTCCACTCCATAACAGTCAGTTCATGCTTCTGGGCCTCAATCTGGGCCTATATTTCTCTCTTTCTTAACTCCAGGGTTAGCCTCTGGGTTTCCATGGTTCTTTGGTGAACAGCTTCCTCCCTGGCTGCTGCAGTCTTCTCCCTGGCTGCCTCCGCTTCTTTGAGCCTCAGTTGAAACTCCCAGTCCTTTGCCTTCTCTTCTGCTTCCAGTCTGGCCAGCTCTAGTTTTGTAGCTGCCTCACTGGTAGTCATTGTCCTGCTTTCTTGTGCTTATTTCCCTCACCCAAAAAAAAGAAACAGAAAATAACTAACCAGTAACCACTTTGTCTGTTCTACAGTCACCACACTCAAAACTCATTTAAAATCACTACCAGTATTTCAAAGCAATCAGCTGAGCATAGATCCTGCTCGACTGCGCCACTGTAATGGGTTGGGTCACAGAGACCCCCTTGGGACTGCCACCTGATGTGCTGGGACTACCTCTGAGCCCATTTTCCCTGCCAGCTTGGAACTTCAGTACTTTGCCTTGTTGAGCCAGACACGCTTGCCTGCTACAAACACAGACCCAGCTCTGAACCACATCCCCCAAAAGCTGCAGGCTTAACTGAAAACAGCTTAATAAGTGCTCCTGTCTCTAGCACCCAGATACCCAGTTCCCAATAGGAGCCAAACCCCAAATAAATTTGTTTTACTCTGTATAAAGCTTATACAGGGTAAACTCATAAATTGTTTGCCCTCTATAACACTGATAGAAAGAGATGCACAGCTGTTTGCTCCTCCGGAAATTACTTACTTGCTCTATGTTAATTAATAAGTAAAAAGTGATTTTATTAAATATAAAAAGTAGGATTCTGTTGCTAGGGGAAAATTCTTCCGACGAACGTGCACGTGGCGCGCGCACACCTACTTGGAATGAATATGAGCAACACATCTCGAAGAACAACAGTTACAAAGGTGAGTAACCGTCTTTTTAAGAGGTTCCAAGTAATAACAGACAGAATGAAGTAAGTTACAAAGCAAAATAAAATAAAACACGCAACTCTAAGCCTTATTCACCCACGAAAGCTCATGCTCCAAAATGTCTGTTAGTCTATAAGGTGCCACAGGATTCTTTGCTGCAACTCTAAGCCTAATACAGTAGGAAACTAAATGCAGGTAAATCTCACCCTCAGAGATGTTCCAATAGGCTTCTTTGACAGACTAGACTCCTTCCTAGTCTGGGTCCAGCAATCACTCACGTCCCTGTAGTTACTGTTCTTTGCTCCAGTTTCTTTCAGGCATCTCTTTGGGGTGGAAAGGTTATCTTTTGAGCCAGCTGAAGCCCAAATGGAGGGGTTTCCAAGGCCTTTTTATATTCTCTCTTGTGCAACATCACAGCCACAAGATGGGGTCTCTAGCCACCTGGGCAAGTCACATGTCTATGAATGATTCAGCTTTTTGCAGGCCGATGCTATTGTTTACATGTTAGGTTGAACATTCTCAGGAAAGCTCAGGTGTGGATTGGCATCTCCCAAAGTCCATTGTTAGTTAAGTACTCTCAATTACTTGAATAACCCATTCACACTATGTTGACCAAATCTTTAAATACAAGCATAGAGCCAACGCTCATAACTTCAGATATAATAATGATACATGCATACAAATTGGATGAATATATTCAGTAGATCATAAGCTTTGCAAAGATATGTTACATGGCATATCTATCATAAAACATATCCCAGTTATGTCATATTTACACTCATAAGCATATTTCTATAAAACATTATGGGGAGCAACAGGATATTGGGCTAAATGGACTGGTCTGACCCAGTATGGCCATTCTTATGTTTCCATGTTAGTTACCACCCTTTTCCTTGTACATGTTGGCTCAGTCAAAACATATCTATCCAGCATGCTGTCATCTGACCTTATCTTTAGGAGAGGCCAATGTGTCCTTGTTATCTTTGGGGAGAGTGTTTTTACCCCACTTGACACCAGGGTGTTCTCGTACCATCGTTCTGGACTGCGTTTATGTCCTGTGCCTAGTACGTCTCAGGAACATGTGTTTTTGCAATACCAGCCCTGGTCTTGCCAGGTTCTGTGAGCTTGCAAGCGGGCATGTTCTATACTGGCCTGACTTCTGCTCACAGCCTGACTTCTCCTCACAGCCTGACTTTTGCTCACTTTACTTTATATCAGTGTTGGTGTCACTAAGGATAATCCTAAGTAACTTAAAAGGTAAAAGGCAATAAGGATATACAGTCTCCGTGTTTAGGCCTCAGATGAGCAAAAGTTCTTCCATGTTTAAATTCTAATTGACCTAACAGGCCAATAAATAGAAAAGGCCAGGTGCAATGTCCCTTATCAGTTGCCATACAGTTCTAACTGGTCTAAAGCAGAAATAATGAGGCCTGTGCACCTTTAGCAGAAGGACAAGATAACTTGCAGAAGGAAAACTTACTAATGAGCTGCCGCGGCCAAGATTACTTAATGCACCTGCGCTTACGTAACTGCTACAGGGGGAGGAAGGAGGAGAGGGAGGGGGAAGACAAAGAAGTGTGTGAGAAAAGAATGCTGCAGCCGGACAGAAGAGGGAGGGGAAACGGGGGCTTGCTTGTCAGCGAGAAAAGTTCTCATGGATATAAAGGAACAGACTGCTTGTTTTAGGTGTGCTTGATTTGAGGCATCAGTCTCCTGGCACCGCTTTGAGATCTCAAATAAACCTTGCTTGCTTCTCTATCCTGGTGTGTTTATTGGCGCTGAAGCACACCGGGCACGGACCACTGTTGCTCGCCTTGGGCACTTCGGTGCTTGCAACATCAGCAGGGCCTGACTATCACTTTAGTCCAGGCCTCAGGCCCTCATACTGGGCCTCTTATACAAGGCCTCATGTCTCAGTCTCTCTCTCTCTCCTACAGCAGCCGTGGGAGGAAATGTTTTGGGTAGAGCTAGTCAGGAATTTTCAACAGAACTTTTCTGGGGTGGGTGGGAAGGTGTGGAGGGGAGGTGGAGAGGGGTTGGAAAATACTGAACTCTGCATGTTCCAATGGTTCATCTTAAAACCATTAGGTCCCCAAATACCCTGCATTGACGGCATGGAGGGTTCCACTAGCCAGTGTGTCAATTGGGAGGCACTGTTCAGTGCTCCACCTGCCATGAATAAAACAGCTTTATTGAGTCTGCTGCCCCTTCTCAGGCAGGAGGCTGCAGTGCTTATTCAGCTCCATGTTGGCTCCTTCTGGCTATCTTTGTGCCACAGTAATATATTTCCTCCTGTTCTTCAAAAGACCAAGGGAAGAAATTCTTGTGCTGTAATAAAAGTAAGTTACCACTTTGTGGGACTATTGTCTTCTTTCAGGCACACAGTCAAACAGCAACTGTCCGCTCCTCTTATATCTTTGTTAATATTCATTAATAATGAATATTAATGAGATGGAGCAGAAGCGAGAGGGGACCACAGAGACGTGACTAATGAACTAGTTTTTAGCAACCCCTGATTATTTCTGAGCCTCCCCTAAGCTTCCATGCTCCTGCTGTGCAACTCAGAAGAATGGGGAATTTTTTTGTTTTACACATTTATAATTACACAGCTCTATAGGACTGGACCAAACTTGTTTATATACAGCTCTCCAGGGCTCCTTATGGTTGTCGAGAATCTCATTATGGCCCCCACTCTATCTCTTCCTAGAGCAAGAGAATGGCCAAAGAAATGAACAGTTAAGCCTTTTAATGAAAGTGAGCCAGCAGAATGTAAAGTAAAGCACTTAACGATTGGACGGTTTGACACACTGGGGAGTGGAATGCTGGCCAGAAGGAATGAGCTGACCCAGACTCCACAAAGACAATGATTATTTGGTTGCTGAGGTTCTAGTCTCATAGATATGGCAAAATTTCCCTGGGGGGAGGTGGGGATGCATCCCAGTGAAACTCATTTGACACTGGACTTGAAGTGTTCGGCATCGTTACAATAAATACCTGTAGCTGGCTGTTGCCACAGGATGTGTCACTTCAGGAATCAGCCTTCTGCTTCAGTTTCTCCAAGTGCACTGTAACTCTGAGAACCTCAGCATCGAAAGGGAAGTGGACTCTTCACAGCAGAATTTACTTTTACTTATCTTCCAAAACAGCAGCGCATATTAAATGCAGCACAAAAGCCCCACTGGTGTATTGATACTGTGTTAACTGTCTGACATAAACTGACAAATCTCAGGGAGTGCCTGATTCTCCGCTGCCATGCCTCTGGCGTACTGACATGTACCTGTGTAGAATGCCAATCCAGTCTGGTTGGTGGTGTTTTATGTCCACTTTGCACAGAGAGCCTCTGAAAAGAGCACAGCAATTGTGAATCAGGCCTAAGGGATTCCCAAAGGATTATTCTACAAATACTTTGCTCTCAACTACTTTAGCGTTACACCACTGTAATCCCTTTGGGCGAGAGTATGCCACCTCTCTAGCAAAAGGCAGTGCAGAGCTGCCCATTGGGAGCACCTGGAGCCATTCTTCCTGGAAGTCCCCAGCATCTCAGGGAGCATGAATGCTGCTACAGCCCTTCATAATTTCAAACATATGCCCCTTAACTGATTCATGAGGGTGATCAGAGTGAAGTTCTTGTTCTACCTGAGTAAGAACTTAAACTTTGATTGCCCACATCTTAGACGAGTGCCTGGGCCACTGGATACAGAATCAGCCTCTTGTGAATGCTCCTCTGTTGGTACTGTTCCACGTTTTGTATATGTAACTATTCTGCCAGGTGGAGCCAGCAGCAACAAGGGCCAGTATCTTCCCTTCTCACAAGCACAGAGTCTGAGTGTAGCAAAAACTTTTACTACAAGGAAGGAATCAACTCAGCATTAATTTGGGAAAACACCACAACTAGGATTCCTAAATACAAACCGTGAGCAAAAGACCCACCCCCAAGTAAGTTGGGCAGTGTCCTTTTCCCTTCAGGGTCTTAAGTCCAGCAATCCAAAAGTCTCTTTAACGTGCGCATCCCTAATCTGTACCCCACTCACAGTTGCTGTTGTTGACCAGTGCAACCCCAGAGTTCAGAGGCTCATCCGCAGAGTTCACCTCCCACCCTGTGTGGAAGGCAGGAGGAGGTAAGGAGGCACCTTACATGCTACACTACTCGGGCACTTGCTCGTGGCCTCAATGGTCGATTGCTACACCTCTGCAGGGCTCTGCTTTAGTCCTCTCCACCAGCTTTTCTGCTGGCTGCTTGCCACACCTCTTCATCAGCTGCCTGCTCACCAAGATGTTTTCAGGCCTCCACTCCCACACACTTAACAGAGCACTCAGTGAATCATAGAATATATCAGTGTTGGAAGGGACCTGAGGAGGTTATCTAGTCCAACCCTCTGTTCAAAGCAGGACCAATCCCCAACTAAATCCCTAAATGGCCCCCTTAAGAATTGAACTCACAACCCTAGGTTTAGCAGGCCAATGCTCAAACCACTGAACAATCCTTATACAGCTCTTAGTAGTGGAGCCTCACTACTGGTGAACACTGTGCAGTCTCTTGCAATAGAGACACTGTCCCAAACATAACAGTGATTTCAACTCTGCAGCATGTAACAAGCCTCTCAATTGAGTCTAAACTCAATCTTTCATTATACCATGGAGAGAAGAAAGGTCAAATAGTGTCAAGGGTCCTTAAACAGGGCCCATACCACTGGGGAGAATTGCCTTTCCTCACCCTTTCTCAACTCATTGAGCTTTGGAACCCATGTCCCCTGGCTAGTGAATGCCATTCAGTTGAGGGTGAGTCCCTCCATTGGGACATGCCAGGTACAGTTCTGCAGCCCTTGGTTCACACAACAAGGATAACAACGCTTTATTATGCCTGTGCCAATAACGAGACTGGGGTTCCAACGCCAGCCATGAGTGATCATTTGGGCCAGCAGTCCCACCATGCTGAGCGCCTAGGCAGGGTGAGTGTGTCCATGCAAACAAGGTCAGTTTCTGAAGTCATTTTCCACAACTCACCACTAAATGTCAGGGAAGAGCTCAACCAGACTCTGCTTACATATATAATGAAATATTCATTGGGCTACAGCACAAGACTGACACTATAATAGCCCATTGGACAGGGCATTGTCCTGGGATGTGGGATCTGTCTGATTCAGAACAGGACTTGAACCGAGGTCAACTACAGCCCAAGGAAGTCCCTTAACCGTGGAGGTGGGGCGCTGTCTTGTATTTATTCATGCTTTTTAAAAAAGGTCTAGTGTTTGTTTTTGCTCTTGGGCCAGCCCTAATGCTAGGGACACAAGCTGGCTATGAAGAGTGAGCTCGAAAGACCACTGAAGGTAATACAAAGACTCCCTCTGACTTCAGTGGGCTTTGGGTCAGGCACTATGTTATCAAATGTCTTACAAAATTCAATGGTTTAAAAAGTCATTTTTCATATAGCTAGTTAAATCAGTCTTCTTATTAGGGGGACATATTTAGCCCACAGGGCCTGCCTGTTAATGAGGTGTTTCAGCTCAGCGAGCTTTGCCTGCAAAACCACTTGTAGATTTAAATTAAACAAGAAATCCAATCTTCCTGCCTCCGACAATGTGTATGAGTTTGGGACAAATTTTCTCCAAAACTTGCTGCTGCTACGCATTAGCTAAAGCAAGAATGATATTCTTTTATTAAAGTATCTATGGATGAAAATACCAACAGGGAAGTGCATCCTTATTTATACGATAGCAGGTGAAGGAAATAGATTAAAATTATAGATGACATAAGGGATTTCTAACGCAACAGATTTGGAGCCCAGTTCTCCATTTGTGCTCTGTGTACATTGGGGAGTTATGAAAGTAAATGCTGTGCCCTGGGGCGTGTTAGCTTCAGACCATGGTTTCTCAACAAGGAAATGCAAGTGGCTAAACTCCTGTTAGGTTCCTGCCCTCGATTATAACTCTATTAGGCGTAGTACTCCAATGATGGCTTGAGTACGTGGGATTTGCCTTTTCATGAGCAAATGGCTTCTTTGCTTTGAAAAGGGCAATGGATTTTTAAAGGTGGAAATGTGCCATTTAAAATGTGTTTTGTGCCTTTTTGTTCTGCATGAGATGACTGACGTTAATAATAATTATCACAGATATGTTCAATGTAATCTAGATTACATAGCTAAGATGAATATATAGATGTGCTGAGGAACTTGATCGTGTGGTTCAAATACTGACTGGAGAACAGATCTTGGTTCATTTCCTGTCAGGGTCACAGGCTTCTTACATGACTTTGGGCAAGTCACTTCCCTTCTCTCTGTCTTAGTTTCATCGGCTGTAAAATGGGGCTAACAATACGTCCTTGGGTCCATTCAGACTCTTTGAGGCAGGGACTTCCTAGGTTTGTTCAGAGGTGCCTCACACAGTGGGCTCAGCTGAGGATTCTAAGTGCTAATGTAATAGAAATAATTAAGTGGATGATTGGAGAAACATTTGTAAACAAGGGGCCTGATCTTCCTGTCTCAGGATGAGTAATTCCCTGAGGGCGGTTTAGATTCCCTGCCTTGACAAACAAGGGGTTAATACCAACTTAGGCTCCTGCAGGAGTTCCTGGCAAGGTCTGTTAATGCAGCTGCTCCAGGAGTAGAGGGGAGGAGATTGTATGGAAGAGCAGTAGTTCCTGACTCCAGGGCTTGTGGGTCTAGGTAAGGAAGTGTGTGTGTGTGTGTGTGTGTGTTCTCTGTAAGCAGGGTATCCAGCTGTTACTGGAGGAAAGACTGTGTGTGCATGCACACGTGTGCCTGAATTGCTCCCTTGTGCTTTGGTGAAATTCAGTCTACGTCCCGAGGCAGGATATCTGAGCCAAGCAGTCATTCTGCGCTCGATTTTTAAAGGTATTTAGATGCTTAAATCCCTGTATAAAGCTGGCCCTCTTTAACCAGACGTGTCCTTGCCTTTTTAGGAAGCTATTTTCCCCTTGCTCAGACTCTCCTTCTCTCCATCCCTTGGTCTCCCACCCCTACTAGCAAAGCTGATGGACTTTTTGTTCCCTCTCCTTTCCATCCTCCTGCAGTAAAAGTGATTTAAAGTGATATTTGTAGACAGCTACCCCTCTGTGTCAAATTCCTATTTAATCATCTAGTACTGCTAGTGCTGGTCCAAAATATTGTGTCAAAAACGTTTTTAAAGGAAACATAATTTCCCTCAATTTTTTTTTAATCAACTCCCCCAATCTTTTTTTGTTTGTTTGTTTTTCAAATTTTCCCTCAAAGAACAGCTGGCTTTTTACTGCTTTTTTTAATCAGGTCTAGTGGTTGTGTAGCAGGAGATGGAGGGGTTGTGCACAGCCCTGTTTGCAGTATTTAGTGTAGGTAACAAGTTCATAGACTCATAGACTCATAGGTCAGAAGGGACCAATATGATCATCTAGTCTGACCTCCTGCACAAGGCAGGCCACAAAACCCTACCCATACACATTTATAACAACCCCCCAGCACCCAAGAAAGAATTCTCTGCAGTAACTCAGTTCCCATCCCATCCAACATCCCCTCACAGACCATTGAGCAGACTTATCTGCCGATAATCCAAAATCAATTGCCCAAATTAAACTATCCCATCATAACATCCCCTCCATATACTTATCAAGCTTAGTCTTAAAGCCCGATAAGTCTTTTGCCCCCACTACTTCCCTCGGAAGGCTGTTCCAGAACTTCACTCCCCTAATGGTTAGAAACCTTCGTCTAATTTCAAGTCTAAACTTCCTAATATCCAGTTTGTACCCATTCGTCCTCGTGCCTACATTAGTACTAAACTTAAATAATTCCTCTCCCTCCCTAACGTTAATCCCCTGATATATTTATATAGAGCAAGCATATCCCCCCGGAGCCTTCTTTTGGCCAGGCTAAACAAGCCAAGCTCTTTGAGTCTCCTTTCATAAGGCAGATTTTCCATTCCTCGGATCATCCTAGTAGCCCGTCTCTGAACCTGTTCCAGTTTGAATTCATCCTTCTTAAACATGGGACACCAGAACTGCACACAATATTCCAGGTGGGGTCTCACCAGCGCCGTATATATACGGCACTAACACCTCCTTCTCTCCTTGCTGGAAATACCTCGCCCGATGCATCCTAAAACCGCATTTGCTTTTTTAACAGCCATATCACATTGGCGGCTCATAGTCATCCCGCTATCAACCAATACCCCAAGGTCCTTCTCCTCCTCCGTCGTTTCCAACTGATGCGTCCCCAACGTATATCTAAAATTCTTATTATTAATCCCTAAGTGCATGACCTTGCACTTTTCACTATTATATTTCATCCTATTACTATTACTCCAGTGTACAAGGTGGTCCAGATCTTCCTGAATAGTATCCCGGTCCTTCTCCGTGTTAGCAATACCCCCCAGCTTCGTGTCATCCGCAAACTTTATTAACACATTCCCGCTCTTTGTGCCAAGGTCAGTAATAAATAGGTTAAATAAGATCGGTCCCAAAACCGATCCTTGAGGGACTCCGCTAGTAACCTCCTTCCAGCCTGACAGTTCACACCCTTCAGTTACGACCCGCTGGAGTCTCCCTTTAACCAGTTCCTTATCCACCTTACAACTTTCACATTCATCCCATCTTTTCCAATTTAACTAACAGTTCCCCATGCGGAACCGTGTCAAACGCCTTACTGAAATCGAGGTAAATTAGATCTACCGCATTTCCTTTGTCTAAGTAATCCGTCACCTTCTCAAAGAAGGAGATCAGGTTGGTTTGGCACGATCTACCTTTAGTAAATCCATGTTGCAACTCGTCCCAATTACCATTGACCTCAATGTCCTTAACTACTTTCTCCCTTAAAATTTTTTCCAAGACCTTACACACGACAGACGTCAAGCTAACAGGCCTATAATTACCCGGATCACTTTTATTCCCTTTCTTAAAAATAGGAACTACGTTAGCAATTCTCCAGTCATACGGCACAACCCCCGAGTTTACCGATTGCTTAAAAATTCTCGCTAACGGGCTCGCAATTTCACGCGCCAGTTCCTTTAATATCCTCACGGGTGGAGATTGTCCGGTCCCTCCGATTTTGTCCCATTAAGCTGTTCAAGTTGGCCTCTACCTCAGATGCGGTAATATCCACCTCCATATCCACATTCCCGTTTGTCATCCCTCCATCGTCCCTAAACTCCTCACTAGTCTTATTAAAGACCGAGGCAAAGTACTTATTTAGATATTGGGCCATGCCTAGGTTATCCTTAACCTCCGCTCCATCCTCAGTGTATAGCGGCCCCACTTCTTCTTTCTTTGTTTTCTTCTTATTTATGTGGCTGTAGAACCTTTTACTATTGGTTTTGATTCCCTTCGCAAGGTCCAGTTCTACGCGGCTTTTAGCCTTCCTCACTTTATCTCTACACGTTCTGACCTCACTAAGATAGCTTCCCTTGCTAATCCCGCCTTTCTTCCACTCCTGTAAGCTTTCTGCTTTTCCTAATCCCCTCTCTGAGTTGCTTGCTCATCCAGCTTGGCCTACAACTCCTGGCCATGGTTATTTTCCCCTTTCTTGGGATGCCAGGCTTCCGACAGTTTCCGCAGCTGCGACTTAAAGTAATTCCAGGCCTCCTCCGCATTTAAATCCACAAGTTCCTCCGTCCAATCCACTTCCCTAACTAATTTCCTTAACTCTTTAAAATTAGCCCTCGAGAAATATGGGTTATAATTTGAGCTGATTGGATAGTTGAAATGATTATCTGGCAAATTTTGACTTCAAATTAGAAAGCGGATCCTCATGGGACTATTTTATCTTTTTATGTCAACTCTCCGCAGCTTTGGAGAACTTCCGCCTTAACTAGTTTAAAGTGAATTTCAAGCTCAATGGTTTGAATATTGGTTTTACAAACCCAATGCTACAGCCATTGCCAGTGGTGAATGGTAAATGCTACAATCACATGTACCATCTGAAATGTGTTCTGCTAGAAACGTAAGTCACATGGCATTATATCTGGTCCTTTACTGTAATCATGTAATTCATTAAGACCATTCAAATTGTCTTCTGCATACAGCATTTGCAATCTCTAGATCATGAATTAGACCCTAAAGAAATCAGTGAATGCTTTATCGTATTTCATGAAAATTTCATGATTTGTTCATGTATATGAAGAAGAGGAAACATTAGCTCTGTAACTTATTGTTTGAATTACAGTAGCTCTTAGAGGCCCTAATACAGGGGTAAGCAACCTATGGCACAAGTGCCAAAGGCAGCACGCGAGCTGATTTTCAGTGGCACTCACAGTGCCTGGGTCCTGGCCACTGGTCTGAGGGGCTCTGCATTTTAATTTAATTTTAAATAAAGCTTCTTAAACATTTTAAAAACCTTGTTTACTTTATATTCAACAATAGTTTAGTTATATATTATAGACTTATAGAAAGAAACCTTCTAAAAATGTTAAAATGTATTACTGGCACGCAAAATCAGAGTGAATGAATGAAGACTCGGCACACCACATCTGCAAGGTTGCCAACTCCTGCCCTAATACATAATGTGGTCTCATGTTGTAGGTCTAGTGCCTAGCATGTATTATGAGAAGCCCAGATAGAAGTATATATACTTTTGAGGGTCTGGTGCCTCCTGTGTGAATGGGGAATTAGAGACATACAGAGTTAAGGTAACACCTTTCCTTTCCATAGGCATCTCTGGAGGATGTTAAACAGCAGCTACTAAAGTTAGATATTCTAAAATAAACAGGTCTAGATCATTTGTCTCTAAGAGTTTTAAAAGAGTTGACTGAGGATCTTGCTGGATCATTAACGTTGATTTTCAACACATCTTGGAGCACTGTACGTTCCAAAAGACTGGAAAGAAATAATGTTGTGCCTATTTTTAAAAGGGTAAACTGGATAACTTGTGTAATTATAGTCCTGTCAGCCTGACTGATCCTGGGCAAGGTAACGGATTGGCTGTTATGGAATTTAATTAATAAAAAATTAAAGGAGGGAAATATAATTAATGTAAATCAACATGGATTTATGGAAAATAGATCCTCATCAAACTAATGTGATGTATTTTAATGATATTATAAGTTTGGTTGATCCAAGTGTTCGTGTTGACATAATATACTTAGACATCTCTAAGGCGTTTGAGTTGGTACCCGTGACACTTTGTTTAAAAACTGTGAATGATATAAAAGGAACCCGGCACAGCTGAAATAGCTAAAAGGTCTCAAAATGTAACTGTACATGGGGAGTTGCCATTGAGGAGATGTGTTTCCAGTGAGGTCCCATGGGAATCAGTTCTTGTTCTTACAGTATTTAACATTTTTATTAGTGACCTGTAAGAAAACATAAAATCATCCTGATATAGTTTGTGAATGACACTCAAATTGCGGGGAGGAAGATACTGAGAGGACAGTCTCTGAATCAGAGTGATCTGGATTGTTTGGTGAACGGGGCATAAAGAAACTATGTGTTTTAATATGGCAAAAAATAGAACAATAAAATACCTGAAAGATCATGATCTAACTAACATGGTTTCTGAAAAGGAAAAGTATGTCTCACTAATCTTAGAAATATTTCAATGTGTCAATAAAGTTGTAGATAAAAGAGAAGCAGTTGACATGATTTAGACTTTGAAACCACCTTTGGCCAGACTACAGATATGTAGTCATGGGGTAAGAGGCACTGCACTGTCTTGGATCAAAAAACAGCTATAGAGGCAGAAAGCAAAAGAGTAGGATTAAATGGTCCTTTTTCATCATGACAACAGGTTACCAGAGGGATATATATTAAAGTCCCATGTTAATATATAACTGATCAGGAAAGAGAGGAATGAGTAGTGGGGTAGCAACATTTGAAGATGATACAAGGTTATTTGGGTTAGTCAGGACCAGAGAGGACTGTGAAGAACTTCACCAAGACCTAACCAAGCTAGGTGAATGAGCAATGCTATGGCAAATCATGTTCAGTATCATTAAATACAAAGCATCGCATAGTGGAAGGAAAACATTAAATTACTCCGACATTTTAGGAGATTCTGAAAAACTGCATGTCTGAATCCCAAAATATTTTGGCTGGAAACACAAAGATTTCAATTCTAAAATGCTGCCACGGTGTCCTATGGGAGGTATAGATCAGGTGCCTCATGCTCCCATTCTCCTAAATAGACCAAGCTCCCAGCGGGACTTAATTTCCCATGATGCACTGTAGTTATATGACTGTGTCATTATGTACTATTGTACCGGGGCAGTTACCCCGCTCCTAGGAAAAAAGGTTCAAGGCTGATTGAGGAGGCAGCCACAGCTGTGGCCACACCAATCAGGCCACAGCTGGCCCTGATATAAGGGCTAAAGGAGGAGTTGGGAGAGTCTCATTCCAGCCTTGGAGTGGGAAGGACCTAGCTGCCTGCAGGAGCACAGGGTACCTGATGTAGGGAAGTGCTGGGGAAGGGCAAGAGGAGCTGGGGAACTCCAGCCTGGCAACTCCCCAGGCTGAGGCCTTGCTAAATGCCCCAGGCAGGTACTGGGGCTGCAGAGGTGCAGCCCTGGGATAGGCAGAGGCAGCTGGTCCAGCCCCCTTGCCAATGATTAGTGGCCATGACAGACTGCAGTTTGCCCCAGAGAAAGGGGGCTAGATGATGACTGGCAGTAGCCACTGAGGCAAGGTTGGAATAGACAGTTAGGGTTCCCCTGGGAGGAGAGACCCAGAGAGTGGGGGTAAAATGGTGGACAGAACCCCAAGGTATAGGGGCACTGGGGTCTGGGAGGGACATGGGGCCTGCGTCAGGTGAAACACTGGCCAGCAATGGGAGCTCTGAGGCTGAGGAGCTAATTCCTGGATGACCAGCAGGAGGCACCACAGTGGTGAGTGCTCAATCTGCTACAACTATCTACCATGAACGAGAGAGGGCAGACCATGGTTCATCATGGGAGATGTCATTCTACCAGGGAAACTAGCATATAGAGGAGAATGAGAGTGTGAGGCATTGCAGCAGCACATCTGTATTTAAATATTTTTAATATGGGGGGGGGGGAATCCAGCTTTATGATCTCTTCCCCCCCCACCCCCACCTTGTTGACAAAAATTGAAACTTAATATGTGGGTGGAACTCAATTTCCAACCAACTCAGTACTTAACTTTGAGAGTTATGCTTGGGTCTACTGTGAAAGAGAATTAACCAATTATCTTAGTTTTTACTTGGTGGGTGAATGCTACAACTGCTTTTCATGTGAGTCTTGGTGGTCTGGCATGATACTAACGAAACTCATCGGTAACTGACACCTGCTGCTCAAACTCAGTTAGGAGAGGGAAATCGTCTCAGATTGAAAGTGCTTTAAAGTGTGTAACAAATTATAAACGGGAGATTAGTGGAAAAAGTAAAAAGCAACTATAATTACAACGTTTATATTCTATTGACAAAGCAGTATCTTTTATTAATTGTTTATGAATAGAGGAGAAAATGCAAACTAGCTAAAGCAGCACTGTGAAACCCACAGAATATTTTAAACTTAATTCTACTTCAACACCTCCCTTACCTAAAAAACCCCAGCCCAGCAGACAAAACAAATGAAGAAAAAAAAACAACACATAAACATTTAAACTTACTCAAAGATCTAAGTTAACTGCCTGGGAGCTAGAAGATAATGTCTTAGTATGTTATGCCATCTTTGACTGAAATTGGAGGTCTAGATATTTTAAAATTCATAAGCTATTTTATGCTACGTTTTAGCCTGTGGTTTTGCTGAAGTAAGCACAGTGGGACTAGATAACGACAAAAGACTAAACCCTTCTCTCAAACACCAACCATTGAGCTGAAAATTAAAACTGTTTATGCAAGATTTAATGGATGGCTCCTTCCACTACTTATTCAAACCCAAATCCAAATATATCCTGCCAAGTGCAAAATATCGTGACTGACAATGTCTGTATAGCCAATACTATATGATCTACAGTTCCTGAAATTGGATATTTTTATGAATGAAGTAGGTGTCTTATACTGAAATATTACTGTTCTTCTATGCTGTCTCCCCTTGTAGGTGAACTTCTGTCATGCTTATGAGAATGTCGTGGGACACTGTCAAAAGGCTTACTACAATCAAAATATACCACATCTACTGCTTCCCCACCACCCCTGCTATCCAGGAGGCCAATAACCCTGTCAAAGAAGGAAATTAGGTTGGTTTGGCAGGAATTGTTTTTGACAAATCCATGCTGGCTATTCCTTATCACCCTGTTATCCTCTAAGTGCTTACACATTGATTGTTTAGCAATTTGTTCCAGTATCTTTCCAGGTATCCTAGTTAGGCTGACAGGTTGGTAATTCCCTGGATACCCTTTGTTTCCATTTTCAAAGATAGGTGCTATGTTTGCCCTTCTCCAGTCCTCTAGTTCCTCTGGTACCTCATCTGTCCTCCATGAGTTCTCAAAGATAATTGCTCATGTTTCTGAGATTGCTTCAGCTAGTTCCTTTAGTACCCTAGGATGCATTTAATCAGGCCCTGCCTACTTGAATTACATCTAATTTATCTAAATATCCTTTAAGTTGTTCTTTCCCTATTTTGGCTTGTGTTCCTTCCCCTGATTAAAAGGGGAGGATTTTACAGCTTTTGCACCATTGGAAATGACTTCACAAATTGCAAGGCAGTGGAGAATCAGGCCTGTTGACCATAGTGTTTAAATGAGAGACGAAGGGTACGTCTTCACTGGCAGCGCTTTAATGTGGCTTGTATAGTCACGGGTTCTCCCAGTGCTCTTAAAAAAAAAAAAGAACACATTTGCGAGGGGAGTAGCTACTAGCGCTGGTGCACTGTCTACACCGTTTACACTGCTGAAACATGCAGCGTTCGGGGTGTGTTTTTTCACATCCCTGAGCAAGAAAGTTGCAGCTCTGTAAAGTGCCAATGTAGACAAGACCTTTGGTAACAGGTCCCCTTCAGTGTACCAGCCTTTTGCCTATAAAGTCTGTGAAGTATTAAGGAGCTGATTCAGCCACTGCTGTAAGAAGAACCAACTTTTCTTAACAGCCTGGTACACTAAGTACACACAATAAAAGAGCAGAAAAGGAGAGCAGCAATTTGGCATCTATTGCAATGTGCGAGACTTCAGATAGAACACAAATGTTCTATCATCAGTCAATAGTGTGGACATGCGTCACTTTTTGTTGTGTTAACTGCAGCAGAAATGAGATTCTTGCCATGGTCACAGTGAACTTAATTTTTTCCCCATTAAAATGTATTTCATTTCATGCCTATTGACTTAGTCCACAGAGCAGTCACTGTTAAGCAGGTGATTTGCTCCAGTGTAGGTTGGAATAAAAGCCCAGTTCTGACACTAATGACAAATTATTATTCTTGATGAATGACTTCTGCACAGCTTCTGAGCGTACACTGCTCCACCCATTCTCCTTGAAATAGGTTTATTGTCCAAACACAAACAGTTCCTCAACTCCTCCTTCCCAGGCAGCTCTGCTGCTTTTCTGGAACAGCAGGTCCAGGGCAACCTTCCTGGGCACATGGCCCTTGCTCCAGAGCCCCATGACAGGAGTGAGCTCCACTCCTGTATGCAGTGCTGTAACAAGGGCGAGGCGAGTGATGCACTTGCCTCGGACATGCAAAGCGGAGGGGCGCAGCTCTACCACTATCGGTAGCGCTTTGGCGGCAGCTCTGCTGCCGCCACTTCTTCAGCAGCAATTCGGTGGCGGGTCCTTCTCTCCGAGAGAGACTCAGGGACCCGTCGCTGAAGAGCCTGGAGCCGCCCCTTGCCTCAGGTGCAAAATTCCTTGTTACGGCTCTGCCTCTGCTGCTCCTCTTTCCAAGGACAGCCTGCTCTACACACTCCTCTTCCTACCCTGGAACAGACCATAACAGACCTACATGTAGCCTGGCCCCCTTTTAATTGGCTCAGTTCCCCCTGCTCTGACATAGGGGCACTGGGCCTGGTCTCCTGGCCAGGACTAGCTGTCCTTGGATACACTCTAACAAGTTATTTTATCAATAAAGGAGAGAGAAGACAAATCTTTAATCAACATTTTAACAAATTGGATCACTAAGAATACCTCATCTCCCCCAAAAACCCTTTATAAAATCAATTTAAATGAGCCTCTTTTGCATATACGACAAAACAGCTTTAATTGACAAACTGACATTTTCAGTTACTTGCTCTGTGAGCAAAGCAGTCTTGACTGATTTTACCTGGCGTTGTATTTAGGATTTTCCTACTTTTGCTCGATACAAAAGAATGTAAGCATTGCCCAATAAATGTTCTTAGCTATGGAAGTTAAAAGCAGTGCTGACTTAGTACGTCCAGACTACCCGCCGTATCAGCGGGTAGCGATCGATTTTTTTTTTTTTTTTTTTTTAGGGGGTGGGGATCGATATTCCGCGTCTCATCTAGACATGATATATCGATCCCCGAACGTGCTCCCGTCGACTCCAGAGCTCCACTAGAGCGAGCGGCGGTAGCGGAGTCGACACGGGGAGCCACGGACATCGATCCCGTGCAGTGAGGATCTGCGGTAAATCATTCTAAGATACTTTGACTTCAGCTACGCTATTCATGTAGCAGAAGTTGCATATCTTAGAGCAATACCCCGCCCTAGTGTAGACCAGCCCTTAAAGTCCCGTCTAATGTAACGGGTTATACCAATGCGGAGAGTGAAGCTGGGGCAGGCAGGGAGGACTGGGAAGTCCAAAACAGCATGCTGAAATATTGAGATTTAAAATATTGATGGGTTCCATTTTGGAACCTCAGACTCAGATCCCACCTGCTCTTGGAAGACCCCAGGGGAAGGGATCCTTGGGGAGGAAAACACTGCTTAGGGTCACCTCCTCTCCTGCAGAACTGGCGGTGATTCTGCCCTTGTTTTTAATTAGCTTCCCTGAGGCCTGCAAGATTCCAGAGCCATTCAAGCCTTGGGCATTAGCAGTGAGTTGACTCCAAGCTCCTCTGGCTCCCCACCCCATGAGATCATCCAGACATCTGCTCTATCCTCTTAGCCCTACATTCCTGCTCTAAATCTGCTTTGTGGATAAGCTCAAGCTACCTTTGGCTACCACGCTAGTGCTACATAGCACCATTCTATGAATTACTGAGTGGGACCTGTCGTAGGGCACAACATTAAAGCAATGCTGCAGTAGAGTAAAGGATTTGCAGCAATACTTCTGGCTCAGGTATTCTGTGCTGCTTCCCATAGCAGGTAATGGAGTGTAATGGCCTTCATTCAACAGTTCAGAATACACTACTGTTGGGACTGTGATTTCACGAAAAGAATCATGTTCAAAGGCTGAAGAATGAGCCTTGTTAATAAATAATATGATGCCACCTCCGTACCCTTGCATCAGGGTAGTTAGCCTACCATGGAAAACAGTCGTTATCTCGCAGTCCAAAGCACTAGCTATCTCCATTTTTGTAATGCAGCTGGTGCCCCACAAATAACTTGAGGAAAAAGGATAACTGGGAAAGTCACATACACCCCTAAGCCAGCTTGACAGCAGCAATTGCAAACCACAAGAATTAGAACCCATTATCCAAATCTTAACGGTGTGCGTTCAAGAGTGCAAAGAATAAAAGGAACTCTGTTTGGATATGAAAATACTTCCAAAGCATTTTCTCTTCTCTCTTCCCACCAGTTCATTGAGTTACCAAAAGGTTGATGAAGCAGAAATAGTTATAAACTTTTGTAATGAACCTGCTGAGAAGAGGGCAATTAAAACATCCTCTGTTGTTTTCCCACCAAGGCCTGACACTGAATCAGGAAATAGTGGCTACAGTTGTGCAAAAATATAGGCGGATGAGAGAGCTCCAGTCCTGTTGGTTTTTTGTCATACGAAAGGCAGTGAGCGATTAGAAAGCCCAGGCAGTCTGGAGCACGGTGCTTAATGGTGCCATCACAAGGAATCAGTAGAGGAAATCACATTTTAAAGAGAGGGTATTTTGGTCCCCAGAATACACTGTGAGTTGTGCAGGTGTCAATGTTATTCGTTCTGGAGCTGTTTGGCCCACTAACAAATGGATAAATATGCACAGAACCAAAGTATGCACACTACTATCCTAGCCAAAACATTATCCTAGCCAGTCTGGTTTCCAATCTCCTATTCTTACACCGATTGAACTTTAGTGGTGCTTTAAGATCCTTTGGTCTGGCGGTGCTGTGTACTGGTAAAACATAACCATCGTGGCTAAAATTGTGATGCATCAGTACACTATGTCAGGATATTCCGGCTAAAACAGAACAGACAGAATTTCAAAGCTGTGTAGGTGATTTGGATACCCAATTCCCATTCATTTCTAATGGAAATGCAAACATCCAAACCCTTTAGGTGGCTTTTAAAATCCTACTTTCACCTTTTGTTCTTATAGAGAGCTGGGTGAATGCTGCAAAAAGTCAGATTGAGGGTATTCCACTGGGGCCTTCTAGCATCTGCACTCAACCTATTCAGGGGAGACATCTGCTCCTGCTGGGGAGCATAGAGCAATGTGTCCCAGAGGAGAGCCCAGGGAAGGGTCAGGGGATCTCAGAAACCACTGAGGTGGGTGAAGATTTCTGTGACTCTGTATCACAGAGAAGCAGTGTGCTTCCAAGTATGGGAAGAGCTGAGACTTGCTCCTTTCCCGCAGAAGGCAAAATGCACTCAGGATCGGGGGCAGGAGAAGTGTTGGCAGTGATTAAGGAAACTGTCCCAGGTGTTAGCTGGCAGGATTTTGCAGCTGAACAAGGCATGGACCCCTTCTCTGGGAGCACAGAGAAATGTGTCTTAGAGGGAGGCCCAGAGGAGAAAACTGGGGAAGAAATAGCGGGAGTACAGGAGTGTCTCCTCACTGGTCACTTGGGAGAGCATGCCCAGGACCAAATGGCTAAGTCAGCAACTGTGCACCCAGGCACTCAGCCTGTGACCCAGGTTTTGAGAGGGAATTGTGTGACTGACTTCCTGGAGGGAACAGCTGACTTCTCAGACACAGAGAAGGGGGTGGTGGAGGGTACCCTAATCCAGGTCCCAGTTTTTCAAGATGCTATTTCTGATAAGTTTTTGGAAAGTAATTGTCTCTTTAAATCAAGATGCAGCTCCAATGCCTGTAATAACAGAGGAGTTGAGACCAGGAAGTTGCCAGGTGGTAGCTTGTGATAATACAAATGACCCAACTGGCAGAGAAAGGAGTGTCTTCCCCCACACTGGTGAGACACAGAAAGCAGTTATGGGAAAGCTGTTGGGAAGGGGTGCATGTGGTCAAAGGATAAACACCCTTAGCCCAGAAAGCATAGATCTCAGCCCTCTAGGGGGCAGGGAAGGAGTCAGTGGTGGGAAGGGGAAACACAGGGTAACCCCAAAAAGGGAACTGGATTTTTTTGCGTATGTACAGTCCTGGGGTTGGGAGACAGATCCCCAAAGGACCAGCCAATATGCAGGATCCCCCTAAACACCTGTCTTGCTAGACCCTGAGGCACCAAAATTCCAGAAACATGATTAAATTAAGAGCCCACGCAGAGAAGAACAATGGAGGGGAAAGAAAAGCCAGTGATTGATTACATGGGAGAGAGTCAAAGACACCCTGGGTAATGAACAAACCAACCTATCTGAACAGAGGATGTGGTATCATAAGGATACTAAAAAGTTTGGTATTAATGTTAAGTTTTGGGGATAAGAATTTTGACATGGTATGGTATGCTAGTTCTCAGTTAATACATGTAAACAGATTTAAAGTTTATTGAAGCAGAGAAATCATAACAAACATGGTTTGCTGTGTGTGAAAGGGGAAACTGAGGCATGCCTCCTAATGGCCTTGATGGCTGGATGCCAAGGGAACTATAATACAAACTGACTTCAAGCTAGTCAGTGACTAACCCCCTTGCAGTAAACCAAGAGGAGAGGTGTGACACTCTATACCTCGGGGGAATACCCTGCACCCCCATGTTCATCCTTATAATATGACTGTGTGGTATCCAATGCAAAGTTTGTCATGTCGGGTGACTTTGGAAGGCTCATGATGTGCTGAGCATTGTTGTTATAGTAATGTTATAGGTTTTAATTTCATGTATATAGTTATGAGGCTGAAAATTCATCCTCATGGCTTAAAACAAGCCCAGGCAAAACTGCTCAGGGGCAGAGGGGCAGTTCACACCTCATCAAGACACGTATGGGACAAACCCAGCCCATCCTCACGAGAACAAAGGACACTGGCCTAGGCAGCAGCAAAGGATCTGTTGGACTCTTGAGTGAGTCACCCCCCTTCCCTTGGTCAGTTTCAGACTTTGATGAGGTAATGCTCATCTGACTCTGGGGGGAGAGTGGGGAAGCCAAGAGAGAAGGAAGAACATGATACTCAAAGAAATAAAGTTATTCTTTAGCTAGTTAATATCTTCATTTAGAAGCTGGAATGGCCAGAAAATCTGGGGTCTTGTGGCAAATGAACTCCCTGAGACCAGAAACAAGACTTTTATTGCCTCTGAAACAAGTTTTGCAATGCAACTGAACTACAGAGATCCTCTCACAAAGTGTTACCTTTCCTGTAAAAGTTGCCACAGAAACCCACTCACTCTGTACATAGAACAGTCTCAGGATATGGGCAGATGATAAAATTTGTTGCCATTTTTGGGGAGCTGGGATGGGTTATTAGAAAAGGTAACCATTGCTACTGTACTGCAAAACTAAAATACTGATGCCACTTTCTCTCTGTATTCTTTCTCTCTGCGTGTCTGTAAAGGCAAAGCATTGCCTGCTAGTCAAACACAAGAGACATTTTTATAAAAAAATGAAAGATCAAATAATAGGTCTTCAAGTGTCTGAGTTAATGGAATCTAATGGCTACTTGCAGACAGAAGGAGAAAATAAAAGTGTTAAGGAAAGCTGTGTGGATTGGAGAAGTTATTTTGACCTTAGTGAGAAATGTTTGAAATTACTGGGATAATGAGTTTATGAATAGATGTAGAAATAGGTGCTCTTTCATGTTGAGAGCCTTCATTTATTTATAGCCCACCAGTCAGTGTGTATTATGTCCCATTCTGTGCCTGATTGATAAGGGATATGTGTGATGCTTTGTATCTCGGGGGAACATCCTACACCCCCATGTTCATCCTAGTAAAATGATTGTGTGGTATTCAATGCAAAGTTTATGTCAGGCGTCTTCAGAAGGCTCATGATGCGCTGAGCATTGTTGCTATAGTAATGTTATAGGTTGTAATTTCACATATGTAGTTATGAGGTTGAAAATGTGTCCTCATGGCTTAAAACAAGCCCAGGCAAAACTTTCCAAGAGCAGAGTAGCAGTTCACATCTCATCAGGGCATGTATGGGACAAACCCAGCCCAGCCTCACAGGAGCAAAGGACTCTCGAGTAAGTCACCCCCCTTCCTTTGGTCAGTTTGGGACTGCGATGAGGTAAT
Source organism: Chelonoidis abingdonii (assembly GCF_003597395.2). NCBI lineage: Eukaryota > Metazoa > Chordata > Testudines > Testudinidae > Chelonoidis > Chelonoidis abingdonii. Next base: position 130,918,346 of record NC_133774.1, read on the forward strand.
GTCACCTGACTCTGAAGGGGGGGGCAAAGCCAAGAGGGAAGAAAGGACATGATAAAAGGGAGAGATATTTGCCATGCTCTTCCTCTGTCTTCCACCTTCATCTGCAGACACCAAACAGCTGAAGGGCTGATCAAAGGGGAGAGCCTGGCTGAAGAGAACCAGCCAGCCTGTAGTGAGAAACATCTGAGTTTGTAAGGGCACTGACAATGTTAAGATCAGCTTAGAATGCGTTTTGCTTTTGTTTCGTTTGACCAAATCTGACTATTTGTGCTTTGACTTAGATTTTAAGTGATTATATCTTTGTAGTTAATACATTTTGTTTGTTTGTTCTACCTGAAGCAGTGCATTTGGTTTGAAGCATGTCAGAGACTCCCTTTGGGATAACCAGCTTGATACAATATCAATTTCTTTGTTAAATTGATGAACTCATATAAGCTTGCAGCATCCAACGAGCATTAACTGGACACTGCAAGACAGAGGTTCCTAGGGTTGTGTCTGGGACCGAAGATATTGGCTAGTGCCATTCAGTTGCAAAATCCAAGGAGCAGCTTACATGCCAGAAGCTGTGCGTGAACAGTCCAGGACTGGGGGTTCTCACAGCACAGCAGGGTAAGGCTGGCTCCCAGAGTCAAGGATTGGCGTGACCTAGCAGATCACCGATCCAGACAACACCAGGGGAACATCACAATATGTGTCTGTTGCAGCTACAGGTACAAAACTTGGCTCTTTAGTTCAAGCTGTAGTGCTCATTGTTTTAGTTCTGGAAGTCCCCGTTTGTTGGCCAAAAGGGAAGGTACAGATAAGTGGGGGATCATCAAGGATTCTGGTGTGGGCCTCGGAGACTTGCTTTGTTCAGAGGAAGTATGTAACCCACTAGTCAGTTGTGCTATGCATCCCCTTCTGGGCCCAGCCTACAGAGGATGTAAGTCTATTACAAGCCATGGTTCTTTAGCTTAAGCTGTAGAGTGTTAGGAAGTCGGGCATAGGCGGCCTGGCCTAATGTGAGTGGCTTGGATAAGTGGTCAGGAAGCAAGTTGGAGCAGGTAGCCAAAAGACAAGCTGGGAGTGGAGCCAGGACTAGTAGTCAATGGTCAGGAGCAGAGCATAGGGGTGGGAGTCAGAGACCAGGAAATGTCAGGCATGCAGCAGGAGCAAGGCAAGAACCAAAGGCAAGGGAAGGACTGAGACAGGAAGCAGCAACAGGAGAGGAAAGGAGCAGGAACAGGGCTTGGGCGCAGATCGCACGAGATGGACTAGAGCATACCATACTGTCTGTGCAGTTGCTCGGATATTCCACTCTGGCTCACGCACACTACTTAACCCAGGAAGAGATCAATCAGGTGACTTCACACATTGTGATATGACTTCCTGTGGGGCCTGATCTTCCAGGATTGGTGAGGTGCTGCTTTGTGTATCTCTCTTGGTGGTGACAAGGGAGGTGTCAGAGGCTAAGGGCCTCCACAGTCTCAGATTCTAGACCCACCAAAACTGAGGGCCCACAGCCTTACATAGAGCTGAGAGCAAAGAATGGATTTTTTCGGTTCAGGAAGCCAAAACAAAAAAAAAACAAAAAAACCTCAGTGGATTGATTAAATCTATGTATTTATCCTACATGTTCCCCAGCAATTTACACACTGTGCTGAGTCAAATGTAATAATTGGATCTTCGAGGAGGTCTCATTAGAGAATAATTGCACTCTGTAATCTTAGTTATTTGGAGATGTATCTGATAAGACAATATGACTATCTTTGGATGTGCATAGACTTCCAGCTTCACCTTAGCTCAAAAGAGTTAAGGATAATTATACACCCAGTAGAGAAGAAATGAAGTGAGATACCAGTGTTAGTTCTTTTCTGAAAATACATGATCAAGAAAGCCTGGGGCAAAGTAATTATTTCAGAATTCTCATTCTCACCAATTTAGGAATGGAAATTAAATCACAAAGAGCAATGTATACATAATATTACAGATCTGAATTTAAAACCATAACAGTAGTGTATGAACCGGTAGCTTGTGATAATCAACAAAGCTGTTTGATTACAAGAGTGGGAAAAAAGTAATCTAAAACTTATGTAATTATTAACACAAAATGTGAAATTCTTGTCTTGTTCTGAAATGAGAACCGGACCAGGAGCAATGCATGTACAAGTTATAATCACACACCAGATAGTCAGCTGGTTCCATTTGGCAAAATAATAAAGATACCTAGCTTTTAATCAGCTGATCTCCAAGCATTTTACAGAGAGGCTCAGTATTGTTTTACATGTAGGGAAACTGAGGCATGGAGCGATTAAAGTGACTGGCCCAAGGGCACCAAACAGGCCAGTGGCAAACTAAGGAATAGAAACCAGGCCTCCTGAGTCCCACGTACATGAGTAGTTATAGCCGCGATAGCATTCATCACCATACAAATTTTGACAGGTTTCCATGCCCCTTTTAGGGCTTATGTCCCGCCTTCCCACCCACCATTTCCGTTGGCACCGTCGGCCATTTTGAAAAAAGGTTTGTGTGTGTGTGTTTGACTAGGGGAAGGGTTGCGTACGTTGGTGCTTGGTGACATGAAGAGAAAAAGGTTGAAAGAGTAAGGTTTAGAGGAAAAAAGGGAAATTGGAAAGAAGAGAAGTAAATTATTGAGATTTTTCTTTTTAAAAGGTTAGTTAGTTTGAAAGAAGAGAGATTTTAGTGAGTTTGAGTAAGGAGAGATGAGGGGAAGTGTCATGTACGTTGGTGCTTGGTGACATGAAGAGAAAAAGGTTGAAAGACAGAACTTAAAATGGGTAGGTTAAGAAAAATGTTATTAAAAGAAAAAAATAAAGCAGCGTTTGTTTTACTGAACACATCCTACCCCTACCACTGCCGTAGTGAAATGAAAGCTGTTCTGGGGTGGTGTGGCTAGATAGCTAGCCCCTCCTTTTGGTGGACCAATGAGAGAGGGTATTTACAGTTAGTCACAAACACCTTTTTTGGGCGGTCCAATTAAGAATGGTATTTACAGTTAGGTCACAGAGAACGCGGTTGTTAAACCGATTCTAAAGTCCCAAGATTTTAAACAAGAACATGTCCATGTACAAGACGCCTACAGAAGCCAAGAAGCCGAATCGCCCCCGGGTGCACCAGTCCGTTCAGAAGAGAAGACCCCTTTACGGTTATTTTACCAACGAGAAAGGGATGGAGCTGAGCCCTGAAACAGAGCGAATAAAGAGCCAGAGCCCTTTGTAAAAGAGAAAAAAGAACCAAGTGCGAAAAAAATTGTTGTCGAATTTGGAAAAAAAAACGAGTCGAAGGCAGAGGTAAAGCCCTTTTTTTATAAAAATTAATGAAAAAAAATTACAAAATGTTTTTATAAAGATAAATATTTTTTTTTTTATAGGTAGAAATGGAAGAAGAGCCTATATATGAGGACATGGTAACCGAGGAACCGTCGCAAAAATAGCGATGTCGAGAACCGGCCAATAGACCCCGAGTCATGGAAAGATGGCGATATAGTTGTGGTAAAACAAGTAAAAGCAAAAAATTATCGTTTTTACGCTTTTAAAAAAACGGTTATACAAACTTCTTTTTTTTTTTTTGGACAGATAACCAAGCCGGGACCGTACAAGATTACAGCTTTTGGTGTGTGACAAATGGCCAACATTTGCAGAGACAAAAGCACACGAGGAGGTAAAGGCGGCTTAACTTATTTAAAAAGAAAAAAATATATTTATGTATGACACTAATTAAACATTACTATATGTTTGGCTTAATAAATAGGTTGCAAAAACTATGATCGACGAGCCCCGGCCCGGTGTTGATGCAGACACAGACAGGGTGTCAACGGTAAAGCCTAAAGAACATGGTGAGGTAAAAAAAGTTACTTAATAATCTTAAAAAAATATAATATAAACATATATAAGGGAGGTAAAATAAAACTATATGTTTTGTGTTTAATAACAGGAAGGTGCTACGGGGCCCGACGGTGCATCAGCTGAGGATGATTCAGAATCAGACGAGGGTACGATCGAGGTAGCACAAATAAACTGTAGGTTTTTTATTTTTAAAATTTTGCAACAAAGAATTTAAAACATGTTTTTTAACTATGTTTTTAACAGACATCTTCAGAGGATGAAGAGAGGCGCCTTTGAGCGAATATCCGTAATATGTACCTTTTTTTTTGCGTGAAGCAAGATGTTAAAAAAAGTTTGTAAAAAGTAAGGAGGGTGAAGATGCCGTTATGGCCGATATTATTAGAGCGGTTGTCGTAAAAGCCATTTACCACTGTTTGAAAAAACAACTTTTGGAAAACTGTGCAGCCTGCGCGGTAAATGAGTGTCCAACCCTTTTAGGCCCCCTTTTTTTTTGGGGTCGCTCAGAAAGTATATTTTATCAGATTAGACGTATTTCTTCCAACTGAATGTGGCCCCAGCTTTAAATATAATTATAGCTGAAGGCTACAAACTGAAAAGCTGAACATAACCACTGAAACTATAACCGAAGTTGGCGGTTACAAATAGCGTACCGTGTATTGTGCCCAGTCTATCAGTGTGGTGTTCATAAAAATCTTGATAAATCCTGGGTTCGTAATCTGGATTAAATAACTTTCTTTTACATTGCAGCCGGAAACCCCAAGGGAAATATATCAGGGGGGCTTAAAGGGGTTGGATCCACTTTTAACCCTGTGCAGGCTGCAACAGTTTTACCGAAAAGTGGCTTTTTGTCAAACCAGTGGTAAAATGAGCTTCATTACCGAGCAGACACGCATCTAATAATATCCGGCCATCAAACGGCAATCTTTCACCCCCCAAAAACCTCTCCTTTACTTTTTACAAACTTTTTTTAACATCTTGCTTCACGCAAAAAAAAACATTCACATATTAAGGCTATTCCGCTTCAATAAGCCGCCTCTCTTCATACCTCTGAAGATGTCTGTTAAAAACATAGTAAAAAACTTGTTTTAAATTCTTTGTGTGCCAAAATTTTTAAATAATAAAACCTACAGTTATTCGTGCTACCTCGATCGTAGCCCCGTCTTGATTTATGAATCATCCTCAGCTTGATGCACCCGTCGGGCCCCGTAGCACACTTCCCTGTTTATTAAACACCAAAACATATAGTTTTATTTTACCTTCCCTTAATATGTTTATATTTAACTTTTTTTTAGATTATTTATAGTAACTTTTTTACCTCAACATGTTCCTCTTAGCTTTACGCGTATGACTGCCCTGTCTGTTGTTCTGCCTCAACACCTCGGCCGGGGCTCCGATCAGATCATCGTTTTTGCAATCCCTATTATTAAGCCATACACATATAGTAACGTTTAAATTAGTGTCATTACATAAATAATATTTCTTTTTCTTTTTATATAATTAACCGCCTTTACCTCACTTCGTTGGCTTTGTCTCCGTGCAAATGTGCCATTTGCACACACAGAGCCTTAATCTTGTATGTCCCTGTCTTGTTATTCTCGTTCAAAAGAAAAAAAAAAACAAGAATTTTGCATAATACACCGTGATTAAATTAAAAGCGTAAAAAATGATAAATTTTTTGCTTTACTTGTTTTTACCACAAACAATATCGGCATATCTTTCCATGATCGGTTTATGTGCTGTTCTCAGCATCTCGCAGTAATAATAAAAATGCGATAACAAAGAGAATGTTCTTCTACATTTGTATCATTAGTTCCTATTATATTAGTGCCCTTTCTTCCTTACTATGCGATTAAAATATAAAATTAGATAATTTCTATAGTCACATGATTTAGTTAATTTTTATCCTATATTTCTTTATTGGAAAATTTGAACATTAGACTCTCTAAGCATAGTTTCTGTACTCGGTTTTTTCTCAAATCCGAGCAAATCGAATTTTTTTTCACACTATGTATGTATCATATATACTAATAGTCCGCTTGCTCTATTAGTTCGCCTCTTGTTTTATTATTCATGTGTCTTCTAAGCTCGCCAATCGCCTTACTCTCTTGGTGTTAAGTTAAATAAGAATTAAAGTGGCGTATTACTCTTAAGTCTGACACAACAGAGAAATTCTGGAATTCCACCCCTCGGTGTTTTCGACGTCTTGGCTTTCCTCACGTAGAACAGTTCTGGTACGAATCAGACAAATTTTTTGTATTAACCCTCTTGAAGTAGGACTTGTTACACCTACTTGGCGTTCTGTATATGCCTAATTAAAACTCACATTCGAATTCTGGTCCGCAAAAATGGGTGTTGTGACCCTAACTGTACAACTACCCTCCTCTCATTGATTCCACAAAAGAGGGCTATATTAGTGCCACAACCACCCAGAAAGCTTCATTTCACTGACTAGGCAGTGGTAGGGGTAGGATGTGTTCAGTAAAACAAACGCTGCTTTATTTTTTTCTTTTAATAACATTTTTCTTAACCTACCCATTTTAAGTTCTGTCTTTCAACCTTTTTCTCTTCATGTCACCAAGCACCAACGTACATGACACTTCCCCTCATCTCTCCTTACTCAAACTCACTAAAATCTCTCTTCTTTCAAATTAACTAACCTTTTAAAAAGAAAAATCTCAATAACTTACTTCTCTTCTTTCCAATTTCCCTTTTTTCCTCTAAACCTTACTCTTTCAACCTTTTTTTCTTCATGTCACCAAGCACCAACGTACGCAACCCTTCCCCTAGTCAAACACATACACACAACCCTTTTTTTCAAAATGGCCGACGGCGCCAACGGAAACGGTGGGTGGGAAGGCGGGACATAAGCCCTAAAAGGGGCGTGAAAACCTGTCAAAATTTGTATGGTGATGAATGCTATCGAGGCTATAACTACTTGCATGTTCTATCCATTAGACAACACTGCCTCCTATTGACTTCAATACAACTCCACCCATAGGCACCAGCTGAGGACTTGGCCCATTAAGTTATGGGAGACTAAGGACTTGTTTACCCTAGAAAGTTTTGCCACTTTAACTATTCCAGTATAGTTAAAGTGACCCTTCTACCAGTGTGGACACAGTTATTCCGGTATAAATGTGCTTAGACCAGTATCGCTTATTTCAGTTTGGAAACCCAAATAAAGTATATCAGCATAGAGATGCCTTATATTGATATAACTGCATCTACACTAGAGCTTTTATGGGCATAACTGTTTGAGCAAAAAACCCCAGAACCTTAACTGACATAGTTTTGCAGGTAACTTTTTAAATGTAGACAAGCCTATAGCAGAATCTAGAACTAACAAAACTTTTTTCCAGTTGAACAACTTTTCTTTGGAAAATGCTGATTTGATGGTGTCTAAACATTTCACAGGAATTCATCAATTTAGTCCATTTTCATGGGAAATTATCAAAATGTTTCATTTTGATATAAGGGCAAAGCGGCGTTTCAACTTTATCCTTTTGACATGGGTTATAACTGTGTGCCTACACATACTGTATATATTGCACTTATAATGTAAACGTCAACATTATTATTATTCCAACAAAACATTTTAATAAGGAACAAAGTAGTTCCAGAATATTTCTTTGCATGAAAAATTCCAAATTGACTTTTTGTCCCAAGTTGGGACAAACTCAAGTTGTGGGACCTTGGATTTCCCATAGGATGGAAATTCTGAATTCTGGGAGCTTCCATTGTCAGCTGAAAGTCAGCTTTACAGGCAAATGCCCCTTCAGCTGTTTTTACATCCAAGGGCTTTTTTGCTACCCATCAGGTCTTCCCCATGCATATGCACTTCTAGAGTAATTGAACTTTGCGAAAAGTCTAGTATTCGTCTCTCCTGTAAATTAAATGAAAACAATCAGTGCTCACTTTTGTTTTGCTGTCATGCATGTTGGCAGCAGTCCAATCAAACCTACCAAAGAAGAGAGAAACTACAATCAGTTATCAAATAGGAGGCAGTGTAGTCTAGAAGACAGGGCACTGACCTGGGAGTCAAGAAATGTGGGTATCTCTGCTGGGTGTCTTGGCCCAGATCCTGAAAGGGATGTAGGTGCTTAACTCCCATGCAATAGGGGTTAGGTGCCTAAATATCTTTGAGGATCTGGGCTTTAATCTCTCTGCGCCTCTGTTTGTCCTCCCACTCCATCTTGTCTATGAATTTTGAGGCAGACACCATCTCTCACTGTGTGTTTGTACAGCACTTAGTACCATTGGGCTTCCAGGCTCTGCTGTCATAAAAATAATGGAGTGGCCAAAGATGGTCATGAGAAATGGATGAACCAATCCAGTTAAAGTAGCCAGACAACCACATCTTTCAATCTCAACACAACACACATTTTGGATAAATCACCAAGGAGCCCAGCACCTTTGCAAATTTCTGCTTAGGCCATGACTGCCACGTTGCTTGCATAGTGCATAGTCTGGGCAGTGCACTTGACTCTGCAGACCATTGTCCCAGGCATGCTAGCTCTGGATTATGCCCCTGAAGCATCCATGTGTAGGAGAGGAGGGATTTTGTCCTGGAGTATGGAAGCACCTCTTCAGAAGTGGAGGCGGGGAAGGTGGTGGGATCAGGCTGCTGGTTTCTGAAGGCTGTGGTCTCCAGGAAGTGTGTAGATGAAATTACCATGTGAAGATGAACTACTAAGAAATGTACAGTAGCAGGTAAAGAATATAATGCATTTGATTCAAAACAGACTAACTGATGACAAGAGGGAGGGTTGGTCACAAAGATTTCCATAACAGTGTTATCTGCTCAGATACACGATTAGTCATTTTTAAATTAGTCTATTTATGTTATTACCCCAGCACAATCTATTAAAATTTACCTTCCCTGGAGTACTCTAGTCCTGCTGCTTGGGCTTTAGTAAAACCACCAGCTTATTTATATAAAACAAGGGAAGTCATAGGTCATTATTGTTTATGTGTATTGTAGTGACACCCAAGAGTCCCAATCATGGACCAGGAAACTATTGCACTAGGCAGTATACCAGGGGTGGCCAAACTTACTAACCTTCCAAACAACATACAACCATCTTCAGAAGTTTGAGATCCAGGGTGCGCATGCCAGGGCTCAGGGCTAGGGTTGTCAACTTTCTACTCACACAAAACAGAACACCCTTGCCCTGGCCCCTACCCCTACCCTGCATCCTCTGAAGCCACACCCATGCCCTGCCTTTTCCCTGAGGCCCTGCCCCTGTTTGCTCCATCCCCACCCTCTCACTCGCTCTCCCCACCCTCACTCTCTTGCTCATTCTCACCGGGCTGGTTCAGGGGCCTGGGGTGCCGGGGGGGGTTAGGGCTCTGTCTGGGGTTGTGGGCTTCGGGGTGGGGTCAGAAATGAGGAGTTCAGAGTGCAGGAGGGGACTCTGGGCTGAGGCAGTGGGTTAAAATGTGAGAGGGAGTGAGGTCTCTGGCTGGGAGTGCAGGCTCTGGGGATGGGGCCAGGAATGAGGGGTTTGGAGTGGAAGAGGGGGCTCTGGGCTGGGGGGTGGAGCTGAGGTATGGGGTTCAGAGTATGGGCCCTGAGGCAGGAGGTTGGGGTGTAAGAGGAGGTATGGTCTCTGGGCTGGGGGTGGAGGCTCTGGTGGCTCATTGACCCACAGAAAAAAAATCAATTATGGGCCACTAACCCACCAGGGAGTGGGGGAGAGATTCTTGGCTTCCCCTTGCAGCAGGGTGAGCTAGCACTTGTGGCTTCAGTGGGGAGAAGGGAGGGCGTGGAGGCTTGGGGCTTCCCCTTGCAGTGGGACAAGCTGGAGCCATGGCTCCAGCCCCATTGGGGATGCTGAGACTCAGGGTTTCCCTACTGTAATGGGATGAGCCGGCGCTCGCAGCTCCTGTCCTATGGGGAGCTGCAGGTCGGATGAAATTAACCATGGGGCCAGATCCTGCCTGTGTTCCCTAGGTTCTCCACCCCTCTCCTATGTGTAGGAGCCAGAGGGGGGACATTCTGGCTGCTTCCTGGGAGCCGCATGGAGTGGAGGTTAGTAGGGAGCCTGCCAGCCTTGCTGTGCGGCACTGCCAACTGGACAGTCAATGGCTCGGTCAGCGGAACTGACCGGAACTGCCAGGATCCCTTTTTGAACAGATATTCTGCTTGAAAACCGAACACTTGGTTACCCTACTCAGGGCTTCAACCCCATGGAGAGGAGAGTCTTGGGACTTCAGGGCCACGGGGCATGCTTGCTGACATCCTGAGCCCTGGCAGGGGCACCCAGTGGGGCTGAGTGCCCCCCACCCCCGCCCAACTCTGGTAGGTGGAGAATAGGGGTGTGTGTGAGAGGCTTCATGAGCCACACTTCAACTGTAAAAGACCCATGGATTGGCCGCCCCTGCACTAGACAAACACACAACAAAAAGTCTCTGTCCCGAAGATCTTCAGTGGCTAACAAACCCATCTTCTCTTTCACAGCAGTTCTTGCTAAGAAAGGCAGGGTCTAAGATTTCTTCTAGGGAATTCTGCTGGAATTACTTATGGAGAAGTGTTGTATCGTAACTGGCCAATAGTCCTGCTGCTCTTCTTCTCTTGTTCCACTCAGCTTGCAGCCCTCATTAGTCACAGAGGACAGTGCTGCTTTCTGATTGTATTCCTGAGCATGCCATATCCTTCAATGACATCCTCGGGGGTTTAAAAGTGGAGTGGCATACTTCTCTCAGTACAGAGTCTAAAGGATGAAATCAGGTGAGAGGGAGGTCAAACAGAGTCTTGTCGTGTTTTAGGAGCTAATTTATTTTCTGAGTCAGATGTGCTATCTTTTGCAGTGGCAGTTGGAGTATTAGTTTGATTTATGTTGCTTTGGGTGGTATAGTGTGAAGTGGCTGATGTAGTTTTGTGCTTGGTTGCTGTTAGCGTTTAAGGTAGTCTCGGTGAAATTGTGAGTTTGTTGTTAATTGAAGATGATAGGTTTAATTTTTTGCAAATTTCATGTGGTTAGGGTAACTCATTTTGGTATCATAAAGCTATTGCATCTTCTGGGGGGTGTTCTCTTCAGTGGCAGAAGTGATTTGCATAGTTAAGTAAAATGATTTTGGATTGGCTGTATGATTGCATTACCCCTGTCTGATGTATTCTACTACTGGCATCTTGTAGGGCTGCTGAACCTAAGAGGTAAAAAAAATGAGACAACAAGCCCTGCAAATACCCCAGTCATGACTTGTAGCACTGTTGCTAGTGGTAACATCTGCTAGGTGAGGAGGAGGGTTGTGAATTTATATTGTGTTTCTTGTTTAGCTTTACTCCGTACTTCTGAGAGCTGTATTTGTTTTTGATGGGAAGGCAAAGTCAGCAAACCTGGAAAAAGCTACCTTGCTTAACTGCTATGTGACTGGATACTTCCAGCTGTACTTTTCTCTTCATCCTCTGGAGGGGGCGGGGGAGGGGGAAAGGTCATTTTTAAGACCTGGAATAATGACGTTGTCCTGAAAAGAGCACAGAGAAGAGGGGTTAGTATAAAAATAAAATGAAGAGCTTTAACTATCGGTTTTGGTTCCAGAAGTGACCAGACCAACAGCATCCAACTAGCAAAAATATTCCTATTGCTAGGAATAATTGTATTCCAGGGATGGAGAACAGGACTACTTATGAGAGCTGCTTTTTATTGTAACTGGGAGTTAGGTTGAGGTAGATGTAACACCTTGACTATGGTCATTTAGTATGTAGCTCTCAAGGCTTAACTAACTACAGATATGAGCCATATGTAGGAATAATGACAGAACTGGATATCTAGAAGCAGCTCTTGGCTTAGCCAGGGCGTGTATTCATAACAAGGTTGAAAAGTTTCTCTGAGAATTAAAGTGATCCCATTACAGTTGCAGCAGGTCCAGCAAATACACCTGCCTGTGAAGGAATGGGGGAGCTGCCAGCTGATACAGTAACTCCTTAAGAGTCCCTTTGGAAGGGGAAGATGACGTTGGGCGGAAAATGTCACACACTTAAGTTTATTAATTCAAATTTCTATTTCAACCAAAAAAAACTCCTTGTGAATGATTACCGTGCATTCTCCTGGAGCATAAGCTGGTCATAATGGATTTCTCCTGTGAAGCTCTGACTACCCCTTACAATTTCACATATACTACACATATCCCAATTATATATTCATTAGTTCTCTTCCAATGACTATTCATATTCATTCTCTTCCAATCACCATTAAGTATTATATATCTTCCGCAACTCCTACAATAAGCATGTGTAAGCTTCAATTGTCATAACTGGTTTGTTGTCATTGCTATTTTTATGTTATTTCTCTTTTCTAATTCTTTTATTACTGATTACACGCTAGCCATGTGTTTTTGACCTGGTGATTTTGACCCTTTTCTCTGTATGGGAACTTCAGGACTTTCCAAACTTCTTGGCAGTAAATCTTCTAGATCTGTTATTCTTCAATTTAAGCTCATCCTGTTGTTAAAGCATCACTCTTGTAAGTTGCTATGTGGAATAAACACATCACTTAAGCAAGTTTATATTTTTAAAAAGTGCCAAAAGTCAGCTAGTCAGTATATAAGCATCTTGGTATGTTCAAACTGATGCATTAGATATGACCCTTATAACAAGTCTCCATAGGGGTGACCCTTCCACTGTTCCAAGAGGAAGAGTAGTGGTACACCTGAGTTGGAGAGAATTAGTGGTGGAGTTGAGGTTTCCAAAGAGAATAGCATCCAGTGTTGGCTGGCAGTACATATTCTCAAAAGCTAATAGTAGTCTAGTTGTTGGTCAGAATTAGGCAGAAGACAAATTATTGAAGTGTATTGGTCAAAGCTCTAGAAAGGTCCCTGAAGGAATGATTAAAATGCCTCTTTTAAAGATGAGCACGTGCTGATCTTGTCTCCCAATTTGAATTAAACCTCCATTCTTGGAGCTGGTGTCAACTTTCTTCTCTGTCCTCTTTCTGTAGGTGGCTTCTGATAACAAAGAGCTGGTATCTTGCATGCAGGCTACAGTTTGCAGTGCTGTAAAGCATTCAGAGAGATTGTCCGCAGCAGTATAGAAACTGCCACAGCTGTGGCAGGCAGCAATGTGAACAAACAAATGGGATCAAGTATTGGTCAGATACTCATGAGTGGCATTGACGCAGTGCTGAAGAAGCCTGAAGAGTTGATTGTCCACAGTCCCCCAATGACAGATAAGAGTCTAGGGCCACGTCTACACTACGGGATAATATCGAATTAGCTAACATCGGTTTTATAAAGCTGATATTATAAAGTCGATTGTGCGCATCCACACTAGACACATTAATTTGATGGTGTGCATCCATGGTCCAAGGCTAGCGTCGATTTCTGGAGCGGTGCACTGTGGGTAGTTGTTCCGTAGCTATCCCATAGTTCCCTCAGTCTCCCCCACCCCTTGGAATTCTGGGTTGAGAGCCCAGTGCCTGAAGGGGCAAAAATCATTGTCACGGGTGGTTCTGGGTACAGCCTCACCCCTCCCTTTGTGAAAGCAGCAGACAACCGTTTCGCGCCTTTTTCCCTGGGTGAACTGAGCAAACGCCATAGCACAGCAAGCATGGACCCTGCTGAGATCAGTAAGCTATCGTGAACGTTGTAAACACCTCGCACATTCTCGTGCTGTCTATGCTGAACCATGAACTGCAAAGGCAGGAGAGGAGAGGAGGAGGCAGCTACGGCAGCGCGGCGACGAGAGCGATGAGGACATGGACACTGAATTCTCCCTAACCGCGGGCCCCTGCGTTTTGGAGCTACTGCTGGTAATGGGGCAGGTTCTACCCATTGAACGCCGATTTTGGGCGCGGGAAACAAGCACAGACTGGTGGGACCGCATAGTTTTGCAGGTGTGGGACGATTCCCAGTGGCTGCAAAACTTTCGCATGCGTAAGAGCACTTTCTTTGAACTTTGTGACATGCTTTCCCCTGCCCTGAAACGCCATTACTAAAGCCATAATACTGATGAGAGCAGCCCTCACAGTGGAGAAGCGAGTGGCAATAGCCCTCTGGAAGCTTGCAACGCCAGACAGCTACCGGTCAGTCGGGAATCAATTTGGAGTGGGCAAATCTACTGTGGGGGCTGCTGTGATGCAAGTAGCCAAAGCAATCGTTAAGCTGCTGCTACGAAAGGTTGTGACTCTGGAAACGTGCAGGTGATAGTGGATGGCTTTGCTGCAATGGGATTCCCTAACTGTGGGGGGGCCATAGATGGAACCCATATCCCTATCTTGGCCCCAGAGCGCCAGGGCACCCAGTACATAAACCGCAAGGGGTACTTTTCAATGGTGCTGCAAGCACTGGTGGATCACAAGGGACGTTTCACCAACATCCACGTGGGATGGCCAGGAAGGGTTCATGACGCTCGCGTCTTCAAAAGCACAACTCTGTTTAAACGGCTGCAGCAAGGGAATTACTTCCCAGACCAGAAAATAACCGTTGGGGATGTTGAAATGCCTGTCGTTATCCTGGGTGACCCAGCCTACCCCTTGATGCCATGGCTCATGAAGCCATACACAGGCAGCCTGGACAGTGGTCAGGAGCTGTTTAACTACAGGCTGAGCAAGTGCAGGATGGTGGTAGAATGTGCATTTGGCCGTTTAAAGGGCGCTGGCGAACATTACTTACTCGCTCAGACCTCAGCCAAACCAATGTCCCGTTTGTTATTGCTGCTTGCTGTGTGCTCCACAATCTCTGTGAGAGTAAGGGGAGACATTTATGGCGGGGTGGGAGGCTGAGGCAAATCACCTGGCCGCTGAGTACGAGCAGCCAGAGACCAGGGCGATTAGAAGAGCACACCAGGAGGCGGTGCGCATCAGAGAAGCCTTGAAAACGAGTTTCAGCACGGGCCAGGGTACGGTGTGACTGCTGTGTTTGTTTCCCCTTGATGAACCCTCCCCCTTGATTGACTCATTCCCTGTAAGCAACCCACCCTTCCCTTTACTTACAGCTTGCTGAAGGAAATAAAGTCAGTATCGTTTAAAAATCATGTATTCTTTATTAAAAGTCATTCAGTATTGTTTAAAATCATGTATTCTTTCTTAAAAGTCATTCCCTGTAAGCAACCACCCTCCCCCTTTGGATGTATTCTTTATTAAAAAAGTAATTATAAAAAGAGGCAGAGAATTATCAAGGTATCCCTGCCTGCTGTGGTTTGGGAGGAGGATAGGAGGGAAGGAAAAGGCCATTAAGCTCATTTCAACGTAATGACAGCCTTTTGCTTGGACTGTCCAGGGGTGTGGAGTGGGCGGGTGCAGAAAGCCTTCCCCCACGCGTTCTTACACGTCTGGGTGAGGGAGATATGGAACGTGGGGAGCTTTGAGGGTGGTTAAACATGGGCTGCAGCGGCACTCTGTAACCCCGCTGCTCTTCCTGAAGATCCACCATGCGTTGGAGGATATCAGTTTGAGCACGCAGCAGCTCCAGCGTAGCATCCCGCCACCGCTGATCTTCCTGCCTATCTGATCTTCCTGCCTACACCTCTCATCTCGAGCGTCTCTCCTATCCTCCCGTTCACTGGCATCTTTCCTGTACTTTGCTAGCACGTCCTTCCACTCATTCTGATGAGCTCTTTCATTGCGGGTTACTTCCATGATTTCTGAGAACATTTCATCTCGTGTTCTCTTCCTCCTCCGCCTTATCTGAGCTAGCCTTCGGGATGGCGTAGGGAGGCCGGACAACTGTGCAGCTGCATGGGGGAGGGAAAACAGGGAGAGAAGTATGTAAAAAGATACATTTTACAGAACAATGCTTGTACTTTCACAGTGAATAACACTATCCACCTTACATAGCACATGTGATTTCACTACAAGGTCGCATTTTGCATCGTTTAATATTGAGTGCCTGTGGCTCTGGTGTTGCAGATCTCACAGACGCAGGTCCAGGCATCCAATTCAAGCTTCCATGCGGCCATGGTAAGGCTTTATGTTTGACTTCTCCAGCGTTCATATACACAGTGATCTATGATGCCTTGTTCCTGTTAAGAGGAACCAGCAAACCCCAACCCCCTCTTTCCCCTCCTCCCCCACCGCATGGCTGCTATCATGTAAGATCACTGGTAATGATCCCCCTCCTTCCTTCCCCCTGCCCCCGCCCCGCGTGGCTGGTACCTGGGAAGATTCCTGCTCGCCAAATGCTGAGAACTCAGCAGCTATCATCCTTCCTCCCCTCCCCCGCTTTGCTACGAGCACGGAAGGATTAAGCGGCTGCCAGTAGGAAAATCGCCATGTCTGCCCCCCTAATTAAATTCCTGAATTTCAACCAGGTTACAATGAATGATATAACTCTCCTGAGAATACCACCGCAGGATGCAGAACGTATGTTTCTGAATGCCAGCAGTCACCTGGCCATACGCGGCTGTGCTTTGTGAAGCTATGATTCCGAATTACTTGCTACATGCATGGCGTGGAAAAGTGTCATACAATGGGGGACCAATAAGGCTGCTTGCCCAGAAATCTTCTGCAAAGGCTTTTTGAGTACCTCCAAGAGGATTCATGGAGATTTCTTTGGAGGATTTTCGCTCCATCCCCAGACATGTTAACGAACTTTTCCTGTAACTTTACTGGCTGCGAATGCATCCCAAGCCCTGATGGCAATCAATCATTAAAAAAAAACCATGTTTGATATTTACAAAAGGTACACTCACCAGAGGTCGCTTCCATGGCTTCACTGTCTGGGCTAGTGGCTTGGATGGGCTGGGACGGTAATTCTGGGGTCACAAAAAGCTCCTGGCTGTTGGGGGCTAACGGAGTGCTGTGTGCTCTCAGCAAGCTCTTCCTCCTCTTCCTCTTCCTCCTCATCTTCCCCTCCGCAGAATCCTCAGCCATGGTTGATATTACAACCCCGACCTCTGAATCCACGGCCAGGGGTGGGGTACTGTTGCGCAGCCCCCTAAAATTGCATGCAGCTCAGCATAGAAGCGGCATGTTTTCGGCCTGACCCAGACCTTCCGTTTGCTTCTCTGGTTTTCTGGTATGCCTGTCTGAGCTCCTTTAACTTTTACTCTGCACTGCACTGAGTCCCTGCTGTGGCCTTTTCCCGTCATAGACTTTGAAATTCTTTCAAATATTTTTTCATTTTGTCTTGTCGAACGGAGTTCTGTTAGCACTGAATCCTCTCCCCATATAGCGATCAGATCGAGTACCTCTTGTGCGGTCCGTGCTGGTGCTCTTTTTCGATTCTCAGGAGACTGCATTGTTACCTGTGCTGATGAGCTCTGCGTGGTCACCTGTGATGATCAGAGCTACACGCTGGCCAAACAGGAAATTGAATTCAAAAGTTCGCGGGGCTTTTCCTGTTTACCTGGCCAGTGCCTCTGAGTTCTGATTGCTGTCCAGGGCGGTCAGTGGGGCACTGTGGGATAGCTCCCGGAGGCCAATAACGTCGATTTCCGTCCACACTAACACTATTCCAAATTAGTAATATCGATTTTAGGGTTACTCCTCTCGTTTAGTAGGAGTACAGAAATCGATATAAAGTGCTCTTTATATCGATATAAAGAGCGTTGTAGTGTGGACAGGTAAAGCGTTAAATCGATTTAACGCTGTTTAAATCGATTTAACTGCGTAGTGTAGACCAGACTTAGGTAAGAATACATTTTCACCTTCGTTAAAAGTGGGAAGTGAAAATTTCTGTTTCCCTTGTTCTGCTAAACATCTTCCTGTGTCAGATGGGCTAGATAACCCAGCCTTTCCACTAGGTAAGGAAGATAGCAAAGGGCTCTACTTCAGAACACAAACAAGCTAATCCTTGATCATATAACTCTAGGCTACTGGATTCAGGCTCTGAGCTGGCAAAATGCCCATCCAATCATAGTTTTATCTTTGGCCTTTTAAAGCTGAAGTATGAAAAATCAAACCGCAACATTTAACAGCACATCCCTTAGCTTGCAGCAGAACACAACCTTCTTTGTTTCATAAAGCAAAACTGTTCAAGACTCAGCCATGTAGTGCACACTCTGCTAAGTCTGAATAACCGATTGCAGATTTTTATATAATTGGTTTAAAGAAATTCCAAGCCGGACCCACATTTTAGTCTAGTTGACTTATTTAGCAGATAGCCTCTCCTTTTAATTTGATTAGATGGCTAAACTTATTTGTTTCCTTCAGCTAAACTTACAGCTTCTTTGGTGGGATCAGAAATGGGTTCTGTAGAGCAGCAGAACCAGCTGAGCTCCACCACCAAGCTTACCAGCATTCCCTGGCCAAGATGGATCATGGTGGGCAAATGGTTCAGCAGACCCTTTGCCAGCTTCAACAAACAATTGACTGGGTAGGAGTACTTTATCTTCTAAACTTTGTCTCTGGCTGCAGCCTATTTATTAAAATGCATTTGAAATCCTGTTCATCTGATTGCTTTCAATCTTAGGGCTGACTGAAAACTTTCTTCTCAATCACTTTTAATGGAAATCTGGAGTTTTGAGAGTGAATTTTTAACAGACTGCATCTCCTTTCATGGAAAACTTTGATATTTAATAGAAAAATGCTTACTCCAGCCTCTGGTGGGTGCCTAGTGCACTTATTCCAGTTGCCTTAAGTTCCTGTCTCTTATCACTTGTGTTCATCCAAAACCAAAAATGGTATTGCACTGACTCATGAAGGAGAGAGTTCAGATACCTTATCCTCCTAATCTTTGAGCCAGGCCCTCTAGCTGGACAACATATCCCATGATGCACTATGGCCAAGGACTCCTATGATGCCCCCCTCACCAAAAGGGGATAAAGAATGCATCATAGAGATGTAGAAAGATTGAGATCATAAGGGACCCAAAATGCAGCTCCTAATGAGGCACTGCCACAGTATTTCTGCACTTTTTTATTTTTCTGGAGTTTGTGCAAAAAAGTTCTGTGTTTTGAATATTTTCTTTGCCCAAAAGCTGGAACCTTCCATGGGGGGTGGAGGGAGGGGAGCGACACCTAAAAATAAAACTCTGCACTTTTCAGTAGAATGAATTTGACACCTTAATTTATCTGCTTTCTAAGACTAATCTAGTTCTTCACAAGTTGACTTGTGTCAGTCTGTGCTACCAGAGTGTAGTGAAGAAATTACTAAACCTTCAGTGTTGCTTTTCATACATTTTTTGCCTCTCTCCCAGCTCCAATATGTCAAGCAGGGTATAGATAAAAAGAATTGTAATGAAGAGACAACACTGAGACAGAGCAGTGGGAAGCCCAAAGGGATTGAGGCCAATGATGCTGCTCAGTCAGAGGTATCCTTCTGACCTTTCTCCAGCCCTTCACTCAGAGACTTAGGTGATCTCTTGGAATGAGTGAAGCCATACTGTTCACTGCCCTAACTTGTGCTAACCTGATTCTTCACAGCAGATGAAGTCTCATGCTCTGGGTATGTCCTGTACCACTATCCAGCAGCTGCAGTCCATCTGTCTGACCCTCATGCTCATCATCCATGGCCTTCCGACCATCATTCAAGACAAAATCCAGAAGGTTCATCACAATATGGAAGAGCTTCACATTTGCTTCTCCTCTGCTGCTTCCTTCCAGGACTTGTCCCATGAAGTTCTAAACTAGAGTCAAGAGAAGGTGAACAATGACTCTAACAGCTCATTCAGAGACTTCTTGTATGTGTTGCAAAGCATTCCCCTCACATGACTTATGGGAACCTCTTCATCCATTCACATCTTCCAAAAGATCAGGAGAGGATGGGGAACATAGTTTAGTATTGCAAACATCTGAGCCCAATAAAGATACCAGAGGTCCTCAAAAACAAGTTACCTTCTGTTCCTCCAAAGCTTTCTCCTTGTAACCTTCCCTCTTCTTAAATGGCGATCTGAACCTGTATCTCACTTGCTCAAGATGGTGCAATGAAGCAAAATCTGTCATTTTCACCGTATATGAATCAAAATGTTTTCCTTTTGAGGAACTTTGTACCTGAGAATTCTTTGACTATTTATGTGGTGCAGTGTATGACTGACGTTCTCTGAGAGTATCTGTTCTAATTCACAGACCTCCAATATATCCGAGACTGTGGAACAGGATTGCACTGGCAGAATATAAATGATTCTTACCTAAATTTGATTAGAGAACATCCACAGGTGTGTTGCCTCATCCTTGTTGGAGATGGGCAATTCAAAGAACGTATTGGACTATCAGAATACACTGTGCTCTGGCTCACCCCAAGGTTCTGTTGAAACTTTAGTTGTTTGGATTAAAGATTTCAGTGCAGAGCCAAACATAATGCAAACCTTTATCCCAACTTTCTTACAAGCTATAAGATATAGTTCCTGTCTCCACTGGGGGAGATGTCTTCTGGCTGACAATGGTGGGGGGAGCGGGGCAGAAACTGAGTCTCAAAAGAAAATCTGGTCTGACTTCACTTCCGTAGTACAGGATTCTCCTCTGGGCAGGTGCCTGCCTTTACCATCATCCAGCGTACAGCCTCTAGATTACAGGCCATGCTTACTGTTACAGAAACAGCAAACTAAATGTACCATCTTTTTTTAAATGTTAGTTTTCATCTCCAGCTACCCAATGGGGGGGCCTAGTTCACTGAAGTGTTGTATTTTCTAACCACTGTCTCTTTACAATAAAGTCTAATAGCTTGAGTGGTGGTTCTAAAACTCATTACATAAGAACTCTGTAATCATCCAGTTACATTCCCTATTACTGTAAAGACTCCTGTAGAAGAGAGAGAAAAGCTGGCATGCTTCTCACTTCCAGCCCATGCAAACGTCTTTTTAGTATCTGGATTTAGATCCTCTCCTAGAATACAGACTTCCTCATTTTGCTAAGGGTGGAAGAAGGTTCAATCCTTTTCTAATCTAGTCCCTTGTATCTCATCCCTGAATGTTGCAGCTTCTTCTAGTGCTCTACTACTTGGGAAAAATAATCTGAGGTAGATTTTCAGCTCGATGGCTAACGAGCTTTTTCATTGCTATTGGCTGAGACTTGAGTTGTACTCTTTTTTTGGGGCACTCTTCAGGTAAAGGAGAGTTCACTACACAGCCCCTTGAAATTTGTTAAAACTCTGACCCCAGCAGGCAGAAGCTATAGCTAATACAAAGATAAAAACATAACTATCACCCTACCCTCACTCACTTACCTATAACTAAAGTTCCCTCACTATTTTAAAATAGAACAAACATTTTAACATGCTGAAAGGAAGACATGGGTTGAATAGCTACCCACATGAAAAGCAGGCCTAGCACTTACTAATCACATGATTTAAGTAGCATTAGAGTGTCTTTCCATGAGGTCTACAAGACTTCTCTAAGTTACTAAAGAATAAGTGACTCTGTTCTCATTGCAGTTGTTGTAAACGTCTGTCCCAGATCTGGACTTAGAGTTCAACATCTGGGTGTTTATCTGAACCTCCCCCAAGCTCACTACCAGCTTGGATATTTTCTCGCTGCCACCAGATAAGAAAATAGGCTCTTATCAGCCTGGATTCCCCAAATACTCCTTGTGGGGACCCCGCTCTGTTGGACTCCCAACTTCTTTTGGGGAAGACCCCCAAGACCCAGACCCCTCGCCGTCTCCCGGGTATCTCATTCCCCAGCTCCCCCCTCTTCCTTGGCCTGAGGCCTGGGCCATGCAGTACTTAAGCTCCTTTGAAGGCAAAAGGGCAAAAAGAGGGGAAATCACCTCCACCCTGAGGCGATGCATTCAAATCTACGTAAAGCTAAGATAAAGAGATTTGTCCAACCCCCCTTCCTGTAGGCTTCCCTAGACGGAAACCCAAACCTCCAAGCCAGGGTTTTTTAAAAAAGAACTTTATCTAAAAAGAAGAGAAATAACAAAAACAATAATCTTGCATTAAGAACTCAATACAGCTCGTTGTTATAGAAATATGAATAAACAGTTCTGATTTAAAGATAGCCCGATTTAAACAGTCAGCAAATCAACATCATGTGATAAACACAAGTTAATTAACAGCCCTAATTTACTTTGTTTCATTTTGTACTCCAGATGTTTAGGAGAAACTTTGAAATAGATGTGAGTTAGAAGACAGCTTGTTTACCAAGCCGAGGGAAAACAGACCTGCAATCCCACACTGTAATTACACACCACGTCTCCCCCGATTACTTGTGTTCTTTTATTCACAGACGTCTAGTTAGTATTTTAGATAGATGGATTAGAAGAAAAGTTGTTTACCACAGCCGAGGAACAAAAGACCTGAGTATACAATTCCCACTTTTAAACAATCCAGTTCTCTGATTGGTCCTCTGGTCAGGTGTTTGGTTTCCTTTGTTCACCCTTTACAGGCAAAAGAAAATTAACCCTTACCTTACCTATCTACTTATGACCGCAGTCCCCTGTCTTACTCTTAAGTAGGCAGAAATGGATTTTTAGATACACTGTAATAAAGGCATTTTTCCTTGTGAGGAAGACAGGCAAAAGAAACCCCCAAACCTTTCCTCTTTTATGCTGTGAAACTCATTCTAAGTTTTAGTCTTCTTTTTTACCTCACTATAGAACAACAGTCTTGAATTTACTGGTAAGGCGGGGGGAAAAGAATCTTAACTTGTCTTTATTCCTTATGATTTGTTCTAGCATGTGTGTTTCTTCCTATTTGTTTATTCAGGGCTTACACCACCTTCGCTGTGTAGCTAAGGACACTAAACTCCTAAGCGAAAATTCTTCATACTCGGTATAGTCTCAGTCTAATATTTATAATTTATTAAATGGTTAACTTTACCATTACATGGGGTGGATTTTTTTTTTCAAAAGAACTCAATTCTTGGAGATAAGCCAAGCTGTGGAGGCTTCTAGGAAAACCCATTGTAACTATCTCGTTTTGAGAATGATGAATAAAGTGGGCTCTCCAATGTTAAATGGATTTCCTCTCTTCTATCACATTATCCTTTGGAGTGATGGAAAACTATGTGCATGTACTAGATAGAGGCTGTAACTCACACTGGGGGGTCCCATCATTTTAGACATTCTACAAATGGTCTGTCCTGGAAAGATTTTAACTTAAATAAACAAGGCAAATAAATGGGGGCGGGGGGAGAGACTCAAAGTCACGAACAGGGAAAGTGAATTGGCCAGGGGCAGAATTGGGAACAGCTCACTTGACTCCTGTTTCTTGCCTCCCCTGCTAGGCCATGCAGCCTCTCAAGAATGAAGGAGCCATGCTCCCAACAAGGTGGCAGTTGAATTAATTGTTCTTCCTCTCCGATTTTTTTCCCCTCTAGAGTGATTTTTTTTAAAGTATGGTAAAGATTTACAATAAAAGAGGATTTATTCTAATTGTGTTGAAAATGTATGTATGTATGTATGTAAATCTGTTACAATTTCCTGTGTGCCACAACAGTGCGGAAGCCTTCGCAGACAACTAAAACTTGTGTTCATAGAATGATAAATTCCCTTTCCTTACCCATGTGTGTTGCTAAACAGTGATAGTGCTCACCATGAGTCTAGGTGTAATTTGCTCATCACTTGCTTCTCCAGAGCATGCAAAGCCAACTGTACCATCAAGCCTGCAGGACATTTTCCATGATGGACTCTGTCTTTTGACCTCTGGACTTGCCCAAACAGCCCTCTTGAGTTTCTCATAGGGCAGTCCCTGCTCATAGGACTAATTAATTTCAGAAGGTTAATTTTTGACTGAACTAGTCACTTTGAGGTTGTGGTTTTGAAAACTGGGGTATGTGGGTGGAGGGCTGAGGTGCTATTTTCAGAATAAAGGAAACAAGTCAGTTGGTCTACCTTTATTCCTTGTTAGCAAGAGAGGAGGAGAAAACCAGGTCTCTTGATGACTCCTCTAAGGGCTGTTCGTGCTACCTGCAGAGTCTCTCTGTACCCTGTGTGGCAAACTCAGGACAATTAGCTACCAGGAGAGGGTAGTAATTGGTCCTGGAAGGCTTAGCCCTGGAGGAATAAGGTTCAGCTGGGACAGGGGTTAGCAGGGAACTAATTAGGTTCAGCTGGCCCCAATTGCTGGAGACCTTTTTAAAACCTCCCTGGCAGGGAAGCAAGGGGTGGAAGATGATGAATAAAGGGTGGGCTCTCCATGTTAATGGATTTCCTCTCTTCTATCACATTTATTCCTTTGGAGTGATGGAAAACTTGTGCATGTACTAGATAGAGGCTGTAACTCACACTGAGGGGGTCCCATCATTTTTGACATTCTCAAAATGGTCTGTCCTGGAAAGATTTTAACTTAAATAACAAGGCAAAAAATGGGGGCGGGGGGCAGATGACTCAAGTCCGACAGGAGAAAGTGAATTGGCCCGGGCGAATTGGGAACAGCTCACTTGAACTCCTGTTTCTGCCTCCCTTCTATAGGCCATGCAGCCTCTCAAGAATGAAGGAGCCATTGCTCCACACCGGTGGCAGTTGGATTATTGTTCTTCCTCTCGATTTTTTTTCCCCTCTAGATGAATTTTTAAAGATATGGTAAAGATTTACAATAAAGAGGATTTATTCTTTTATATTGTGTTGAAAAATGTATGTATTGTATGTATGTAAATCTGTTACAATTTCCTGTGTGCCACAACACCTGCGGAAGCCTTCGCAGACAAACTTAAACTTGTTTCATAGACATTGATTAAATTCCCTTTCCTTACCCATGTGTGTTCTGCTTAACTAGTGATAGTGCTCACCATGAGTCTAGGTGTAATTTGCTCATCACTTTGCTTCTCCAGAGCATGGCAAAGCCAACATGTTACATCAAGCCTGCAGGACATTTTCTGATGGACTCTGTCTTTGACCTCTGGATGCCAAACAGCCCTCTTGAGTTTTCTCATTAGGGCATCCCTGCTTCATCAGAACTAATTAATTTCAGAAGGTTAATTTTTGACATGAACTAGTCACTTTGAGGTTGTGTTGAAACTGGCCCGGTATGTGGTGGGGCTGAGGTTTGCTATTTTCAGAATAAGGAACAAGTCAGTTGTCTACTTTATTCCTTTTAGCAAGGAAGAGGAGGAGAAACAGGTCTCTTGATGACTCCTCTGGGCTGTTCGTGCTTACCTGCAGAGTCTCTCTGTACCCTGTTGTGGCAAACTCAGGACACTTAGCTACCAGGATGAGGGTAGTAATTTCCTGGAAGCTTAGCCTGAGAAATAAGGTTCAGCTTGGACGGTAGCAGGGAACTAATTAGGTTTTCAGCTGGCTCCCATGCTGGACCCTTTTTAAAAACCTCCCTGGCAGGGTAAGCAAGGGGAGGGGCGGAGAGAAGAGGAAGCAGAGTGAGTAACTGCCAGCAGTAGGGGCAGCTGACCTCTGAGACTCTTTCTTGGCAGGGCAGATTGCATTTTCCCAGAAGGAGAGGAGCTAGACAAGGGCTGGCTGAGAAGGGATCACCAGACCGCTGTGAGATTGGGAAGGTTTTTTTCTTTTACTTTGCCCAGCTCGTGTCTCCGAGGCTAAGAAGACTGCAGCTAACAAAAGGAGTAGCAGAGTAACTTTGCACACGTGGTGACTCGGGTGGGATGCCAGTTGAGTGACTCTTGGCAAGCCTCACCGGCAAGTAAAACCAAAAAAAAAAAAAATACTTAATTTTTTTTTTTTTGAAAAATGGAGGATTACTGAGGCGCTTGATGCAGGCACTACGGCCCAAACACAGGAGGCTTACCAGATGCAGGTGGCTGCACAGCGAAGAGTCCATACGGGTTTGCAACAGGAGATCCAACCAGGGCTGCTGACTGGCCAGGCAGCAAGATTCGAGCAACCTGACCGAGGTAGTGAACCAGTTGAAGGCCCTGACCACGATGACGCACGGGGCCCAGGGGAGTCGGCCGCTGCGGGCGAGCAACTACTTGCAGAAGATGACAACAGATGACGATATAGAGGTGTATCTCCTTGCGTTCGAGAGGACGGCACTGTGGGAGGCCTGGCCCCAAGACCAGTGTGCCGGTCTGCTGGCTCCATTCCTATGTGGGGAGGCCCAGAAAGCCTACTTCGACATGACCGCAGAAGCAGCTATGGATTACCCTCGGCTGAAGGCAGAAATCCTGGCGAGGGCTGGCGTGACGCCGGCCATAAGGGCCCAGCGCTTCCACGAGTGGAAGTACCGGGAGGACAAACCACCGAGGTCCCAGCTATTTGATTTGATACACCTTGCTCGGAAGTGGCTCCACCCCGAGGCCCATGGGCCGGAGAAGGTAGTAGAGATCCTGGTATTGGACAGGTACATGAGAGGGTTGCCACCGGACATACAGGGGTGGGTCCGCCAAAATGATCCCTCCTCTTATGATGATCTAGTTGCTCTCGTGGAGAGGCACTTAGCAGCCCAAGAACTTTTTCAGACCACCGGTGGAGGAAGGCGCCAGTATCGGAGGCGAGCATCTACGCCAAGGCCCCGGTCTGCCCTAGCTCCGGGCCGGAAAATGGAGGGGAGGCAGGAGGTGGAAGAGCCGCCGGCAGTCCCGGAGAGACTGGAAGACTGGGGAAGAAAGGCTCAGGGGATACATCCCAGCAGCCCGAAAAATAGGGGGCTGCCCAGGGTGGGGTACCGATGTTATGCCTGTGGTGAATTAGGGCATATTGCTGCCCAATGCCCTAATCTTGGAGAGCCTATGCAGTGTGAACTGGGAAATATAGGGGGACCATGCGAGCTAATAAGTCTAGTCGGGGTTGCGATGGTCCCTCATAGATACACTAGGGCCGTTAAGCTGAACGGTGTAGAAACCACAGCATTAATAGACTTGGGCAGTGCAGTTACATTGGTCTCTGGGAAGCTGGTCAGGCCGGGCCAACTATCCCAGGCCAAACGCTCAGGAATATCCTGTGTACATGGGGATATCAGCTACTACCCGACCGTCCCTGGATGCCTTGAAGTTCTCGGAAACTCCACCGAGGTGATAGTGGGAATCGTTCCGAAACTCCCTTACCCTGTCCTTATCGGACGGGACTTCCCGGGGTTTGATGGCCTACTCCCCGGGAACGAGGGAGAAGGAAGGGAGGACCCTGGGATCCAGAGGGTAGCCCAGATAGGGGACCCTCTCCCCGCTTTCCACGAGTTTAGCCAGGATGTGTTCTCCCCACCAGGGAAGTCCAGGAAGACTCGGAGGGAACGGAGGGCCGATAAAAGGAGGGGGACGAGGATCCTGACCCGGTACCTGACGCCTACACTGGCAGGGGAAAGAAGGGACTCGGCTGATAGCGGGACTAGGTCAGCCAACTCCAACCCAATTGTTGGACTGGGTTCCCCCAGAGCTGTCCCTGAGGGGGAGACGGAGGTAGACCCCCCCAAAATGGGACAAATAGGGACCGCACATGGGAATTTTGGTCAGGATCAGGCCAATGATCCCATATACCACAACATTTTTAAGGAAGTAGTCGAGGTGAATGGGGTCCCAGTGGAGGGGAGAGCTAAGGGCCCGGGCCCATAGTACATGATTAAAAAAGATCTGCTGTATAGAGTAGTCCGCGTCCAAGAGCAAGTCATCGAACAACTCTTGGTCCCCCGGAAGCATCAAAGGGCGGTAATGGATCTGGCCCACAGTCATCTGTTTGGGGCCCATCTAGGGATGGATAAGACCCTCGATCGGATTCTACAGAGGTTTTTTTGGCCTGGCATTTATGCAGCCGTCCGGCGATATTGTTCCT
>NC_133774.1:130948255-130961846 GCF_003597395.2 Chelonoidis abingdonii
AGGAGAGGAAGCTAGAGCCAAGGGGCTGGCTGAGAAGGGATCAGCCAGACCCTGTGAGATTGGGAAGGGTTTTTTTTCTTTTACTTTGCCCAAGCCTGTGTCTCCAAGGCTAAGAAGGACTGAGCTAACAAAAGGAGAGGCAGGTACTTTGCCACACCTGTCTCCCTTGGGCCTTGAACCAACATGTTGCTCTTAGCACGATTCTTTGTTATCCCTGAGAACTGGATCAAGGGTGTGGGTTTTTTTTGTGGTTTGTTCTGTTTTTGCTTTGTCTCTCTGAGGCACACCGCAAAACTCACAGACCAAAGGGAGAAGGGACTAAGCTGATTTTGAGCCAACATCACAATCTTGCGATTCTGCGCTGTGTTACCCAAAGTGAGCCACCTACTGTCAGCAAGATCATCTACAAACCTGACCCAACCTACTTTCTGTGTTGAAGAATGGGGACAGAGGGAGGGTTTTCCCCTGGCCATATCTGAGATTTTTACTGTCCCTTTCTGCTGCTGCAACAGTATCAGAGTTAGAGGAAGCATTCCTCCCAGGGCTGTCCATCAGTTCAGTGGGATGTCACTGTTAGAGCTGATCAGAAAATTCGATTTAACAAATCTAGTGTGTGTCTGTGTGTGAAATTGGATCAATATTTATGAAAATTCCTGCTCAAATACATTAATTAAAAACTTAGAAATGCTGTATTAAAACAATGTTACTTTCAAACCTTCCCCCCATTTTTAATATTACCTTTATTTTTGTATTTCGTGACATGGCAGTAGAAGCAGTGCATCACAGGACATGCCATATACTGATGTGACTTGACATGACATGCATGTCATATTGCATGCTACTACTGACATACTATGAAATAATATAATGTAAAAATAAAAAAACCTCTCTCCATTCCCTCTTTAATTGCCAGTTTGCTCCTCTCCAAAAAAAGCCCTTATGTTGTGGTTTTGAATGTTTACCTACAAGGTTTGAGCCATGCCATCATTGTGAGCTGGTGTGTGGTTGTGACATCATCGAAAAGATCCAATCAGAACGTTGTTGGTCTTGGGCAACACACGAAACATGGATCCTTAAGCCTATAACAAGAGATCAATAGAGAGATGAGGTGTATGAGGATCAATAGATACAGGGATTAATAGAAAGATGAGGATGGATAGATACAGGGATCAATAGAGAGATGAGTATGAAGATCAATAGATACAGAGATCAATAGAGAGATGAGGTGTATGAGGATCAATAGATACAGGGATTAATAGAAAGATGAGGATGGATAGATACAGGGATCAATAGAGAGATGAGTATGAAGATCAATAGATACAGAGATCAATAGAGAGATGAGGTGTATGAGGATCAATAGATACAGGGATTAATAGAAAGATGAGGATGGATAGATACAGGGATCAATAGAGAGATGAGTATGAAGATCAATAGATACAGAGATCAATAGAGAGATGATGACATGAGAGAAAAAAAGGAGACATACTTTATGAAAGAAAAAATCATAGAGTGGAGTGACAAAGAGAGACAAGAAAAGAAAAGAAAATAACACTTACAAATTACCTCTAGGTAAAACATTTACAAAACCTTTCAACTTGTTTAAGTCTCCTTAGTAAGCAGATGTTGGTAGTGACTCCGTAGTTAAGGATGAGTTGAGTTTTGTACTTTAATCAAAGATTCAGCTTCTCTTTTTCATGTAAGAAAAGTACAATGTGGCCTCCACAGAATTACTCTTTGAGTACAGAACCAGTTTTTGGAGAACTTACAAATAATATGGGTTGGCTTGATCCTTCACTTTAACTGGTGAGCATTATGTAATATAAATTGTTGCTTTCTGTTTCTGTTCTCTCCTAAGAACACTGATCTCAAGCGTTACTCTCTAGTGGTACTGGTGAATTAATTCTCAAGGCATGTCTATGGTGCAGTCACACGTAAGTAACCAAGCGGACAGCTATTTTAGACTTACTTCTGACAAGCAGGAGGAATTGGTTGCAGACATGAAGGTGATCATGAATGAAAGTGATCATGAAATGGTAGATTTCATTTTTTTAAGGAAAGGAAGGAGTTCAGGCCTCAGAATAAGGACAATGCAGACTTGAACAAACTCAGAGGACTGATCTGTAAGGTCTCATGATAAGAAAATCTAAGGGAAAAAGGAGTTCAGGAGAGCTGGCCATTTCTGAAAGAGACAATATTAAAGGTACAACATCAAACTATCCCAGTGTGAAGAAAAGATAGGAAGAATAGATGCCAATATTAAATTATACAAAAAGTAGCAATTCATCCGTATTTCCAAGGATAAACATAAAAGAGTAGCACAAACATGTAGGCATTAAATCAGAAAAGCTAAGGCACAAAATGAGTTACACCTAGCAAGGGCCATAGAAGGCAAAACGAATAGGTTCTATAAATATATTAAGAGCAAGAGAAAGATGAAGGAACGTATAGGTTCTCTAGTTAACAGGAAGGAGAGTTAATATTGGGCAACACCAAGAAGGCTGAGGTGTCGAATGCCTGTTTTGCTTCTGTCATCACTAAAAAGGTTACCAGAGGCTTAACACAATTAATATTAAGAGCAAAGGAGAGGGATGAGAAGCCTGAATAGGGAAAGAACATGTTAAAGAATATTTTGATAAATTAGATGTCTTTAAGTCAGCAGTGCCTGATGAAGAGGATATGTGGTCTCTGGACTA
Source organism: Chelonoidis abingdonii (assembly GCF_003597395.2). Lineage (NCBI taxonomy): Eukaryota > Metazoa > Chordata > Testudines > Testudinidae > Chelonoidis > Chelonoidis abingdonii. The sequence continues at coordinate 130,950,949 of NC_133774.1, forward strand.
TGTCATACTTAGAGGCCAGGTGCAGTGGTAATACCAAATAAAGCAATTCAGCCCATTATTCTGGCCAAAAAAAGTTGAGTCAAGCAAGTCTGCCATAAACTCATCTTACTGATTGGCCTCTTTTTTGCCTCTTTCAGTAGATCCTGGCATCCTCAAAAGAAGCATTTAAATCTGATGGCAGCTTTTCATCCATAGCCGGGACAAGCAGTGAAGATGTTCCAGTGGCAGGAGAGGGATCTTCAGACTCAAGATGCCCTATCTGCTTGGAGAGAATCCGAAATGTGTCTTACTTAAATCCCTGCTTCCATGGGTTCTGTTTTGTTTGTATACAGGAATGGTCGGAAAGGAAAGCTGAGTGCCCGCTCTGTAAGCAACATTTTCATTCATTCTTCCACACTATCAAGGCTGACAATGATTTTGAGGAATATATTCTACCCGTGGAGAACAGATCCTCTGCCATGTTTGAGGTAAGGTCAGCTTCTGCTCAAAGGCCTGAATCTCCACCAGACCATGGAATCCTGCATGATGGCTTTTCAGGTCCAACATCTCGACTGAGGGAGAGAGCAATTGATGAGCTGATGAGGCAGTTTGCAATCAGGAGACCATCTCACCCTGGGGGAATATCATTGGGGCAAATATGGGAGCAGGTTACAATTAAGTTCAGGAGAGCTCTGTATCGATCTGGAGTGTGGGTTAGGATTGTCCAAACTGGAGGTTTCTACTGGGATATTTCAGCAGATTTTTTCCACTGCAATCCCTCCCGCCTCCACAGATTAGTTCCATGGCTCAAGCGTGAATTAAGAGTACTGTGTGGCACTCATGTGTCTTTGGTCAATGATATACAGCATATCATCCTGCACAACATGACTCATTATGATCTGGAAAGTCAGGCCTTTGCTGATATCCTACAACCTCACTTGCTGTATGTAGCAGAGTGGACCTCTGCTCCGGCCCTGAAGGGGTTAAAAACAGCCCAGGGAAGGGGCTGGGGCTGGAGCAAGCAGCCTTTTGAGCTGGGCTGATTGGGGAAGTGGCTGCAGCTGAGGCCATGCCCCAAACTGAGCCACAGGCCCTTATAAAACGGCAGAGAAGCCAGGAGCCCAAGATTCTCTCTCTGCGTTCAGAGAGAGAAGGGCCTGGCTGCTGAGACAAGGTACCTAGCGTAGAGCAGGGCTGGGGAAAGGCAGAGGAGCTGGGGAGCTCCTGCCTGGAGAGCCCCAGGCTGTGGCCTAGCAGTCGGCTAGGGGGTACTGGGGTTGCAAGGTGCAACCCAGGGGTAGGCCAAAGCAGCAGGTCCAAACCCCTTTGCCGGTGAGGAGAGGCTAATACTGCAGTCTGCCCCAGGGCATGGGGCTAGCTAATGACTGGGCAGTTGTCAAGACCCTGAGGCAAAATGGGGATAGAGTGGGGGGGGGGTTCCCTGGGGAGGGGAAACCCCTAAGAGAAAGGGGTTCCTGCCAGGGGTGCAGAACCCCATGTAAAATGGGCTCCGGGGTCCAGGGAGGGACACGGGGCCAGAAGCCAGAAGGCGGATCACCGGCCTACAGAGAGTGCTCCAGCTGCATATTTGAGCTAATTCCCTAAAGCAACCAGCAGGAGGCGCCGCGGGGGTGAGTCGCGCCCGGTTACACGTGGCGGAGAATGCGGGCATAGTGGTCCGCCCCTGACACAAGGGGCCTGGGCGAGGACTAAGGGCTATTGCCTGGACAGAAGGGATCCAGAGGAAAATGGATCCGGGGTACATGGAGGTCTTCTATGCCGAGGCCCCCGAGGTAGTTCCTGGTTGGGGCACAGGGCCAGCGTCCCAGAGGAAGGGGGCTGACCACCTGCAGGGGGTCCGGGAGGCCCAACAGGACATGTGGGAGGTGCAGGAGGCCCTCCAGAAAGAAGTGGGCCAGCTGGTACAAGAGCAGCGGGCCCTGGTGAGTTCTGGAGGTGTGGTGTTCTGGAGGTGTGGTGGAGATGGTTGGAAGAGGCGGAGAGCCGGGACTGGGAGGCCTGCGGCTGAGCGCCGGACATGTTACGCCTGTTTAAGACAGGGACACATAAAGAGGGACTGTCCATACTGGGTTGGGGGCAGGGTGCCTCACCCAGAGAGAAGGAGGCGGCAGATCCCTTGGGCAGTCTGCCGGGTTCGGGAACCCAGGCAGCTGCCAGTATGCTGGACATGTGGGCAAGGGGGCCACCTCTGGAGGGACTGTCCGGGCCCAAGGAACGTGGGGCAGGGCAACCCAGGGGGGTCTAGGCCCACGAAGAAAAGGCAGCGAGGAGGCAGGGAGTCTGCTGGGGCTGCCAGAAACCAGGCCACATTAGGAGGCACTGCCCCCTCAAGGGACTTGAGGGTGGGCCAGTGGAGGTGCCTGGAGGCCCGGAAGGGGCCATGCAGGAACCGAAGCCGGGGACACAGGCTGAGGTGGAGATTGTGGGGACCCCGCAGGAGGCCGGGACCCAAACCATCACCAACCAGCAGGAGGCGCCGTGGGGGTGAGTCGCGCCCGGTTACACTGTATTATACTAATCCCTTCCTTCATGAATTCATCAATTTTGCCCGATCTCCATTCAGCATTAAGGAATATGACTGGCGAGCCAGTTATGATATTCCCTTTCCTCTTCATGATTCGGGATACCAGTTTTATTCTTCATTTACTACATCTTCAGAGGAGGAAGAGGATTCCCAAGATGATGATGATGTTGAATCAATAGCCAGTAACGATGAGGAATCTTGGGATGATGAAATCCCAGGATCAACTTGTTCCAGTTTAGAACAGGCTGTTGATGACTTGGTTTCCACTCTTGGTTCTTCTCATGGAGAATTTGTCAGAAGAGACAATGTACAGAGATTGTTTCAGATGCAGACACACTTTGATGAGGCTAATAATCACTCTCCTTCAGACAACTGCATCCTTTATTCACTAGCTGCGAGGATGGCCGACACTTTTGATTCATTCTCCAATACTGCAGAGACTAAACATGATGGGGAAAAAGAGGAAGAGAAGATGCAGCCTATAAGGGACCCCGACACTAGCAATAGTCATGGTGCTGGATGTTTGACTGTTTCCAGTGATGGCCAGTTTGATAATCAAAGACATGATACACTGCCCCTACCCCAGCAGATTCAGCCTGAAAGAGAAGTTGTCCATATCACTGAGCACATTCAGTCAGAAGCAGAAGAAATAGATAACAGAAAGCAGATTGAGGCCAAAACCGAAGAGCCAGTTATATTTGAATTGATTCAGTCCAAAGCAGAAGAGACAGTTAAGAGTGTGCAGCTTCTGTCCCCAGAAAAAGAAATTGTTAACAGTGGGGAATCACCCTCTTCCACAGACAACTTGCCAAGCAGCTCCACTAAAAAAAGGGACAGTAGATGCTTCCCATGTATCAGAAGATCATAAATCACAGTGATAAAGCTGTGAGGAACCTCATCACGTTCTTCTCTGGTTGAGATGATACTCACTATAATCAAACTGATTACATTGTTATATTTGAAAAGCGTGTGTTTAAAATATTATAATGGGAATCTAGTGATAAGTTAGAGAAAACATTCCTGATGATCACACCTTTCATTTCATAACTAATATGCATTTGCCATAGTTTGTGGGTTCCTAGTGACTTTATTTGGGCTCAATGATTATTAGTTTGGAGGGGAGGGTAGTGGACGGCTAATTCTTTGGCTGTGGCTTCTTGTAACTTGCCATGGAATCATACTGCTTTATTTCTCTCCTTCATTGCTTCATTTCTTTGTTCAGGGGCATGCATGCCTTTTGTGCTTCCTATTGCATGCTGAAGTAGCCTCACGAACAGAGCTGGTTTGGAATTTTCTGTCAATGATATTTTCCATCGCAAGTGTAGTTTCCATAAAATCAATTTTTTCTAGGGTAAATCTATTCTAATTATATTGTTAAGAAAAGATCTGACCTGAAAATTACACTTTTTGTTCTTTGGAAAAAATGGGGGTTGTCTTGGCCAACTGGCACTTGTAGGCCTCTGTAGATAGCCAGTAAATGGAATCTACAACCTACAGCTTCCATTTCCTATCTGTGTATGGCACTGATGAAATTACCGTTGGAATATAGTGTCCAGCTCTGGTGTCCACACTTCAAAAAAGATACTGAAAAATTGGAGAGGGTTTAGAGAAGAGCCACAAGAATGATCTGAAGTCCAGAAACTTAAGCAGCTCAATCTAATGAGTTTATCAAAGACAATATTAGCAGTGACTTGATCACTGCTAATAAGTAACTACACGAGAAGAAAAAATGTGATGGTGTTAGTAGCATAGTCATAATGAGAACCAATGGTTGGAAGTTGAAGGTGGGCAAATTCAAACCGGATATAAGGTGCACATTTTTAATAGCAGTTGTTATTAATCATATGAACAGCTACCAAGATGGCTGATGGATTCTCCCTGACTTTGTCTTGATTTAAAGACTGTATATCTTTATAAAAAATGTGTTATTACCTTGCAAGTTACTGAGCTTGATGCTGGAATAACCAAGTGAAAATATCTCATTTATGTTATGGAGACAGGATTGGTGAAGTAATATCTTTTATTCAACCCACTTCTGCTGGTGAGAGAGACAAGCTTTTGAGCTGACGCAGTGCAGACTTGAAGAAGAGATCTGTGTAAGATTGAAAGCTTGTCCTCTCACCAACAGAAGCTGGTCCAATAAAAGATATTACCTCTCTGTGACAAAGTTCCTCCTCTACCTTGGTGGGTCCTGAGCTTATTGGCAGAGTTTGCTCACTTCAGTGATCTTCCCCACAGTCTGGGTCAACTTCTCCTGTGTCTGATCAGGAGTTGGGAGGTTTGGGGGGAAACCGGGCCCACCCTCTACTCCGGGTTCCAGCCCAGGGCCCTGTGGATTGCAGCTGTCTATAGTGCCTCCTGTAACAGCTGCATGACAGCTACAGCTCCCTGGGCTACTTCCCCATGGCCTCCTCCAAACACCTTCTTTATCCTCACCACAGGACCTTCCTCCTGGTGTCTGATAATGCTTGTACTCCTCAATCCTCCAGCAGCACAGCCTCTTACTCTCAGCTCCTTGGGGGGTCTTGCTCCCAGCTCCTCACACACACTTCCTCTCCTCTGGCTCCCCATCACCTGACTGGAGTGAGCTCCTTTTTAAACCCAGGTGCCCTGATTAGCCTGCCTTGATTGGCTGCAGGTGTTCCAATTAAGGCAGAAAGGCTGATTAGTTCTAGCAGGTTCCTGATTACTCTAGTGCAGCCCCTGCTCTGGTCACTCAGGGAACAGAAAACTACTCATCCAGTGATCAGTATATTTGCCCTCTACCAGACTCCTGTACCGCACTGGCCTGGGTCTGTCACACTCCCCTAACCTTGTCTCTCTAATATCCTGGGACCACAATGACTACAACATGTGTTATTCAGGAAGTCAGTCTACATGATCACCACAAAGAACCATTTTGGTCTTAAAATCTCTGAATCTTTTCAGCCTTCCTCTCATCTACTGCCTAGATGCTTGCAGAGTCAATTTTGCCAGACAGTCGGATCACTCCTTTCATAAAGCACACGTTAACTGCATAGGAAGGAATATCTTTGTTACCAATTCTTAACCTAGATTGCAAGAACCTGAAACTGGAACAAATGTCATTCTAGTTCTTTCTCTGGTAATTCCCCCTCCCCACCAAAAATGGTGAAATTTGAAATTTCTGTGTAAAAATGGAGGCGAGAGGGGCTTTATTTACTCTTTTTGACATTTTTCAATCAGCTCTGTGTTCACTTTGACTATTTGCTTTTTAACATGCATGGTATGGGGTTAGTCCTGTTGGCCCGGATCCACAAAAGGGAAATAGGTCCTGTGACTCTCAGTATTGCAACACCTATCTTTTAGGCATCCAGAAAATCACAGGAATACTGTGATCCACAACGCTTGAGTTAGGTGCCTAATCTCCTATACAATGAATGCCCAGAGAGAGACATCTTAGAAAGTGATCCACAAATTCAGCATGTTAGGCAGAAAGCCGCCTAAGCTAGCCAATGGGAGATGCTGACGAAAGGGGTGTGTGCTAAGCTCCGTCCCTCTCTTAGAATTCAGCATCTATGTCCAGGCTGCAGGGAGGCAGCTGTATTCACTTGTGATTCATGAACTGGGAGAGCATAGGCATTCAGCCACATAAGTTGCATATGGGTCCTGATCAGAGACCGCCTAACTCCACAAAGAACAGCCCAGGTCTTCCCTTGTAACCTTTGGTTAGGGTACTCAGGTGAGATACGGAAGCTCCCTCTACCTGATTTGTGACTTCTAAGGTGAGTGCCCTACCCACTATGCTATTGAGTCATTCTAGCTATTTATCTGGCCCAATTAATATTTAACTATTCAATTATTTAATTAGAGTGGAACAACTTCAGTAGAAGAGACTGAGTATCAAATTATTCCTTAGCCCAGTGAGTAGGGCACTCACCTGAGAGGAGGCTGATTACTGTTCAGGTCCCTTCTCCTAACGAGATACAGAGGGGACATGAGCTGGGGAGCAGTATGCCACATTCCATGTGAGTACCCTAACCTGTAGGTTACATGTTATAAGGGAGATGCTGTGGAGGTAGGTTGCCTATGAACAGACCTACCAGATTGGGCCTCACATATGACTTAGGTGGATGAACGTATCTTTTCCAGCTCATGGATTGCTCTGGGTCTTAGGTGGGAGATGAGCTCCGGGGGGCCTAGAGCAAAGCAGCAGTGTGCATGCTCAGAAGGTGAAACACATGTGCATAGGGAACTTTTATTGCAAACAGGTGCCAAGAGATTAGGCATCTACAGGATTAGGCAACTGCTGGGTGAGAGTGTTGTGGTTCATAGCGGTGCCTAAAGATGGGATTTGGGGGCCTAAGTATTTTTGTGAATCCCACCCTTAGTACATTTGATATTCTTTTTGTTCCCTGATGGAAGGACAGAAAGGTGGAGTTTTTTTAAATGAAAGTACTGTGAATAAGAGAGCAAAGTTCTGTACAAGTATTCAGGTGAAAAAAATATTTGTGCTAAAAAGCTTGTTACTTCCAAGATCCATGAACATTTCACTATCATGGAGCTATTCAGAAATAAATAATATGACCTCCACAAACATTAGAGGACCAAGTTCATTACCTTGTTTTTTTCCCCCATCACACTTTGACCCAACTCTGTTTGTTACCCAGGACAGCTTTTAGGAATATATCACTGTAGTAATTCATACTACAGTTTTAGTCAAAAGAAGTCTACAGGAAGTCTATTGACCTCTTTTAATGATTATGAAATCACCAAATAAGGAGCTTATAGCTGATAGCAGCTTTTTACCCACCATTGGGAAGAATAATTTAAACCAGACTGTACCAGTTGACATATCTTCAGACTCTAAATGCTCCATCTGTTTTGAGAGAATACGTGTTGTAGATATTTTCATAGATTCTCTTTGCTTCTACACCTAAAAGAAAGTGGCACGTCCATTTTGTAAAAAGCATTTCCATTTGTCCACACCAAAAAAGCTGACCGTGAGTTTGACATTCTAATTTTGAGAAATACTTCCTTTCCTCAGTCTAAAGGAAGGGAAGGTCAGACACCAGCTTCTGCTCAGAGAGCCATCTCAACACAAGGGAATGGAACACTGCATCATTAAACTATGGGATCACAAACTCAACAGGGAGTTCGTTATTAGCTGATGAAACCATTTTGAGTAAGGAGATTAACTAACACAGCAATAATAGCCCTTGGAAAATTTAAAGTCATAGTATAATTCAGTTCGGAAGATCTCTGTATCACGTGGGGATGCTTGTTAAAATATTCCTAATTACGGATGCCATAGAATTATTTCTGCTATTTTTCCCCTGCAAAAACCCAACCAGTCTCAACAATGTAATCCCATGGTAATGATGGGAAGTAAGGGTATTGCATCATAATCATAGACAGTTGGTTAACAGACTATATTAATTTAGCTGATGTGTTGAGCCAGAAACTTGTCAATATCGTACAGCATCACTCACTTCATTATACGCTTCATTTTTGAACATCTGTTCACCGTTTCATGTATTCTTCCTACAGCATAATGGGGTATGATTGGACCGCTCATTAAGTGTCCTGTTGTTTTCAATGAAAATTCAGATTCTTCCATCTCTTCAGCATCTGCAGAGGAAGAAGGTTTACGGAATAATGCTCATGCATCCAGAGCCAGTAATAATGTACATGGAACCTCAGGAGCATCAGATTCCAGTTCAGAAAGGTTTTTTGATGCCATATTTCTTCTTTGGAGACTTCAAACGAAAAACAAGGGAATAATTCAGAGATCTTGTCCAACTCTGATCCAGAATCTATCTAGGTACTTATGGCCCAATTACTGTAGTCTCTGATCACCTCACAAGCTTTTAAATATTTATGCTCGCAAAATCCCTGTGAGACTGGGTGAAGGACAGAAGTTCTGCTTCATAAAGAATTTTGAGATTTCAAAATGTGGCTTTGTCACAAATAGGAATAAATCCTCAAAAGTTCAAAACTCTCCATGAATGAAAATTCCAAATGATGTTTTGGGTTAATCAAAATGTTTCCTTTTCACAAAACTGGATGTCTTTTATGGATATTGTTGCCTGGTTTTGAGTGTGCCTTCTCATTATTTGATGCAGTTAGAGTGGCAGTCAGGACATTAGACCTTTGCTTCTTTTGTTTGTTTTGTATTATAGTATAATTTTTTTTTAAAAAAAAGTCATTTAAAAACAACAACAACAACAACAAAAGTCACTGTGAAAATGTGGAAATAGGATGTTTTGACATTGTTGGAACTTTTTTTCTGTTCTTTTTCCAAACTGAAGTTTCCACAAAATCAACTTGATTGTGCAAAGTGGTGTGATTTTTGACAGAACTACATATTCTGACAATATGGCTCCATCAAAAGTTTCTCTGACCGCATCAAATTATTATGCCCATTTTGCAGGTGGGGAATTTATGCACAGAGAAAATAAATGGCTTGCTTATATCACAGAACAAGTTTTAGCAGTGCGGGGAATTAAATCTGGGTTTTCCACAGCATAGACTACTGCCCTATCCCCTGGACCATCAAATAATGTCAAGAAATATTGTACCTCACACAACTGTATCAATAACAATCGTGCAATGCCACCACCAGCTACAAAAGCACAAGTTGATGTTCCATTCTCCAGTGCGATGAGGCTAGAGATGTTGTTTATCTTTAGCACCTCTGTGATGAAAAGAATGAAGAGATGCATGCATCTATACTACTCATGTAGCCCTGATATGGAAAACAACTAAGTGAATTTTGGGTCTTCCCTGAAAGCACCTTTTCCTAAAGTATTTTAATTGTTTTATATACAGTTTTACTTGGTATTCTCAAAGCTATTTTGCTTTCCCTGTAACTGAATGCTCTTTGTGGACTGTAGCCAAAACCTTTCTTGTCATCTCTCCTTCCACCAACAGACATTCCCACTAGAACAGAATCCATCACAAAAGCAAATGTTATCCATAGGTCTGGCCATCTTTGGAGTAGCAGTGAGGTGAGGGCGTTGTTTGATCTTTGTCTCTGGAACAGAGCGATCTCTCATGATGGAGAGTGGGACTTCCTAAAGTGCCTCAGGCCTAGATCCACAAAAAGTATTTATACTTCTAACTTTAATTGAAATCAATGAGATACACAAGGTGGGTGAGGCAATGTCTTTTACTGGACCAAATTCTGTTTGTGACAGTGACAAGCTTTTGAGCTTCAGCAAGTTCTTCTTCAGGTCTGGGGAAGGTAACTGTTAGAGGCTTTCCCTTCACCCCTCCCCTGGTTTTTATTACACAGACAGAAAGCAAAATACCGGAAGTCTGAAGTGCAGCCAATGCGATATTTATTGGGGTTAGTTCCTAGCAAACATGTCCATAGCTCTACACGCCAGCAGAGTCTGTTTCCCAGTGTTCCGTTCCCAGCTCCTACACTGCAGAGCATTTATCTCATGTCCCCCTTCCCAGCCTTCTGCCTGCTAAGCCTTGATTACCCATTTCAGTTAAAGTGGTCTCCTACAGCCTGCATGAACCCCTTATGCTTAACAATATGTCCCAACTGTATTTAGCTTAGACACTTTGGTTACCTTCCCTAGACCTGAAGAAGAGCTCTGTGAAGCCAAAAAGCATGGCCCTTCCACCAACAGTAGTTGGTCCAATACCATATTTTTCGCTCCATAAGACGCACTTTTTTCCTCCTCAAAAGTAAGGGGAAATGTCAGTGCGTCTTATGGAGCGAATGTGTGGTCCCTAGAGCCGAATCGCCCGAGTGCAGGGGTGAAAAGCGGATCGTGCGGCACGGAGGAGGGAAGGCTGCAGAGAGGAGGCTGCTGGGGTTCCTGTATCAGGTCTGTCCGGCGAAAGAGTTGATTAGAGGGTTGTGTAATGTTCATGAGAAGGAGGAGAGACGAAAATGAGAATGAGTAGATGAAACAGTTTGTGTCCGCCATAACGTCCGGAGGCTTCTTGAAAAACTGCTTATTAGTACTTGACATTAGAGCCATAATAGCGAACACAAAAAGTGCTTAAGAAGTGAAGATCTCTAGCTGTAATCCTGGAGGTATCTTACAGCCGTTGAACCTCCACGTTTTCCATCAACAACCATTTAAAGGTTTATGCGAGAGTGGAACAAATGGAATCGCAGCTGGTATATAGTCTGACACCCTACTGAACGAATGAAGAAGAGCCCTATATCCTCAGTTTGTGAATGGGAGATTGGAAACATCATCGGACCGTGAAGGAGGATCGTTTGTCCAGTCATTCAAAATGTGCTGTGCATGCAATGTTGGATTGGAAACGGTGGTATCTTATATGAGGATGCGAAAGCAAGAGTGATGTCGATGATTAGTGAGCACTGAGCTTCTAAATTGCTCTATCATGATAAAGTTCTTGGGGTTACAGAGACTAGAGGTACTGACCT
>NC_133774.1:130964209-130976500 GCF_003597395.2 Chelonoidis abingdonii
AAAGTCTCTCTTCATTTGTTAATGACAGTGATGATGGTTCTTAATGCCACTGTTGACTGCTGTTCACTTTACATGGTTGAAATATTATTCTGATATACCGGTAGTTTATTAAATAGTTTAGTACAACATTTGATTCAGAATATTTTTTTTCTTGTTTTCCTCCTCTAAAAACTACCGGTAGGTGCGTCTTATGGTCAGGTGCGTGTTATGGAGCGAAAAATACGGGTAAACTATATTTCCTTGCTTACCTTATCTCTCTCATGTCCTGGGACTAACACAGCTACCATAACACTGCCACAATAACACTGCAAATATTGCAATCAGTGGAAGTTAGACTCCTAGCTACCTCTGTGGACCTGTGCCTAAGGAGCACATGTCCCACTGAGTTTCAGTTATGTGTTTGGGTTTTTTTAGACCTCCTCTCATTCAGCACATACTTAATTTTAAATACGACTAGCCTCAGTGAAATGAAAAGTAAAGTTAGGCATCTGCTTAAGTTCCTGGGTGAAACAGGACCTGACTCCTCCCAATTTATGCTGAAGAGATCTAAAAATCTAAATTAGAATATTCTTCCCATCCAAAATTGCCCCATTTCCCCCCATTGTGGTATCACCAGTGTCACAAGCTATCATTCTTAAAGTACTTGTTTTCCCTGCAAGTATCTGCTCAGAAGTGATCTTGCTGTTTATCTCTCACACATGAGCACATACGTTCTCAATTTCCTCTCCAATGTTGTTTGGGTTATCTTCTTTGAAGGCTACTAAGCTAAACAGACTACCTAGGGACCGATTTCATTTCACTCTTTCTGAAAAAAGAATCTCAAGCTACGAAAATCTGATTTCAGATAGAGCAAGGACCAGCTTCTTTCAAGAACAATAATGTACTCTGTGGTTTGGATTGAGTCAGAATTTATCTGAGAACAGGTGTGTGTGTGCAGACATTTGACACTTTTGCTTCCATTGTGGGATGAAACAGGAAAAAATAGAGAAGCATCTAAAAATGCTTTAAAATTATATGAGCATCTTAAAATTTCAAATAATTCAATTTGAAAGACGAGTGAAGATTCAGGACAGTTCTTATTGTATCAGAACTAGTTTAAACAACTTTTCAGATTCTTTCATGCTTATTGTTAGCATTTAAAAATGGTTGGATTTTCATGCTGGCAAATTTTTTATCTATCATCTCACATCCATATTATTGCCAAAAGATTTGATCTTAATAAATGTCATTGCAATGCATTTCAGATGAATTAATGATTGGCAAGTTATTTCAGAATATTACCATTAAATCCATAAACTTTAATTATATTAAAATGCGAATCCAACTTTATTGCCTGTACAATTCTGAGATAACAGCAAAGTAACTGGTTTGTTTTTTCTTCCTTGCTTGCTAAAGTGTATATATATATTTTATTAACTAGTAATTAACCTTTAGTATCTGCTTTATTAGACCTAATTTAAATGCTTATTTGTGACAGCTCATTTGAAGTGTAAATACTTTGCCAGCCAGACTGACTTTCTGTTTCACAGAACTTTTCAATTAACCTCTTTGTTACGCAGGAATTCAGGCTGGCACTGTAAAAGACAGCAATGCCTTGCATCTTAATATAAGGATTACTAGACCGGAAGTTTAACTGATATTTAACGCCTCATTTGCATACATATTATTACTTTTAATGGTTAGTACATTTAAGAGTCCTAGTGAAACTGTGATTGAGATTAGTTCTCTTGTGAAGCCATTCCTCCACTCCCCACCCCTGAAAGATTCCATCAGTGTGGTCCCAAATTAGGAAACCCCTTAAGCATGTGCTTAAGTGTCTCTCTGTTAATGAGTGAGGGTGCTGAATGGAGGACTGTCCTGAACTGGGCCTTAAAAATTGCTCTATAAGCAGAAATACAATGTGCATACTGCAATGCATTGGAATGATCTGAGACTTTTGTTCAACTTCACTATCAAATTTAATTCCATCATCAAAGGGCTCACTATAGAGAGGTTCTGCTCTATATTACAAGCCTTTTGTATGCTTGTTCTTACAGTCTCTCAATTAATTTTATCAATGCTGAAGTCTTTATTCAGGTAAAGGCCAGGTGAAAAGGAGAAAACAACGAGAAAAATAAGGCTCTTTTGTCAATGCATTTTCTGTTCTTTACTTCCCAGTTACATAAATATGATGATGCCCTACCAGACTCGATATTTTTGAAGAAGTGCATTTCCCAATGTTTGTCTCTAGAGCAATCACATTTAAAATCAGTGTTGCCAATTCCTGTGATTGCATTGTGAGTCTCATGGTACTGAGTGCTTTTCTTAAAGCCCTTAGCTGCTGGCATCATAAAATTGCATGAGAATCTCAACTATTATTAAACAAAAGTAGTAAGTTTCTAGCCCTCAGAGTTGTAGAGAAAAGCTTGAAAAAATGAAGTGAATGCATCCTAAAGACTCAGAAAACTGAAGACAAATAAAAGAACCCCAAACATCAAATTTATTGTTTTTTAAAAATCTCATTATTTTAAGCCAAAGTCGGAGGGCCTGGTTCATAATTTTTGAAAGTAAGGGTTTGGCAATATTGAATTCAGAGAGGAATTTAGAATGTTTGTTTATTTTTAATGAGTTTAATAAGGGTATAACGAGCTATTGTGAGCAGGGATGTTCTGAGAGCTTCCAAAATGCCCCACTCACAAAGATCTCCAGCAGGATATGAAAAGAAAATGTTTGGCCAATAAAAACACAGGTTAGAGGCATCATATCAGCAGAACAAATCTCATGGGCTCATGAAGCCCAAGCACTTCCTGAACACTGTCTCTTCTAACTTAACCCTTTCCTGGCCTTGCATTCTCCATACCAAGACATAACTTGCCCAGCCTCCTCTCCAGACATCTGATTCTTTCCAAAACCCCCCAGAGGGAGCCTAACCTTTATTCCATTGTGATTGCAATTCTTAATGAAGTGAAGAAGCAATGACAGTCTTGGTGATTTTAATCAACAAATGACTCAAAATGAACTTTTGCCATCTCTTCTGCTTGCTGATTCGGGCAGCAAAAAAGAACACATTTTACAAATACATCAGCTACTTAAGTAAACTGACTGGAAATTTGGGGATTTACTCATACTATCGTCACAGCTGGTGAAGGATTAACCACTGGCTACAAGAGTAGATTTACTTTATTTAAGATTCTTCGTGACTAATCAAAGACACTTTTGCATAAATTAAGACGAAAAACAAATGTAGACTAAACAGCCCATAAAAAGCTAGGCTCTAATGATTTGTTCAATCTGTTTAGGATATGCCATATATCTAATGGCAATGTATACAGTGGGGTGAGTGAGCAGCAAGAGGCAAGGGGTAGTTGGAGGATGGGTTGAATAGAGCTCTCTTTAGTATCCTCTCTATATGGCTGTTGCAGATAAAGGAAGAGACCATAGTTAACAAAGTACTATACTGTCAGCCTCATAATTACAGGCCTCAGACTTCTGCATCTGCTTAATCTTTTGTGCATGAGTAGTCCCACTGAACTCAACTAAAGTTAAGCAAGCATGTGTAAGCCTTTGCAGAATCAAGGTCTTAGATTGGAACAGGGACCGGCTCTGACTTTGCATCTGTGCAACACCTTAGGGCCTCCCGATGCTGCTGTAATACAAATAATAATTAATCACAGAGCAAGATGCTAATTTGAAGGCCCCAGGATTGCTGGCATCCCCCTTGATCATAACCTTTTAAAGATATAGGTGGATGACAGTTTAAATTCCTCTCCTTTGCTCCCACCCCGAAAAGAATCCATCTTCCCTCTGCCTCAAACTGACTGTAATCCCCTTTTGAAGCCATACAGATGTGGTCTAGTATCCCTGCAAAAAGCATTTTTTTAAAAGTTTCTGCAAATAAGCTGTGCAATTAGGAAGTATTATGGAGCATTGAACTTTAGTGGGACATGGGACCAAAATGAACATGCTATGATTTATCTCATTTATGCTGGATTTATTGAATAAATGTGAGGTGGTACCTTTGCAAAAGAAGTGAGACGAGGTAGCTAACTTGATATAGACAGCAATAGATTGGGTGAGTCATTGCGCGGCACCAAGCTTACATGTGAGGTGCTGTCATTAGCCCTCCTAAGCTAAAGGGTATGGGATTGGACCAATATGTGTCTAGGAACCCAGGGGTCAGATCTTTAAAGTTATGGAGACACCTAAATGCAGATAGGCACCTAGTGGGGTTTTGAAATCTTGCCCCATCTGCTTAAGGAAATTCCGTGGTGTGTCAGCAAGGGACATACCCCAGATCAATGAGGATTCATGCTCTGCCCTACCCATAGGACCCCTATCCCTAGCTCGAGGGGCCCTACCCATGGGACCACTAACCCTAGCTCCAGGGGCCCTACCCATAGGACCCCTATCCCTAACTCCAGGGGCCCTACCCATAGGAACCCTATCCCTAGATCCAGGGGCCCTACCCATAGGACCCGTAAACCCAGCTCCAGGGGCCCTGCCCATTTTTAGGATTTTTTAGGTTTCTATCCATCTATCGGTAAGTCATTTCATCTCCCTGCTGAAAAATGGGCATGATGACACTGACATTCTTTATGAAGGGGTTTGAGATCTAGTAATAGAAAAACACAGTTAGAGCTGGTGGTGGTGGTGGGTGGGTGTGTATTTTTATGTATAATAAGAATATATAACACATGGGGGCTAAACATCCTAAAGCAAGGCAGGAATTAAGGAGGACCATGGCATGAGCTGTAACTAGAGCCTGTCTGTCACCTTAACTCATGCTGGAGTTGAAATATTTATGTGCGTCAGCAGGGGAGTTGGACTGTGATCAGCAAAGCACTCAAGCTCATGCTTAAGTCCTATTGAAGTCACTGAACAGTGGCCACACTACTTACAGGTTATTACAAACATTTTAAATATTAACCCGAATACAGAAATGTCCTGCCAAAATGTCTTGGCAATATCAGTTGGACTGGAATTGGTGTACACGAATGGGTGACTCTAGTAGTAATCTAACAGGATGTGGCCCATCAAATTACATTCTGAATTTTCTGGTGGTGTTGCTTGATGGTGTCTCATCCTGCATCATTTAGGTCAATCAGAGCTCTGAATGGGTGCAGGATCCGGCCCGCTCTGAACATTAGCAGTGACTAGGTCATGCGGTAAATGTAGAAAAGCCAAAATGAGTGGAATTGTTTTCTTCTCTGGTCACTGCAGCAAGACTCTGAATCGATTGCAACCTTGCACTTAATCTGTGCGTGGTATGTGTATTATACCCGTACTTCTGTTTTCATAGGGAAAACTTTTAAAGAAGTTCTATACCCGATGTTTGGTCAACATATTGATTTGCTGAAAATCTGGCCCCAGTCATGAGTACTGACTTACTCCAAACAGGAAAATGGTAATTGATTGGAAGCATAGCTATTGCGTGACAGGTCTGAGAAATGTTACTGTCTTGTGGCTTGGATGTACAACTATAAATCATCCCCTGGTGAAGCTGAGCATGGGTCCAGGGTCACTTGTACCTTTTTGGTTAGAATTGAAAGTAGGCTTGAATTATCACTTTGAGTACTTCCCGAGGACCTTACTAAAAATGGGTCCTGACTGCACTAGGCTTTTTATTAGCGCATAGTGAGAAACTCTCTGTCCCAAAAAGCCTTTAGAATGAATAAAGGGGTTTGGCTATAAATACCCAAAGAGCAGGATAGTGAAAAAAGTCACACAGCAGGTCACTGGTAGATCTGAGAATACAGCCATGGTCTCCTGATTCCCAGGCCTGCATCTGAACACACCTATGAGAGAACTTCGGTTCTGGTCTTCTTCAGTTGAGACCAGATTAACAGATGAACTTTGTTGTGGCAGTTAGGCTCCTAAGTCTCTCTGTGCCCCTCACCCTTGCTTCCTTACTCTCTATTGGATTAATCCAAAACCCAGAGTCCAAATACCACTGCCCTTTGGAGAAATTCAGTAGTGAATCAGGATCTGCTTGTGAAAGTAAGTTGGACCCATCTCTGAATATTAGAGTAACATGATTTAGACCAAATCCTGTTCCCTTTAGTGAGACAAACAGTACTGCTAAGCCTTTGAAACTAAGAGCCTGAAAAAAGCGAGCAGCTTTTAGCTCTCAGTGGCTACCTATGGAAGCACATATAAGCAGGGCCGCCCAGAGGGGGGGGGGGCAAGTGGGGCAATTTGCTCCAGGCCCCGGGCTCCGCAGGGTCCCCCAAGAGAACGACCCAGGCTCCCACCTCCCGCCCTCTCCTGGCGCCTCAGCGCAACAAGCAGCGTTCCCGCGCGGCGCTGCAGCGTCTATCTGGCGGCCTTTCTGAGCTCCGCCCCGCTCAGAGCCGCGTGGTCAGGGGGCGGGGCTGTGAGCTCCGTGCTGAGTGGAAGGAGCTCAGGAGGCCGGCAGGAGGCGCGCTGCAGCTGTTCGGGGGCGCGCGGAGCTCTGAGTGAGCCGGGGGCAGGGAGACTTGGGGCCAGTCAGGGACGGGGCAGAGGTTGGGAGGGCGGTCAGGGGACAGGGAACGGGGGGGGTTGGATTCTGGGCGTTCGGGGGGTTTGTCAGGACTCAGTGGGGGGGTGGAAAGGGGTCGGGGCAGTCAAGGGGACAGGGAGCAGGGGTGGGATCCCGGGGTGGTGATTGGGTGGGGTTTCTGGGGGACAGTGAGGGGACAAGGAGCAGGATGGGTCAGGGATTCTGAGGAGGATTCTCTGAACTGAAGGACATTTGTGGGACCATGCTTGGGAATGTGTATTGTTTGGAGTTTATTCTACAGCTGCGCCCTGTTGTCCTGCGAGTAGTGACTAATAATTGTACCCCCCTTCCTAGCCTATTAATTCGATGCCTTTTGAAAGTACTCTGAGAATAGTTTAATTAAAGGTGTATTTATAGTTACTACACCAAGGAAAGGTGGTATTGAAATATCACTGAGGCTGGGAGGCATTGCAGTGGGATTCTAGTTATGTTTAGGCCACATTCGGGATTTCCTGGAGATGACATAGCTTATGGCCATTTCGATGATTTGAGTACGGCAGAACTTGGCCGGACTTTGCCTTACAGATGCATCAGACTATACCATCTGATCTGGGGATCATGGAGACATACATGGCCACTTCCTGGGTGGAAGGTGTGGCTCCCAGGGCGGGGTGTGCACCCTTATAGGGGGATGAATGTTGTACTTATGTCCCAGAAAATGCACTGGACAGTAACACAATCCTGTTGGCCGAACAGGCTTTTGGCAGTGGAAGCGCCAAGAAAGGGAACCTACACGTTTGACTCCCTCTGGAGTTGGTTGCCCAAGTCTGAGGAGGAATAGCGAGGGGGCTTTGTGCATTTCTCCCACAGGGCTATGAATGTGTCCTGGTCACCGCTCATTCTGATTGTTTGTTTTATAGATGGCTCCTTCCGTTAAGCTTTGTGGCACCCCCGTTCCCAGAGTCCTGATGTCCCCCTTATGGCTGGTCTCCACGTGTGCCAGCATCAGGTTGGCTTACCCTTCAACCTTATGCTAAGCAATGAGTTGGAGAAAACTCAGCTAAAAGGCTTTTGAGTATTCTCAAAGGGGGATTGTTGTGCGGCGGGGGGGGACAGCTCCAAGTTAATAGGCCAATATGGGCGTGGGGTCAGAAGTATTACATTCTTAGGCTGCTAGCAGCATACGTAATGTGAATCATTTATATATTTCTTGTGTTCTTTTGTTTTGGTTACATCAGATTAATCGATCAAAGGGGGGTCAGTGGTCTGGTAAAGAATACAGTTAATTAAAGGATCGATAGTTAATGAATTGTAAATGATGAATTGTAGCACTGTTGGAAATCTCTGTAACCAATTAGGGTATTAAAACGACATGCAAAGGCTAGTGTGTGTGCATGATTTTGAGATTTGTATCTTCCTGCACCTTATTTGATATTCAAATAAATAGATTCACTTCTCTCACTCCGGTGTAAGTCATTGGGATACGCACACCGGCAAAGAACCCCTTTAAACATGTTGCCCTTGCAACAAGGTGTGAGGCTGACAGCTCGCGACCGCCAGTATAACTCATGACCCCCTGTAGGGTCCCAACCCAAATTTGAGACCCCCTGGGGTACATTTAATTTTCGCCACCGTGTGTCCATTCACATGGATTGTGCTATTTTGTTGAGGCATTTTTCATGTTTTTCCAACATTGGCTCATCCGATTCTGGAAATAGCTTAACTATGCTCAGACTTCCTGGGGTCTGGTGCATAAGCGTATTGCTCAAGGACAAACCCTCAGTTAACCATTCTTCCATGTTCTTGAGGGACCCTCATGGAGCTAGTCTCTAGGAAACAGATACATGCATGGAGGTTTAAGTCCATTACATGGTAATTAGCAGGGATGGGTAAGGAATGGTGCCCCTAGGCCTCTGTTTGTCGAGGGGTGGAGATGGATGGCCAGCGAGAGAGATAACTTGTATCATTGCTGTTCAGGCTCCTTCCCTCTGGGGCCACTTTGGCATTGCCATGTCAGTAGACAGATACTGGGCTGATGGACCTTTGTTGACCCATTATTAGCTGTTCTTATGTTCTAACCTAAACGAAGCCAAAGTTATGGACGTGAGTCAAGGAAGCAGCGTGTATCAGAAACCTGGAAAATCCTCTATGACTAGATGAGCTCAGGCATTTGGTCACAGCTGAGGTGGTTCAAAAGTTTTTGATTTTTTTTTAAGCAGAATTTTTTTATTGTTTCTTTAAACAATCTAACACAGCAAGCAGCAAAAGTTTGCCACAAGTTCTGAAACCTCAAACCATGTTCAGTTTTGGCAGATGAATGTTCACCTTTTTAATTAAAAAAACAAACAAATTTTGATGGAAAGCAGACATTGTCCATGATTTTTTTCTTGCTTTTTTTAAAACACCTATGTTTTCAGTCCAAAAAGGTTTTGATGGAAAATATTTGTCCAACCCTTTCAATGAGCGTTAGTGCCTTTTAGTGCTAGCTGATGCTGAGAACCAGTGATACCTTGTAAAGAAGTTTTCTCAAAATGGGTTTATGCTGAGTATGTGGAAGGTTTATTTTCCCAGGTCTGCCCGTTTGGAGGGGAGCAAGTGGGGCAATTTGCCCTGGGCCCCACAGGGGCCCCCACGAGAATATAGTATTGCAATTTTTTTATGGAAGGGGCCCCCGAAATTGCTTTGCCCCAGGCCCCCTGATTCCTCTGGGCGGCCCTGCATATAAGATACTATTTTCTTTAGTTTGAGACTTTCCAAGCTGTGTAGAGGGTCTGGATGCCTGACTCCTGTTAATTTTAAAGGGACTTTTAAGTTTAAGTTTCTTCAGCCAATTTGGAAAATATCTTTTTTGGCTGTTTTAGATTTTGGTACCTAGGACACAGTTACAAAAGGCTTAATGATAAATGAGTTGGTAATATAAGCCAGATATAACTGGCTGTCCAATTCAGGCAATCTAGTGCATGTGTCTGACTAAAGTTTATGTCTAAGCTTGTCTTTAGTTTTCCTTTCCTATGAGAATCCATATTATCTTTAATATTTCTTCTGTTCTATATTTGTGGTGTTATCCTTTATACAAAATCTATATCTACAATTAATTTCTGTGACAGGGTTCCCGGGGTGCAGCCTGGGACTGCTGTACCCCCTAAACTCTCTCCAGCCTGGGCTGTCTTTCACAACGCCTTACTAGTGATAAGCAGGAAGCCTCTCCAGGTGCTATCATAGGTGCCGACTCTGAGTGCTCCAGCCACAGGGAAAAATTAGTGGATGCAGTGCACCAGCTGGCAGCCAAGCTCCGCTCCCCGCCTCACATCCACCTCCTCCCCGTAGCGCTTCACATTACCACTCCTCCACCTACCTCCCAGTGCTTGCTGCCACTAAACAGCTGTTTGCAGTGTAGCAAACTCCAGCAGGGAGGGGGGAGGAGCAGGAACATGGTGCACTTGGAGAGGAAGTGGGGAAGAGGCAGGGCTGGGGTGGGGATTTGGGGAAGGAGTTGGAATAGGGGAAGGGCAGGGTGAAGGCGGGGCCGGGGCAGAGTAGGATCGAGTACCCACTGACATAAGCAGAAGTTGGCACTTCTGAGTGCTGTTATCACAGGGTACAACCGCATATGGAGCCCAGCACCCAGCTAGATCGCATGGATGCTCCTAGAGCCACTCACGAATCACACAGAAGAAGGCACCAGCCATATCCCCCAGTTCCCAGCACTGCACCCCAGGAATATACCATCTTGCACTGCTCAAGACAGGAAGTGCAAATTTATTAATTGATTCACCCCTTCATCAATGGAAAGTGGATATACACCAGCCTTTGCAAACCTGAGCAGTTTTGCAGTGCACTTATACAATCTTACTAGTAAAGATAAATAGTAGAACGAATTTATGGACTATAAAAGATGGATTTTAAGTGATTATAAGTGATAGGCAAGAAGTCAGAATTAGTTACCAACAGAAAATTAAATATAAGAACACAGTCTAAACTTTCAACCCTATTAGACTAGGCAACATCTAGATTAAGTAGTTTTTCTCATCCCACTGGATACTGCAGTTCATAGTAGACAGATTTTGCCCTTGAAACCTGGGCCAGTCTCCTCTGTTCGAGTCTTAAGTCTTCTCAGTGTCCTTGTTGCTTGCAGCGTAGGTCAGGGCAGGAGAAAGACCAATCATGACGCCCTGTGTTCTGTTTTATACCCTCAGTCCCATGTGCTTGGATAACACAAGTCCAGGGATGTCTCCTGGGCATTGCTGAGTCCCCGGGCAAGGTTGAGCAATTTCTCTGGTGTGGCCTCATGCAGGTAAGTCATTGCATTGCAGCTCCCTTGCTGGACAATGGCTGGTAATGTCTGTTCAGCAGCACCCGCCCGGGTGTTAGTTAGCCCAAAGCCTCTTTTTCATCCAAATATTCCATGTCACGAGCTGTAGAATCAGGACTACGATTGATTTTATATTCTACAGTATTTCATGGCATGATCCCATCCAGGACTTGACCTACTTGTTAATTAGCCAAGTCATTAATGTCTTATATCAACATAGAAGGTGTCTATCTGAAATTATTTATTTTGAGCTAGTGGAGAAGTGTCACTTGCAGCTTTGAGACTTGATTCAAATCACCTTCAACAGCCTATGCACATTTGAACAAACAAAACTGAAGTCAAGCTGTACGTTCGTGAGACTTTCAAGATTGTTCAGTGTTTGTTCAGCCTTTGAGACTTGTCTCTTGAAATCCTGTGTCAACAGTGAAAGAATGTCTGGTTTCGCATCAGGCTCCAAGGGAAAAAAAATCATCAGATATATCATTGTTCAAATCCCCTTATAGTACCTTGTTTTCCTCGTTCACTTAATAGGCCTTTCTCAGTATCTGTGTAATAACACTGACTGTACTTAAACATAAATAATTAATTCATTAATGCCTTTCACCCAGAGTCAATTTGTCATGAAAGGCCAGGTGGCCCCATGCCGGCAGCTCCTCCAAAGTGGCTGTATCGCCCCCAGCCCAGTCCTCTCACAGGGCTGCTTCGGAGGAGACCCTGTGTGAGCAGTACTGCTACGCCAAAGGAGTTGTCGATATGGGGTCACCCAGCAGCCCCGTGTTCCACTCCTCCTGTGTCCTTCCGGCACACTGTAGCAGCTCTAAATATCTTGCTGGTACAGCACACCAGACTGTATCGACTTACTGGCATTGCTGCGTATACAAGATGGGGGATCAATATTGTCAAAAGCAACAGATATTTTTGGGAGACCAACGAGAGACAAACTAGAAGGGTCTGACTTTTTTTCCCAGACAGTTGGTGCTTGGAACTTTCTGAAATAAATCCCCCTTCAAGATGGGCTCCCTAGAACGGAGTCACCCCAAATCACTAGCCACTTAACGAAATCTTGGCAGTAAAGGGTACTATTAGTCCAGAGGTTCTCAACCTGGGAGTCAGGACCCCTCAGAGCATCAAAAGGTTATTACATTGGGGGGAAGGGGTCGCAAGCTGTCAGTTTCCACCCCAAACCACGCTTTGCCTTCAGCATTTATAATGGTGTTAAATATTTAAGTGTTTTTAATGTATAAGGGGGGGTCACACTCAGAGGCTTTCTGTGTGAAAAGGGTCACCAGAACAAATGTCTGAGAACCCCAGTATTAGTCTAGATATGATAATCATATCAGAGGCCACTAGGCCATAGTTAATGTGCTGCCCACCTGTTTATCATAAATCCCTATTTTTCGGAGGCTAAGTGTGTGATATAGAAACTATAAGACGTGCTTTGCTCTTGAAATATGGTATTGAGTTTCTTAATCATGGAAGAAATGAACCTTAAAAAATTGGACTTTTTTTTTTTTTTTTT
>NC_133774.1:130976600-130995715 GCF_003597395.2 Chelonoidis abingdonii
CCTCACTGTACTCTTCCATTACTGCAGGCAGCTGAGATAGCCCTTTGCCCAGCACGAGATGATACCACCTCCTCACCTGTTCATGCTGCGGACCCTGAGCCCATGGTACTTTCGGGTGCAACAACACCAGAAGTTCGCCATAATCCACCTAGAGACAGAAGGTCTTCTTATCGGCTGGATCTTTAGCTAGGGCGAACCCACGGTTATGGGGCAAAATAATCCCCAGGATTTAGTCAGGAATGGAGGCAGTCTACCCTCCTTCTCTAGTCTAGTGTGTGTTTTATTTAGGGGAGGTGTTCTTATTATGGGGGGAGGAATATGTTGTGTTTTTGGTTGTCACGATTTTTGTTCCTATGGTAACTAAATTAGATTATTAGGGGATAGCCCAGCCAGCTTCGGCCTGTTAGGCGAACTATGTGTCTGTAAATGAATGATAGTTTTGATAGCTGTCTGCTGTCTGGCCTCAAGTGATTTCTTCCTAAACCGGCTGCCCCCAAGGATATAACACCTTAGACCTAGGGTTAGGGTTCCTGTGAGTAGGGCCTGTGGAGCTAGGATTAGGGATCCTATGGGTAGGGCCCCTGGAGCTAGGGTTAGGGGTCCTATGGGCAGGGCCCCTGGAGCTAGGATTAGGGGTCCTATGGGTAGTGCTCCTGCAGCTAGGGTTAGGGTTCCTGTGGGTAGGGCCCCTGTAAGTAGGGTTAGGGGTCCTATGAGTAGGGCCTCTGGAGCTAGGGTTAGGGGTCTTATGGGTGGGGCCCCTGGTGAGAGGGTTAGGGGTCTTATACGTAGGGCCCCTGGTGGTAGGGTTAGGGGTCCCATGGGAAGTACCCCTGGATCTAGGGATAGAAGTCCTGTAGCAGGGCCCCTGCAGCTAGGGTTAGGGGACCTATGGGCAGGGCCCCTGCAGCTAATGTTAGGGGTCCTATGGGCAGGGCCCCTGGAGCTAGGGTTAGGGGTCCTATGGGTTGGGCACCTGGAGCTAGGGTTAGGGCTCCTATGAGAAAGGTCCCTGGAGCTTTGGATAGAGGTCCTATGGGTAGGGCCCCTGGAGCAAGAGATAGGGGTCCTATGGGCAGGGCCCCTGCAGCTAGGATTAGGGGTCCTATGGCTAGGACCCCTGCAGCTAGGCTTAAGAGTTCTATGGGTAGGGCTCTTGCAGCTAGGCTTAGGGGTCCTATGGGTAGGGCCCCTGGAGCTAGGGTTAGGGGACATATGGGAAGGGTCCAGGGAGCTAGGGTTAGGGGACCTACGGGAAGGGCCCCTGGAGCTAGGGGTAGGGGTCCCATGGGTAGGGCCCCTGAAGCTAGGGTTAGGGGTCCCATGGGCAGGGCCCTTGCAGCTAGGGTTATGGGTTGCATTGGGAGGGTCCCTGGAATTAGTATTAGGGGTCCCATGGGCAGGGACTCTATAGCTAGGGATAGGGGTCCTATGGGCAGGGCTACTGCAACTAGGGTTAGGGGTCCTATGGGCAGGGCCCCTGGAGCTACTGTTAGGGATCCTATGGGCAGTGCCCCTGGAGCCAGGGATAGGGGTCCTATGGGCAGTGCCCCTTGAGATAGGGATAGAGTTCCTATGGGTAGGGCCACTGCAGCTAAGGTTAGCAGTCCAATGGGTAGGACCCCTGGAGCTAGGGTTAGGGGTCCTACGAGCAGGGCTATGGAGCTAGGGTTAGGGATCCTATAGGCAGGGCCCCTGGATCTAGAGTTAGGAGTCCTACGGGTAGGGCCCCTGGAGCTAGGGATAGGGGTCCTATGGGTAGACCCCCTTCTGCTAGTGTTAGAGGTCGCATGGGTAGAGAACCTGGAGTTAGATTTAGAGGTCTTATGGACAGGGTCCCTGGATATAGGGTTAGGGGTCCTATGGGCAAGGCCCTTGGAGCAAGGGTTAGGGGTCTCATGGGTCTGGCCCCTGGAGCTAGGTTTAGGAGTCCTATGGGCAGGGCCCCTGGACCTAGGGTTTGGGGTCCTATGGGCAGGGCCCATGGAGCTAGGGTTCGTGGTCCTATGGGCCAGGGCCCGTGGAGCTAGGGTTCGAGGTCCTATGGGCAAGTCCCCTGCAGCTACGGTTAGGGGTCCCATGGGCAGGGCCCCTGGAGCTTGCATTAGGGGTCCCAGGGGAAGGGCCACTGCAGCATGGGTTAGGGGGTCCCATGGGTAGGGCCCCTGGAGCTAGGGTTAGGGGTCCTATGGGCAGGGCCCCTGGAGCTAGGGGTTGGGGTACTATGGGCAGGACCCCTAGAGCTAGGGTTAGGGGTCCTATGCATAGGGACACTGGAGCTAGGGATAGGAATACAATGGGCAGGGACCATGGAGCTAGGGTTAGGTTTCCTATGGGTAGGGCTCCTGGGGCTAGGGTTAGGGTTCCTATGGGTAGGGCTCCTGGAGCTAGGGTTAGGGTTCCTGTGGGTAGAGCTCTTGGGGCTAGGCTTAGGATTCCCATGGGTAGTGTTCTTGGGGCTAGGGGTAGGGTTCCTATGGGTAGAGAACTTCGGGCTAGGGTTTGGGTTCCTATGGGTGGGCATCTAGGGGCTTGGGTTAGATTTTCTATGGGTAAGGCTCTTGGGGCTAGGGTTAGGATCCCTATGGGTAGGGCTCCTGGCGCTAAGGTTATTGTTCCTATGGGTAGAGCTCTAGGGGCTAGGGTTAGGGTTCCTATGGGCAGGACTCCTGGGGCTAGGGTTAGGGTTCTTATGGGTAAGGCTCCTGGGGATAAGGTTAGGGCTCCTATGGGTATGGCTAGAGGGACTAGAGTTAGGGTTCCTTTGGGGAATGCTGCAGAAGTTAGGGTTAGAGTTCCTGTGGGTAGGGCTCCAGGGTCAAGGGTTAGGGATCCTAGGTGTATGACTCCAGGGGCTAGGGTTAGGGTTCCTATGGGTAGGGCTCCTGGGGCTAGGGTTAAGGTTTCTATGGGTTGAGCTCGGGGGCTAGGGTAAGGGTTGCTATGGGCAGGGTTTCAGGGGATAGGGTTAGGGTTCCTACGGGTAGAGCTCTTGGGGCTAGGGTTAAGGTTCCTATGGATAGGGCTGCAGGGGATGGGTTAGGGTTCCTATGGGTAGGGCTCCTGGAGCTAGGGTTAGGGTTCCTATGCGTAGGGCTCCAGGGACTAGATTAGGGATCCTATGGGTAGGGGTTCAGGGGCTAGGTTTAGGGTTCCAATGGATAGGGCTCTTGGGGCTAGGGTTAGGGTTCCTATGGGTAGAACTCCAGGCACTAAGGTTAGAGTTCTTCTGGGTAGGGCTTCAGGATCTAGGGCTAGGGTTCCTATGGGTAGGGCTCGTGGGGCTAGGGTTAGGGTTCCTATGGATATGGCTCAAGGGTCCAGGGTTAGGGTTCCTATAAGTAGGTCTCCAGGGCCAGGGTTAAGGTTCCTATAGGTAGGGCTCCAGAAGCTAGTGTTAGGGTTCCTATGTGTATGGCTCCTGGGGCTAGAGTTAGGGTTCTAATGAGTAGCGCTCCTGGGGCTATGGTTAGGGTTTCTACGGGTAGATATACAAGGTCTAGGGTTAGGGTTCCTATGGGTAGGACCCCAGGGTAAGGTTAGGGTTCCTATGGGTATGGCTCCAGGGGCTAGGGTTAGGGTTCCTATAGGTAGAGCTCCAGGTGATAGGGTTAGGGTCCTTTTGGGTAGTGCATCTGGGGCTAGGGTTAGGGTTCCTATGGGTAGGGCTCCAGAGGCTAGGGTTAGGATTCCTATGGGTAGTGATGTGGTGCTATGGTTCGGGTTCCTTAGGGTAGGGCTCTAGGGGCTAGGGTTAGGGTTTCTATGGGTAGGGTTCCAGGGGCTAGGGTGATGGTTCCTATGGGTAGGACTCCTGGGGTTAGGGTTAGAATTCCTATGCGTATGGGCTCCTGGGGCTAGAGTTAGGGTTCCTATGAGTAGGTCTCCAGAGGCTAGGATTAGGATTCCTATGGGTAGTGATGTGGTGCTATGGTTAGGGTTCCTTAGGGTAGGGCTTCAGGAGCTAGGGTTAGGGTTCCTATGAGGAGGACTCCAGGGGCTAAGGTTAGGGTTCCTATGGGTAGGGCTCCAGGGGCTAGGGTTAGGATTCCTATGGGTTGTACTCCAGGGGCTAGGGTAACGGTTCTTATGGGTAGAGTTCCATGTGATAGGGATAAGATTTCTTTGGGTAGTGCTCCTGGGTCTAGGGTTAGGGTTCCTATGGGTAGGACTCCTCAGGCAAGGGTTAGGGTTTCTATGGCTAGGGCTCCAGATGCTAGGGTTAGGGTTCCCATGGGTAGGGCTCATGGGACTAGGATTAGGGTTCCTATGGGTAGAGTTCCTGGGACTAGGGTTAGGGTCCCTATGGGTAGGGTTCCTGGGGCTAGAGTTAGGGTTCCTATGGTTAGGACTCCTGGGACTAGGGTTAGAGTTCCTACGGGTCCAGAGTTAGGGTTCTTATGGGTGGGTCTCCAGGGGCTAAGGTTAGGGTTCCTATAGGTAGGCCTCCAGGGGCTAGGGTTAGGGTTCCTATGGGTAGGACTCCAGGGGCTAGGGTTACGGTTCTTAGGGGTAGAGGTCCAGGTGATAGGGTTAGGGTTCCTTTGGGTAGTGCTCCTGGGGTTAGGGTTAGGGTTCCTATGGGTAGGGCTCCACAGGCTAGGATTAGGATTCCTATTGGTAGTGATGTGGTGCTATGGTTAGGGTTCCTTAGGGTAGGGCTTCATAGGCTAGGGTTATGGTTCCTATGGGTATGGTTCCTGGGGCTAGGGTTAGGGTTCCAATGGGTAGCGCTCCTGGGGCTATGGTTAGGGTTCTTATGGGTAGGATTCCATTAACTAGGGTTAGGGTTCCTATGAGGAGGACTCCAGGAGCTAAGGTTACAGTTCCTATGGGTAGGGCTCCAGAGGCTAGGGTTAGGGTTCCTATGGGTAGTACTCCAGGGGCTGGGGTAACAGTTCTTATGGGTAGGGCTCCTGGGGCTAGGGTAAGGTTTCCTATGGGTTGGGAACTTGGAGCTAGGGTTAGGGTTCCTATGGTACGGCTCCTGAGACTAGGGTTAGGGTTCCTCTGGGTAGGGATCATGAGGCTTTTGTCAGGGTTACTATGGGTAGGGCTCTATATGCTAGGATTAGGGTTCCAATGATTAGGGATCTTGGGACTAGGGAACTTGGGGCTAGGGATAGGGTTCCTATGGGTAGTACTCCTGAGGCTAGGGTGAGGGTTCCTATGGGTAGGGAGCTTTGGGCTAGGGTTAGGATTCCTATGGGTAGGGTTCTTGGGGCCTGGGTTAGAGTTCATATGGGTAGGGCTCCTGGAGCTAGGGTTAGGGTTCCTATGGCTAGAAGTCCTGGGGCTAGGGCTAGGGTTCCTATGGGTAGGGCTCCAGGGGTTAAGGTTAGGTTTCCTATCGGTAGGGCTCCTGAAGGAAGGGTTAAGGTTCCTGTGACTAGGGCTCCTGGGGCTAGGGTTAGGGTTCCTGTGACTAGGGCTCCTGGGGCTAGGGTTAGGCTTCCTATAGGTAGGGCACTAGGGGCTAGGTTTTGGGTTCCTATGGGTAGGGCTCCTGGGGCCAGGTTTAGGTTTCCTACGAGTAGGGCACTAGGGGCTAGGTTTAGGGTTCCAATGAGTAGGGGTCTTGGGTCTAGGATTAGGGTTCCTATGGATAGGGCTCTTCTGGCTTATGTTAGGGTTCCTATGAGTAGGGTTCTTGGGGCTAGGGTTAGGGTTCCTATGAGTAGTGCTCCTGGGGCTAGGGTTAGGGTTCCTATAGGTACTGCTGCAGGGGCTAGTGTTAGGGATCCTATGGGTAGGGCTCTGGGGGTTAGCGTTAGGGTTCCTATGGGTAGGGCTCCTGGGGCTAGGGATACGGATTCTCTGTTTAGGGAACATGGGGCTAGGGATAGGGTTCCTACGTGTAGGGCTCCAGAGGCTTGGATTAGGCTTCCTATGGGTAGGGAACTTGGGGCTAGGGTGAGGATTTCTATTGGTAGGGCTCCATGGGCTAGGGATAGGGTTTCTATGGGTAGAGCTCCTGGGGCTAGGGTTAGGGTTCCTATGGGTAGGGCTCCTCAGGCTAGGGTTATGGTTCCTATTGGTAGGGCTTTTGGGAATAGGGTTAAGGTTCCTATGGGTAGGGAACATGGGGTTATGTTTAGGGTACCTATGGGTAGGTCTCTTGAAGTCAGGATTAGGATTCCTGTGGGTAGGGCTCTAGTAGCTAGACTAAGGGTTCCTATGGGTAGGGCTTTGGGGCTAAGGTTAGAGTTCCTATGTGTAGGGTTCTAGGGTCTAGGATTAGCGTTTCTAAGGGTAGGACTCTTGGGGATAGTGTTAGGGTTCCTATGCGTAAGGATTTTGTGGCTAGGGTTAGCATTGATATGGGTAGGGCTCCAGGGTCTAGAGTTAGGGTTCTTATGGGTAGGCCTGCAGGGGCTAGGATTAGGGTGCCTAGGGGTATGGCTCCAGGGGCTACAGTTAAGGTTCCTATGAGTAGGACTCCTCGGGCTAGGGTTAGGGTTCCTATGGGTAGGGAACTTGGGGATAGGGTTTTGGTTCCTATAGGTAAGGCTCTTGGGGCTACGGTTAGGGTTCCTATGGGTAGGGCTCCTGGGGCTAGGGTTACTTTTCCTAATGGGTTGGGGTCTTCGGGCTAGGGTTAGGGTTCCTATGGGCAGTGTCCTTTGGGCTTGGGATAGGGTTCCTATGGGGAGAGAACTTGAGGCTAGGGTTAGGATTCCTCTGGTTAGGGAACTTCAGGCTAGGGTTAGGATTCCTATGGGTAGGTATCTTACTGCTAAGTTTGGGGTTCCTATGGTTAGAGCTCTAGGGTCTATGGTTAGTGTTCCTATGGGTAGGGCTCTAGGAGCTAGGGTTAGGGATCCTATGGTAGGACTCTAGGGGCTATGGTTAGGGTTCCTATGGGTCGGGAATTTTGGGTTAGGGTTAGGGTTCCTATGGGTAGGGCTCTAGGGGCTAAGGTTCGGGATTCTGTGGGTATCGCTTTACGGCCAGCATTTGGGTTCCTATGGGTAGAGCTCCTGGGGCTAGGGTTAGGGTTCCTATGGTTAGAGCTCCAGGGTTAGGGCTAGGGTTGCTGTGGGTAGGGCTCGATGGGATAGGGTTAGGGTTCCTATAGGTAGGGCTCCTGGGTCTACGGTTAGAGTTGCAATGCGTAGGGCTCTTGATTCTAGTGTTAAGGTTCCTATTGGTAGGGAACTTGGTGCTAGGGTTAGGGTACCTATGAATAGGGCTCTAGGGGCTATGGTTAGGGATCGTATGGGTAGGACTCTACGGGCTAGGATTAGAGTTCCTATGGGTAGGGCTCTAGTGGCTAGGGTTAGAGTTCCTATAGGTAGGAAATTTGGGGTTAAGGTTAGGATTCCTATGGGTAGGGCTCCTGGGGCTAGGGTTAGTTTTCCTAAGGGTAGGGCTCTTGTGGCTAGGGTTAGGGTTCCTATGGGTAGGGTTTTTGGGGCTAGTGATACGATTCCTATGGGTGGAGAACTTGAGCCTAGGAATATGATTCCTATGGGTAGGAAACTTCTGGCTAGGGTTAGGGTTCATATGTGTAGGGATCTTGCAGCTAGGGTTAGGGTTCCTATGGATACGGCTCTATGGGCTAGGATTAGGGTTCCTATGGGTAGGGCTCCAGGGGCTAGGGTTATGGTTCCTATAGGTAAGGCTCTCGGGGCTAAGGTTAGAGTTCCTATGGGTAGGGCTCCTTGGGGCTTTGGTTAGGGTTCCTATGGGTAGAGAACTTGAGGCTATGGTTAGGATTCTTATATTTAGGGATCTTCAGGCTAGGGTTAGGATTCCTGTGGGTAGGGATCTTATTGGTAGGTTTGCGGTTCCTATGGGTAGGGCCCTAGGGTCTAAGGTTAGTGTTCCTATGGGTAGAGCTCCTTGGGCTAGGGTTAGGTTTCACATGGGTAGGGCTCCAGGGGCTAGGATTAGGAATCCTATGGGTAGGGCTTTTGGGGTTAGGGTTAAGGTTCCTATGGGTAGGGAAAATGGTTCTAGAGTTAGTGTACCTATGGGTAGGGCTCTAGGAGTTATGGTTAGGGTTCCTATATGTACAGTTCCAGGGGCTAGGGTTAGGGTTCCTATGGGTAGGGCCCCAAAGGTCTATGGTGAGGATTCCTATGGGTACGGCTTCTGGAGCTAATGTTAGGTTTCCTATGGTTAAGGCTCTTGGAGCTGGGGTTAGGGTTCCTATGGGTAGGATTCTCAGGGCTACGGTTAGGGTGCCTTTGAATAGGGCTCCTTTGGCTATGGTTAGGTTTTCTATGGGCAGGGCTCCAGGTGCTAGGGTTAGGGTTCCTATGGGTAGGGCTCCAGGGGCTAGGGTTAGAGTTCCTATGGGTAGGGCTCTTGGGGCTAGGGTTAGGGTTCCAATGGGGAGGGCTCTTGGGGCTAGGGTTAGGGTTCCTATGCGTAGGGCTTGTAATGCTAGGTTTAGTGTTCCTATGGATAGGACTTCAGGGGCCAGGGTTAGGATTCCTATGGGTAGTGCTCCAGGGGCTAGGGTTAGGGTTCCTATGGGTAGGGCTCCTCGGGCTAGGGTTATGGTCCAATGAGTAAGGCTCCAGGTCCTAGAGTTAGGGTACCTATGGGTGGGCTCCTGGTGCTAGGGTTAGCGATAATATGGGTAGGGCTTTTGGCACTAGGATTAAAGTTGCTATGGTTAGAGAACATGGGGCTACGGTTAGAGTACCTATGGGTGGAACTCTAGGGGCTAGCGTTAAGGTTCGTATGGGTAGGGTTCTTAGGACTAGGGTTAGGGTTCCTATGAGTAGGGCTCCAGGGTCTAGGGTTAGGCTTCCTATGGGTAGGGTTCCAGAGGCTAGGGTTAGGGTTCCTATCGGTAGGGATCCTGGGGCTAGGGTTAGGATGAATATGGGTAGGGTTTCTGGGGCTAGGGTTATGGTTCTTATGGGTAGAGAATTTGGGGCTAGGATTAGGGTACGAATGGGTAGGTTTCTTGCGGCTAGGGTTAGGGTTCCTATGGGTAGGGCTCTAGTGGTTAGGGTTCCTATGGGTAGGGTGCTTGCAGCTAGGGTTAGGGTTCCTATGGGTAGGCAACTTGGGTCTCGGACTAGAGTACCTTTGGTTTCGGCTCTAGGGCCTAGGGTTAGGGTTCCTATGGGTTGGGCTCTAGCGGCTAGGGATAGGGTTCATATTGGTAGGGCTCTTGGAGCTAGTGTCAGGGCTCCTATTGGTAGGGTTCTTGGGGCTAGGGTCAGTGTTCCTATGGTTTGGGCTTCTCCGGCTTGGGTTAGTGTTCCTGTGGGTAGGACTCCTGGGTCTAGGGTTAGGGATCCAATGGGTAGGGCTCCAGGGACTAGGGTTAGGGTTCCTATGGGTAGGGATCTTGGGGCCAGGATTAAGGTTTCCATAGGTAGGGAACTTGGGGATAGAGTTATGGTACCCGTGGGTTGGGCTCTAGGGGCTAGAGTTAGTGTTCCTATGGGTAGGACTCCACGGGCTAGAGTTAAGATTCCCTTTGGTAGGGAACTTGGGGCTAGGTTTAGGGTACCTATGGGTAGGGCTCTTGGGGCGAGGGTTAGGGTTCATATGGGTAGGGCTCTTCGGGCTAGGGTTAGGGTTTCTATGGGTAGGGCTCTTGGGGCTAGGGTTCGGGTTCCTATGAGTAGCGCTTTAGGGTCTAGGGTTCTGGTTCTTTGCGTAGGGCTCCTATTGCTAAGGTTAAGGTTTCTATGGGTATGGCTTCAGGGGTTAGGGTTAGAGTTTCTAGGGGGAGAGCTCAAAGGGCTAGAGTTCGAGTTACTATAGGTAGGGCTCCTGGGGCTAAGGTTAAGGTTGCTATGGGTTGGGCTGCAGGGGCTAGGGTTAAAGTTGCTATGGGTAGGACTCTTGGGGCTAGGGTTAGAGTTCCTATCGTTAGGGCTCTTGGAGCTCGCGTTAGGGTTCCCATGGATAGGGGTCTTGCGGCTAGGTTTAGGGTTCCCATGGTTAGTTTTCTTTGTGTTAGGGTTAGAGTTCCTATAGGTAGGGTTCCAGGGGCTAGGATTAGGGTTCCTATGGGTAGGACTGTTAGGGCTAGGGTTTGAGTTCCTATGGGTAGGACTTTTGGGGGGAGGGTTAGGTTTCCTATAGGTAGGGATCTTGGGGCTAGGGTTAGGGTTAGTATGGGTAGGCATCTAGGGGCTAGGGTTAAGGTTCTTATTTGTAAGGCTCTAGGTTCTAGGTTTAGGGTTCCTATGGGTAGGGTTCTTGGGACTAGGTTTAAGTTTCCTATGAGTAAGGCTCCATATGAAAAGGAGTCCAGGGGCTAGGGTTAGGGTTCCTATGGGTAGGGATCTTGGTGCTAGGATTAGGGTTTCTGTGGGTAGGGCTCTTGCTGCTAGAGTTAGGGTTCCTATGGGTAAGGCTCTTGGGGCTAGTGTTCCGGTTCCTATGAGTTAGGCTCTTGGGGCTAGGGTTTGGGTTCCTATGGGTAGGTCTCTATAAGCTAGGGTTAGGGTTGCTATGAGTAGGTCTCTAGGGGCTAGGGTTAGGGTTCGTATGGGTAGGGCTCCAGGGGCTAGGGTTAGGGTTCCTATGGGTAGGGATCTTGGGGCTAGGGTTAGCTTTAATATGCGTATTGCTCCAGGGGCTATGGTTAGAGTTCGTCTTGGTACGGCTCCAATGGGTAGGGTTAGTGTTCTTATGGGTTGGGCTCCAGGGGCTCGGGTTAGGTTTCATATGAGTAGGACTCTAGGGATAGGGGCAGTGTTCCTATGGGTAGGGCTCCAGGGGCTAGGATTAGGGATCCTATGTGTAGGGCTCTTGGGGCGAGGGTTAGGGTTCTTATGGGTAGGGAACTTGTTGCTAGTGTTCCTATGGGTATGGTTGTTTGGGATAGGTTTATTGTTCATATGAGTAGGGCTTTTAGGGCTAGGGTTTGGGTTCCTATGGGTAGGGCTTTAGGGTCTAGAGCTGGGATCCTATGGGAAGGGCTCATGGAGCTAGGGTTAGGGTTCTTATGTGTAGGGGTGTTGGTGGTTGGGTTAGGGTTCTTATGGGTAGGGCTCCAAGAGCTAGTGATAGGGTTCCTATGGGTAGGGCTCTAGGGGCTAGGGTTTCTATGGGTAGGGCTTGTGGGGCTAGAGTTTGGGTTCCTATGGGCTGGGCTCTAGGGGTTAAGGTTAGGGTTCCTATGGGTAGGGCTCTTGAGTCTAGAGTTAGAGTTCCTATGGGTAGGTCTCTAGGGGCGAGAGTTAGGATTCCTATGTGTAGGGCTCTAGATGCTTGGATTAGGGTTCCTATAGGTAGAGCTCTTGGGGCTAGAGATAGGGTTCCTATGGGTAGAGCTCTTGGGGTTAGAGTTAGGGTTCCTGTGTGTAGTGCTCCTGGGACTAGGGTTAGGGTTCCTATGGGTACGTCTCCAAGGGCAAGGGTTAGAGTTCCTATGGGTAGAGCTCCAGGGACTAGGGTTAGGGTTTCTATGGGTAGGGTTCTTGGGGCTAGGGTTAAGGTTCCTATATATTGGGTTCCAGGGATGGGGTTAGGTTTCCTACGGGTAGGGCTCTAGGGGAAAGGGTTAGGGTTCCTATGGGTAGGGAGCTTGGGGCTAGGGCTAGGGTTCCTATGAGTAGGGCTGTAGGGACTATGGTTAGGGTTCCTATGGGTAGGGCTCCAGGGACTAGGGTTAGGGTTCCCATGGGCACGGCTCTTTGGGCTAGGGCTATGATTCGTATGGGTAGGGCTCTTAGGTCTAGGATTAGAGTTCAGATGGGTAGGGATCTTGGGGCTAGGGTTAGGGTTCCTATAGGTAGGGTCCTTTGGGCTAGGGTAGGGTTCCTATGGGTAGGGCTCCAGGGGCTAGGGTTAGGGTTCCTATGAATAGGGTTCTAGGGGCTAGGGTTAGGGTTCCTATGGGTAGGGATTTTGGGGCTAGTGTTGGGATTCCTATGTGTATGGTTCTAGGGGCTAGGGTTAAGGTTCCTATGGGTAGGTCTCTAGGGGCTAGGATAAGGGTATCTATGGGTAGGGCACTTTGGGATACGGTTAGGGTTCCTATCGGTAGGGCTCTTGGGGCTAGGGTTAGAGTTCCTATAGGTAGAGCTCCTGGGGCTAGGCTTAGGGTTCCTTTGGGTACGGCTTCAGGAGAGAGGGTTAGAGTTCCTACGTGTAGAGCTCCATGGGATAGGGTTAGGGTTTCTATGGGTAGGGTTCCAGGGGACATGGTCAGGGTTCCTAAGGGTAGGGGTCTTGCGGCTAGGGTTAGGGTTCCTATAGGGAGGAGTCTTGGGGATAGGGTTAGGGTTCCTATGGGTACGGCTTTTGGGGCTAGGGTTAGGGTTCCTATGGGTAGTGCTCTAGGGGCTTGGGATAGGTTTTCTATGGGAAGGGAACTTGGGGAGAGTGTTAGGGTTCCTATGAATAGGGCTCTTGGGGCTAGGGTTAGAGTTCCTATTGGTAGGGCTCTAGGAGTTAAGATTATGGTTCCTATGGGTAGGGGTCTTTCTCTGGGGTTAGGGTTCCTATGGTGTGGTAATCTAGCCTCCCAGTCCCAGACCTGAACTTTAGCGTCCACAATCTGGTCCTGTCCCAAACCTGGACTTTTGCGTCCAAAATCTGGGGGCTTACCTGAAACTCCCCCAAGCTCACTACCAGCTTGGATATTATTCTCTGCTCTGCTGCCACCGATCAGGAATTAATTGGGCCTTGATCCCCCTTTCCTCTTCTCTGGTGTCCCCAACGCTCCCATTGGGGGGATACCCAGATTCCAAATTGGCCTTTGGATGCCTAACAGCGGGGAGAACTCCTTCCCCCCTCTCCCGGGCTTGGGCCCCCGCCCATGCCAAGAACCGTTTCTCTGACTTCCAAGAGATAAGCTGTTCTCTGCCCTCAGACAATTTTGACGATGCAAAATACCAACAGCTTGGCTTTTGCCTTTCCCGTGCCTGCTTCCCGTGAGGGAGTAAACAATCCAGTTCTCTGATTGGTACCCTGGTCAGGTGTTTGGTTACTCTTTCCAGGTAAAAGAAACTTAACCCTTACCTTACCTATCTAGTTATGACATATGGGTAGGGCTCTTGCGGCTAGAGTTAGAGTTTCTCCTGGGATAGGGTTAGGGTTTCTATAGTTAGTGCTCCAGGGGCTAGAGTAAGTGTTCCTACGGGTAGAGATCTTGGGGCTAGGGTTTGGATTCCTATGGGTACGGCTCCAATGGCTAGGGTTAGGGTTCCTGTGGGTAGAGCTCCAGGGGTAGAGTTAGGCTTCCTATGGGTACGGCTCCAATGGTTAGGGTTAGAGTTCCTATGGGTATGCCTCCAGGGCATAAGGTTAGGATTCCTGTGGATAAGGAACTTAGGGCTAGGGTTAGGGTTCCTATAGGTATGGGACTTGGGTCTAGGGTTAGGGTTCCTATGGGTAGGGCTCTTTGGGCTAGGATTAAGGTTCCTATGGGTAGGGCTCCAGGAGCTAGGGTTAGGGTTCCTATGGGTTGGGCTCCAGGGGCTAGAGTTAGGTTTCCTATGGGTACGGCTCCAGGGCATAGGGGAAGGGTTCTTATTGGATGGGCTCTTGGGGCTAGGGTTAGGGTTCCTATGGGAAGGGCCCTTTTGCCTAGGGTTAGTGTTCTTATGGGTAGGGCTCTAGGGGCTAGGGTTAGTGTTCTTATGGGTAGCGTTCTAGGGGCTAGGGTTAAAGTTCCTATGGGTAGGGCTTTTGGAGCAAGGGTTAGGGTACAGATGGGTAGGGCTCCTGGATCTAGGGTTAGGGTTCCTATGGGTAGGGCTCCAGGGGCTAGGGTTAGTGTCCTATGGGTAAGGTTTCAGGGGCTAGAGCTAGGGTTCCTATGGGTAAGGCTTCAGGGGCTAGGGCTAGGGTTCCTATGTTTAGAGCTCTTGCAGCTATGGTTGGAGTACCTATGGATGCAGCTCAAACAGCTAGTGTTAGGGTTCCTGTGCGTAGGGCTTTTGGTTCAAGGTTAAGAGTATGTATGGGTATGGCTCCTCGGTCTAGAGTTTGTGTTCCTATGGGTAGGGCTCCAGTGGCTAGGGTTAGGGATCCTATGGGTAGGTCTCCAGGGGCTAGAGTTAGGGTTCCTATGGGTAGTACTCATAGACTCATAGACTCATAGGTCAGAAGGGACCAATATGATCATCTAGTCTGACCTCCTGCACAAGGCAGGCCACAGAACCCTACCCATCCACTTTTATAACAACCCCTAACCCATGACTGAGTTATTGAAATCCTCAAAATTGTGGTTTGAAGACCTCAAGCTGCAGAGAATCCACCAGCAAGCGACCCATGCCCCACGCTGCAGAGGAAGGCGAAAAACCTCCAGGGCCTCTGCCAATCCGCCCTGGAGGAAAATTCCTTCCCGACCCCAAATATGGCGATCAGCTAAACCCTGAGCATGTGGGCAAGACTCACCAGCCAGCACCCAAGAAAGAATTCTCTGCAGTAACTCAGTTCCCATCCCATCCAACATCCCCTCACAGGGGCTAGGGTTGGGGTTCTCATAGGTAGGTCTCTAGAGGCTAAGGTTAGATTTCCTATGGGCACGGCTCCAATGGCTAGGGTTAGGGTTCCTATGGGTGGGGCTCCAGGGGCTAGGGTTAGGGTTCCTATAGATAGGGTTCCAGGGTCTAGGGTTAGGGTTCCTATGGCTTGTGCTCCTGGAGCTAGGGTTAGGGTTCCTATGGGAAGACCTTTTGTGGCTAGGGTTATTGTTCCTATGGGTAGGGCTCCAGGAGCTAGGGTTAGGGTTCCTATGGGTTGGGCTCTACGGTCTTGGGTTAGGTTTCCTTTGGGTAGAGCTCATGGGGCTAGAATTATGGTTCCAATGAGTAGGGCCCCTGGTTCTAGGGTTAGGGTTCCTATGGGTCAGGATCTTGGGGCTAGGGTTAGGGTTCTTATGGGTAGGGCTCCTGGGGCTAGAGTTAGGATTTCTATGGATAGGGCTCCAGGGGCTAAGATTATGGATCCTATGGGTAGGGCTCTTGGAGCTAGGGTTACGGTTCCTATGGGTAGGGCTCTTGGGGCTATGTTTAGGTTTCCTATGGGTAGGGCTCTTGGGGCTATGCTTAGGGTATCTGTAGTAGGCTTCTAGGGACTAGGGATAGGGTTCCTATGGGTAGATCTCTAGTGGCTATGGTTAGGGTCCCCATAGGTAGGTCCTAGGAGCTAGGGTTAGGGTTCCTATGTGTAGGGCTCTAGCGGCCAAGGACAGGGTTCCGACAACTAGAGCTTTTGGGGCTACGGTTAGGGTTCCTTTGGTAGGGCTCTTTAGTCTAGGGATCGGGTTCCTATGGGTTGGGGTCCTAGGGCTAGGGTTGGGTTTCCTATGGGTAGGGCTCCAGTATCTAGGGTTAGGAATCCTATGGGTTGGGATCCAGGGGCAAGGGTTTGGTTTCCTATGGGAAGGGCTCTAGGGGATAGGGTTAGGATTCCTATGCGTAGGGTTATTTGGGTTAGGGTTAAGATTCCTATGGGTAGAGCTTCAATGTTTAGGGTTCCAGAGTCTAGGGATATGGTTCCTATGGGGAGAGTTACTTGGGCTTGGGTTAGCTTTTCCATGGGTAGAGATTTTGGGGCTAGGTTAGGATTACTATGGGTAGGGCTTTTGGGGCTAGGGTTAGGGTTCCTATGGGTTAGGGCTCCAGGGGCTAGGGTTAGGGATCCTATGGTTAGGGATCCAGGGGTTAGGGTTACGGTTCTTATGGGTAGGGGCCCTGGGTCTATGGTTTGGGTTCCTATGGGTAGAGCTCTAGGGTCAAGGGTTAGGGCTCCTATTGGTAGGGCTCTTAGGGATACGGTTAGG
Organism: Chelonoidis abingdonii; assembly: GCF_003597395.2. Lineage (NCBI taxonomy): Eukaryota > Metazoa > Chordata > Testudines > Testudinidae > Chelonoidis > Chelonoidis abingdonii. The sequence goes on from NC_133774.1 coordinate 130,992,319, forward strand.
GGTCCTATGGGTAGGGCTCCTGGGGCTACCATTAGGGTTCCTATGGATAGTGCTCCAGGGGCTAGCATTAGGTTTCCTATGTGTAGAACTCCTGGGGCTATGGTGAGGGTTCCTATGAGTAAGGTCTAGGGGCTAGGGTTAGGGTTCCTATGGGTAGGGCTCTTGGGACTAGGGTTAAAGTTCCTATAGGTAGGACCCTTGGGGCTAGGGTTAGAATTCTAATGGGTAAAGCTCCAGGGGCTAGGATTAGGGTTCTATGGGTAAGGCTTCATGCTCTAGGGCAAGGGTTCCTATGGGTAGGACTCCTGGCACTAGGGTTAGAGTTACTATAGGTAGGTCTCCTGAAGCTAGGGTTAGGGTTCCTATGGTTAGGGCTCCAGGGGCTAGGTTTCGGGTTCCTATGGGTAGGGCTCAAGGGGCTATGGTTAGGGTTCGTATGGGTAGGGCTCCAGGGGCTAGGTTTAGGGTTTCTACAGCTAGGGCTTTTGGGGCTAGGGTTAGGGTTCCAATGTGTAGTGCTTTTGGTGCTAGGGTTAGGGTTCCTATGGGTAGGGCTTTTGCAGCTAGGGTTAGGGTTCCTATGGGAAGGGTTCTAGGCGATAGGGTTAAGATTCCTATGCGTCGGGTTATTTGGGCTAGGTTTAAGATTCCTATGGGTAGAGCTTCTGGTTCTTGGGTTTGGGTTCCTATGGGTAGGGCTCCAGGTACTAGGGTTAGGGATCCTATGGGTTGGGATCCAGGGGTTAGGTTTATGTTTCCTATGGGTAGGGTTCCTGGGGCTATGGTTTGGGTTCCTATGTGTAGGGCTTTTCGGGCTAGGTTTAGAGTTCCTATAGGTAGGACCCTTGGGGCTAGGGTTAGAGTTCTAATGGGTAAAGCTCCAGGGGCTAGGGTTACGGTTCTATGGGTAAGGCTCTAGGGCAAGGGTTCCTTTGGGTAGGACTCCTGGGGCTAGGGTTAGGGTTCCTATGACTAGGGATCCTGGAGCTAGGGTTAGGGTTCCTATGGGTAGGGATCCAGGAGCTAGGATTAGGGCTCCAGTGGGCAGGGCTCTTGGGTCTTAGGGTTAGGGTTCCTACGGGTAGGGTTCTTGGAGGTAAGCTTAGGGTTTCTAAGGGTAGGGCTTTTGGGGCTAGGATTAAGGTTCCTATGGAAAAGGCTCTTTGGGGCTAGGGTTTAGGTTCCTATGGCTAGGGCTCTTGGTGCTAGGGTTAGGGTTCCTATGGTTAGGGCTCCAGGGGCTAGGGTTAGGGTTCCCATGGGTCAGTCTCCATACGCTTGGGTTAAGATTCCTATGGGTAAGACTCCAAGGGCTAGGGTAGGGTTCCCATGGGAAGAGTTCTTGGGGCTAGGGTTAGGGTTCCTGTGGGAAGGGCTCCAGAGCCTAGGGTTAGGTTTCCAATGGCCAGGGCTCGTGAGGCTAGGGTTAGGGTTCCTATGGGTAGGGCTCTAGAGGCTACAGTTAGGGTTCGTATGGGTTGCACTCCATGTGCTAGGGTTAGGGTTGCTATGTGTTGGTCTCCAGGAGCTAGGATTAGGGTTCCTATTGGTAGGGCTGAAGCGGCTAGGGTTACATTTCCAATGGGTAGGGCTCCATAGGCTAGGGTTATGGATCATATGGGTAGGGCTCCAGGAACTAGTTTTAGGGTCCTATGTGTTGGGCTCTAGGGCCTAGGGTTAGGGTTCCCGTGGGAAGGTCTCCAGGGGTCGGATTAGGGATCCTATGGGTACGGCTTTTGGGGTTAGTATTAGGGTTCCTATGGGTAGGGGTCTTCGAGCTAGGGTTAGGGTTCGTTTGGGTAGGGATCTTGGGGCTATGGTAAGGGTTCCTATGAATAGGGCTCTTTGGGCTAAGGTTAGAGTTTCCATAGGTTTGGCTCCTGGCAACAGAGTTAAGGTTCCTTTCGGTAGGGATCCAGGGGCTAGGGTTACAATTCCTTTGGGTAGGGCTCCAGCGGCTAGTGTGTGGGTTCCTATGGGTAAGGCTCTTGGGGCTATGGTTGGGGTTCATATGGGTAGGGCTCAAGGGGCTAGGGTTAGGTTTCGATGGGTTGGGATCTTGGGGCTAGAGTTAGGGTTCGTATGGATAGTGCTCTTGGAGCTAGGGTTAGGGTTCCTATAGGTATGGCTCTAGGAGATGAGGTTAGGGTTCCTATTGGAAGGGCTCTAGGTTTAGGGTTCTTATGAGTAGGGCTCTAGTAGGTAGGGTTAGGGTTCCTATGGGTACAGCCCCAAAGGGGTTAGGGTTAGGGTTAATATGGTTACGGATCCAGGGGCTGGGGTTAGAGTTCCTTTGGGTAGGGCTTTTGGAGCTAGGTTTAGGGTTTCTATGGGTAGGGCTGTTGGAACTAGGGTTAGGGTTCCTATGAGTAGGGCTCGGGTTCCTATGGTTAGGGCTGTTTGGGTTAAGTTTAGGGTTCCTATGGGTAAGGTTCTTGAGGAAAGGGTTCGTGTTCCTCTGGATATGGCTGTTGGAGCTAGGGTTAGGATTCCTTTGGGTAGGGCTCAAAGGGGTATGGTTGAGGCTCCTGTGGGTAGGGCTCCAGGGGCTAGCATTAGGGTTCCTATGGGTAGAGTTCTTGGGGCAAGGGTTAGGGTTCCTATGAATATGACTGTTGGAGCTATGCTGAGGGTTCTTATGGGTAGTGCTCCGGTGGCTAGAGTTAGGTTTCCTATGGGTAGGGCTGCAGGACCTAGGGTCAGGATTCCTTTGGCTAGGGCTCCAGAAGCTAGGGATAGGGTTTCTATGGGTACAGCTCCAGGGGAAAGGGTTAGGCTTCCTGTGGGTGGGGCTCTTGGGGCTAGGGTTAGGGTTCCTATTGGTAGGGCTCTTGGGGCTAGGGTTAGGGTTCCTATGGGTAGGACTCCAGGAGCTAGGATTTCTGTTTCTATGGGTAGCGCTCCAGGAGCTAGGGTGAAGGTTCCTATGGGTAGGGCTCCAGGTGCTAGATTTAGTGTTCCTATGGCTTCGGCTCCAGAGGCTAGGGGCAGGTTTCTTATGGGTCCGGCTCCTGAAACTTGGGTTAGAGATCAAATGGGTGGGGAAATTGGGAGTATGGCGAGGGTTCCTATGGGTAGGTGTGACGATGTGGTTCTGGCAGGACCCAACTGAGAGTGTCAAATCAGGACCAATTGCTGAAACAGGGCAGTCACAGCGCAAGGCTGGGGTTTTTTCCACCTCTAAGGCAAACCAAACCAGCCAGACAAAAATGACTTTGGTTTCACCCCACTGGCTAATCGCAAGGCACACAAGCAATTTCCTTAGACACTCCAGTCTCCCAGTATCACCACCAGTCCCACACGTCCTGGGGATGAATGGTTATGAAAACCAACACCCCAGTAAAAGAAAAAGGTTCTCTCGATCCCAAAGGACCAAGCCCCAGACCCAGGTCAATAT
>NC_133774.1:130999372-131005480 GCF_003597395.2 Chelonoidis abingdonii
TTTTTCCAAGACCTTACACACTACAGACGTCAAGCTAACAGGCCTATAATTACCCGGATCACTTTTATTCCCTTTCTTAAAAATAGGAACTACGTTAGCAATTCTCCAGTCGTACGGTACAACCCCCGAGTTTACCGATTGCTTAAAAATTCTCGCTAATGGGCTTGCAATTTCATGCGCTAGTTCCTTTAATATCCTTGGATGGAGATTTTCCGGGCCCATCGATTTTGTCCCATTAAGCTGTTCAAGTTTGGCCTCTACCTCAGATGCGATAATATCCACCTCCATATCCTCATTCCCATTTATCATCCCTCCATCATCCCTAAATTCCTCAAATCCTGTAGACTCTTGGGGTACACTCCTGTATGCATGCAATAGATATGGCAGTAGAACATCCCAGTCATTCTGGCGTCTATCCACATACATTTTCAACATAGACTTTAAGGTTCCATTGAACCTTTCCACTAGGCGATTAGTCTGGGGATGGTAGGGAGCAGCTTTCAGGTGCTTCACCCCACATAATTCCCACAACTGCTTGAAAACTACAGACATGAAGTTAGATCCACGGTCAGACAGTATTTCCTTAGGAAAATCCACTCTGCTAAAAATAGAGAACAAAGCCACTGTCTCTGCCTCATTGTTAGCCAAGGCTACAGCCTCTGGATATCTGGTTGCAAAGTCTACCAGCACCAGGATGTATTTTTTCCCATTTCTGGAAGGTTTTGGGAATGGTCCTCAATATCCACAGCCACTCTGGCAAAAGCCTCCCCTATAATGGGCAGAGGCTGGAGGGGCACCTTGCTAGGCCCCCTCAATCCCTTATGCTTTTGACACAGTTCACAGCTTCTACAGTAATCCCTCACCGTCTCAAAGAGGTGAGGCCAGTAGAAATTTTGCTCCAGCCTGTCACACGTCTTGCCTATACCCAGATGTCCTGCATATGGACCATCATGAGCCAACTTCAACAACTCATTGCGGTAACTCTCCGGTACCACAAGCTGTTTGCGAGCTGCCGCTTGGGACTTCCTTTTTCCCCTGGGAGGCTCCCTATACTACAGCCCATACTGCATAAAAAATCTGCCTCTCTCTTCACTGGCTGGGACCTGATTCTGAGCATCATTCCTAGCTTTCTCTAGAGATACATCACTTTGCTGAGCCACCATGAACTCACCCTGGGTTTTGGTTGAATTCAGAACCCTCTCTGACATTTCAGACAAACCTTCCCTGATTCATCTTGAGATACACTCTCTGTCTGTTCGCCATCCCCCTCACTGCCATCAGTCAGGGCATCTGCCACAGACCCAAACTCCCTCTGTGACCTGGTTCACCACATTCACTTGGCTAGGCACCCCCAGTATGTTATTTCCTACCAAAACATCAGCCGGAATTAAATCTCGGACTGCAGCCTTCACGTCCCCTTTAAAGCCGTCCACTCAAGGTGGATTCTAGCCATTGGCAGGTCCACAGAGTACTCAGATAGTGCCACTACCGTTACATATTCCCCTGGCAGCATGTCCTCTGGCTTCACCAGATGTCCCTTGACTATAGTTACACCGAGCCAGTGTCTCGCCATTCCATGCATTCAACACCATTGACCTTTGCCTCCATAATAAACCTTTCACTTCCTTGCCAAGCCTCAGTTCTGACATAGCTGGTGAGCTGATCCCCTCCTCCCAGAGCACTGGAGACGAGGGGGTTGGCATTGGCCACTGCTCTGCTTGCACCTGGACTTGAGGTGGTGCTGTTGTGGCTTGGCTCAGCCTGGGTGCTCAGAGTAATGGAATTGGCATCTACTGTGGCTTTTGGGGTTGCTGGTTTTGGGCTGCCCTTTAGGGTTGGGCAATCTGGTCTCATGTGGCCAAGCATCCCACAGTGATAGCATGTAACCTGTTTATGTTTGGGGTGAGAGTTCCTATCCTCTGCGCCCCCGGAGCCACCTTATAAGAGTCAGGCCAGGTTTACCTTTAAATCCTTCCTTCCTCTTAAACTGGGAGAATGGTGACTACTTTTCCCTTGGGGTTTATACCCTTCCCGAGCCCTACTTTGGGTATGGGCATCTGCAATCTCTGCAGCCCGTAGGACTGACTCAGGGTCCCTATCACACACAGCTGCTCTCACATGGTCAGGCACAATGTTTAAGAACTGTTCCAAAGTTATTAAATCCAGCAGCTTCTCAAAACTCCCATGCGCCTTTGCTCCCATCACCCACTTTTTAACAAAACCCATTAGCTTATGAGCACATTCTACAAAAGTACAGTCATTAGACATTTTAACTTTCTAAACTTGACTCTGTAAGAATCAGGAGTAACCTTGAACCACCTTAACACAGCATCTTTAAACCGCCCATAATCCAAGGCTTCTTGTTCCCCCAAATCATTAAATACCTCCCTGGCTTTTCCAGTCAGTCTGGTCAGCAGGACAGGCATTTGCTGCTCATCAGGGATCTGGTACAGAGTGCAGAGGCGCTCAAAGGTGGACAAAAAATCCTTATATCCTCAGTATCATTGTAAATGGGACACATCTTTTCCCAGTTCTTCTCCTGGCGGTGGGTATGTGGAGTACCAGGTGGCGATGACTTTCTCCGCTCTTCCATTACTTGGAGCTGCAGTCTGGCCGTCTCCTGTTTCCATCTGAGTCTTCTGTATCTTGTGAGCTCTCTCTTCAGCTCTCTCTTCAGCCAGTAACTCCAGACGCCCTTACGAGCTTTTTCTTCTCTCTCATTTCAGCCTCTCTGTCCAATTCAGCTATTTTCTGCCTTTCCAGCCATCGCAGATCTGCTAGCTTCTGTTCATGCTCCCATTGCAGTTTATTCGCTGCCTCTTTCATTCGAATTCCTTCTGCAGTCTCTGTAGTGTCAGGTAAGGGCTGTGCTCCTGCCTCCTGATCACTGCCCATTAACACCTCTCTCAGTTCTTGATTTGTAGCTTTCTTTTTAAAGCTTATTCTCTTTTCAGAACACAAATCTTCCAGGGCTTTTTTGTCAAGACCCTCATATGCTCCTTGCTCACCCATTGCAACTGCTCTTTAACCAACCAAACTCTCAACATGTGACGATGTGGTTCTGGCGGGACCCAACTGAGAGTGCCAAATCAGGACCAATTGCTCAAACAGGGCAGTCACAGCCCAAGGCTGGGGTTTTTCCACCTCTAAGGCAAACCAAACCAGCCAGACAAAAATGACTTCGGTGTCACCCCACTGGCTAACCACAAGTCACACAAGCAATTTCCTTAGACACTCCAGTCTCCCAGTATCACCACCAGTCCCACACGTCCTGGGGATGAATGGTTATGAAAACCAACACCCCAGTAAAAGAAAAAGGTTCTCTCGATCCCAAAGGACCAAGCCCCAGACCCAGGTCAATATACACATCAGATCTTACCCACAAATCACGCTGTTGCCAATCCTTTAGAATCTAAAATCTAAAGGTTTATTCATAAAAGGAAAAAGATAGAGATGAGAGCTAGAATTGGTTAAATGGAATCAATTACATACAGTAATGGCAAAGTTCTTAGTTCAGGCTTGTAGCAGTGATGGAGTAAACTGCAGGTTTAAATCAAGTCTCTGGACAACATCCCCAGCTGGGATGGGTCATCAGTCCTTTGTGCAGAGCTTCATCTTGTAGCAAAGTCCCTCCAGAGGTAAGAAGCAGGATTGAAGATAAAATGGAGATGAGGCCTCCGCCTTATAGGCTTTTCCAGGTGTAAGGACACTTCTTTGTTGTTACTGTGGAAAGTTACAGCAAAATGGAGTTTGCAGTCACATGGGCCAGTTTCTCCACACTCTGCTGAGTCACAAGGCGTATCCGCCTCCTCTCAATGGGTTAATTGTGTAGTTGATGGTCCTTAATGGGCCATCAAGCAGGCTAAGCTGAGCTGACACCAACTTGTCTGGGATCTTTCCCAGTAACACAGCACAAATTTCAAACACAGACAGTATACAGCCAATATTCATAACTTCAACTACAAAAATGATACAGACATATAGACAGCATAATCATAACCAGTAACCCATAACCTGGTCTTAGACACCTTGTATGACCCACTTTACATAGGATTTGGTGCCACTACAGGACCTTGGTTGCAACCCGTGTTCTATATGGTCCCAGTCTATATCAATAATGTCACAGTAGGGCTCTTGGGACTAGGGTTATGGATCCTATGGGGGGGGCTCTAGAGGCTACGTTTAGGGTTCCTATGGGTAGGACTAGTGGAACTAGGGTTAGGGTTCCTATGGCTGGGGCTCCAGGGGCTAGGGTGAAGGTTCCTATGGGTAGGGCTCATTGAGCTTGGTTTAGTGTTCCTATGGGTAAGGCTCCAGGACCAAGGTTAGGGTTCCTATGGGTAGGACTCCTGGGGCTAGGGTTAGGGCTCCTATCGGTAGGGCTCTTGGGGGTAGGGTTAGGGTTCCTATGGGTAGGGCTCCAGGTACTAGGGTTAGGGTTCATATGAGTACAGTTCCAAGGGCAAGAGTTAGGGTTCGTATGGGTAGGGCTCTTGGGGCAAGGATTACGGTTCCTATGGGTACGGCTCCTGTGGCTAGGGTTAGGGTTCCTATGATTAGAGCTCCTCGGGCAAGGGTTAAGGTTCCTATGGGTAGGGTTGTTTGGGCTAGGGTTAGTGTTCTTATGGGTAGGGTTCTTGTGGCAAGGGTTAGGGTTCTTATGGATATGGCTGTTGGAGCTAGGGTTAGGGTTCCTAAGGGTAGGGCCCTTGGGGCTAGGGTTAGGGATCCAATGGGTAGGGCTGCATGGGCTAAGGTTAGGATTCCTATGGGTAGGGTTCCTGGAACTAGGGTTAGGGTTCCTATGGGTAGGACTCCAGGGGCTAGGGTTTATGATTCTATGGGTAGTGCTCCAGGAGCTAGGGTGAAGGTTCCTATGGGTAGGGCTCCAGGAGCTAGGTTCAGTGTTCCTATGGGTTTGGTTCCAGAGGCTAAGGTTATGGTTCTTATCGGTCAGGCTCCTGAAGCTTGGGTTAGGGATCAAATGGGTAGGGAACTTGGGTGTGGGGTGAGGGTTTCCATGGGTAGGGCTCTTGGGACAAGCGTTACGGATCCTATGGGTAGGGCTCAAGGGGCTAGGGTTAGGGTGCCTATGGTAGGGCTCTTGGGGCTAGAGTTAGGGTTCTAATAGGAAGAGCTCTTGAGGTTGTGGGAAGGGTTCCTATGAGTAGGGCTCTAGGGGGCTAGGGTTAGTGTTCCTATGGTTAGGGCTCCTGGGGCTAGGGGTAAGGTTCCTATGGGTAGGGGTCTTGCAGGTAGAGTTAGGGTTAATATGGGTAGAGGTCCAGGGGCTAGGGTAAGTGTTCCAGTGGGTAGGGCTCCTGAGGTAAGGGTTAGAGTTCCTATGGGTTAGGGTTCCTCCAGAGCCTAGGATTAGGATTCCTATTGATAGGTCTATTGAGGTAAGGGTTAGGGTTCCTAGGGGTAGGGCTCTATGGGCTGGGGTAAAGGTTCCTATGGAAAGGACTTTATAGGCTAGGGTTAGGGTTCCTAGTGGTAGGGCTCTTGGGGCTAGGATTAATGTTCCTGCGGGTAGGGCCCTGGTGGCAAAGGTTAGGGTTCCTATGGGTAGGGCTCCTGGGGCTAGGATTAGGGTTCCCATGGGCAGAGTACCTGGGACTATGGTTAGGGTCCCTGTGGTTATTGCTCCAGGGGCTACAGTTCGGGTTCCAGTGGGTAGGGCTCCAGGGTCGAGGGTTAGAGTTCCTATGGGTAGGCTCTTTGGGCTCGTGTTACGGTTCCTATGAGTAGGGCTCCAGGGGCTAGGATTAGAGTTCCTATCAGTAGGGCTCCTGGGGATAGGGTTAGCTTTCCTGTGGGTAGGGTTCCTGTAGCTAGGGTTCGGGTTTCTGTGGGTATGGCTCCAGGGGCTAGGGATAAGGTTCCTATGGGTAGGGCTCTTGGGGGTGGGGCTAGCGTTAGGGTTCCTACGGGTAGGGCTCTATGGGCTAGGGTTAGGGTTCCAATGGGTATGGATCCTGGTGCTAAGATTAGGGTTCCTATGGGTAGGGCTCTATGGGCTAGGGTTAGGGTTCCAATGGGTATGGATCCTGGTGCTAAGATTAGGGTTCCTATGGGTAGGGCTCTTTGGGCTAGGGTTAGGGTTCC
>NC_133774.1:131008105-131010552 GCF_003597395.2 Chelonoidis abingdonii
TAGGGTTCCTATCAGTAGGGATCCAAGGGCTAGGGTTAGGGTTTCTATGAGTAGGGACTTCAGGGGCTTGGGTTAGGATTCCAATGGGTAGAGCTCCTGGGTCTAGGATTAGAGTTCCTATGGGTAGGGCTCCTGGGGCTAGCGTTAGGGTTCTTATGGTTAGGGCTCCAGGGGCTAGGGTTAGGGTTGCTATGGGTAGATCTCATGGGGCTAGCATTAGAGTTTCTAATGGTAAGACTCCAGGATCTAGGGTTATGGTTAATATGCGTAGGGATCCTGGGTGTAGGGTTAGGCTTCCTATGTGTAGGACTCGTGGGGCTAGAGCTAGGGTTCCTATAGGTAGGGCTCCAGGTGCTAGGGTTAGCGTTCCTATGGGTAGGGCTCCAGGGGCTACGGTTAGGGTTCCTATGGGAAGGGCTCTTCGGGCCAGGGTTAGGGTTCCTATGGGAAGGGCTCTTGGGGCCAGGGTTAGGGTTCCTATGGGAAGGGCTCTCGGGGCCAGGGTTAGGGTTCTTATCGGTAGGGCTCTTGGGGCTGGGGTTAGGGTTCCCATGGGTTGGGCTCTTGGGTCTAGGGTTAGGGTACCCATGGGTTGGGCTCTTGGGGCTGGGGTTAGGGTTCCCATGGGTTGGGCTCTTGGGTCTAGGGTTAGGGTACCCATGGGAAGGATTGTTCGAGCTAGGCTTAGAGTTACCATGGGTAGGGCTCTTTAGGCTAGGGTCAGGGTTCCCATGGGTAGGACTCTTTGGGGATAGGGTTAGGGTTGCTATGGGTTCGTCTCCTGGGGCTAGGGTTAGGGTTCCAATGGGAAGGGCTCTTGTTGCTAGGGTTAGCATTCCTATGGGCAGGGCTTCTGTGGCGACGGTTAGGGTTCCTATGGGTAGGGCACCAAGGGCTAGGCTTATAATTCCCATAGCTAGCGCTCCAGGGGCTAGGGTTAAGGTTCCTATAGGTAGGGCTCCAGGGGCTAGGGTTAGGGTTCTTATAGATAGGGCTCCTTGCCCTAGGGTTAGGGTTCCTATGGGTAGGGCTCTATGGGCTGGGGTGAGGGTTCCTACGGGTAGGGCTTCTATGGCTAGGGTTAGAGTTCCTATGGGTAGGGTTCCTATGGGTAGGGCTCCTGGTGCTAGTGTTAGGGTTCCTATGGGTGGGGTTCCTAGAGCTAGGGATAGGGTTCCTATGGGTAGGGCTCATGGGGCTGGGATGAGGGTTCCTACGGGTAGGGCTTCTATGGCTAGGGTTAGGGTTCCTATGGGTAGGGCTCCTGTTGCTAGTGTTAGGGTTCCTATGGGTAGGGCTCCTGGTCTATGATCAGGGTTCCTATGGCTTGGGCTCCAGGGGCTAGGGTTAAGGTTCGTATAGGTAGGGCTCCAGGGGTAGGATTAGGTTTCCTATATATAGGGCTCCTTGGTCTAGGGTTAGGTTTCTTATGGGTAGGGCTCTAGGGGCTGGGGTGAGGGTTCCAATGGGTAGGGATTCTATGGCTAGGGTTATAGTTCCTATGGGTAAGGCTCCTGGGGCTAGGGCTAGGGTTCCTATGGGTAGGGCTCCTAGGGCTAGGTTTAGGGTTCCTATCGGTAGGGCTCCTGGTCCTATGGTCAGGGTTCCTATGGGTTTGGCTCCTGGGGCTTGGGTTAGGGTTCCTATGGATAGGGCTCCAGGAGCTAGGGTTAAGGTTCCTATCGGTAGGGCTCCAGGGGTTAGGGTTCTTATGGCTAGGGTTCCTTTGGCTATTGTCAGGGTTCCTATGGGAAGGACTCATGGGGCTAGGGTTAGGGTTCCTATGCGTAGGGCTTCGAGGACTACGGTTAGGGTTCCTATGGGTAGAGCTCCGGGGGCTAGGGTTAGGGTTCCTATGGGTAGGGCTCCAGGGGTTGGTTTAGTGTTCCTATGGGTAGGGAATTTGGGTTTAGATAGGGTTCTTGGGGCTAGTTATAGGGTTCCTTTGTGTAAGGCTCTTGGGGCTAGGATTAGGATTCCTATAGTTTGGGCTCCAGGGCCTAGGGTTAGGCTTCTTATGTTAGGTCTCTAGAGGCTAGGTTTAGGTTTCCTTTGGGTCGGGCTCTAGGGGCTATGTTTAAGGTTTCTATGGGTAGGGTTCCAGCGGCTAGGGGTAGGGTTTCTATCTGTAGCGCTCCAGGGGCTAGGGTTAGGGTTCCTATGGGTAGGGCTCTTGGGGTTAGGTTTTGGGTTCCAATGGGTAGGGCTCTAGAGGCTCGGGTTAGGGTTCCTGTGAGTAATGAACTTGTGTAATAGCCTCCTACTCAGATTTGAACCTTAGCGTTAACAAACTGAGAAGCTAACATGAAACCTCCAAGCTTAAATTACCAGCTTGGATCTGATCTCGCTGCCACCAATCAGGATTCAGGGCTCCTGATCGCCCCCGGGTCGCCCCAAACCTATCCCTGGGGGACCCCCAAGACCCAGAACCCCTGGGTCTCCCTATC
>NC_133774.1:131012258-131024823 GCF_003597395.2 Chelonoidis abingdonii
AATACAGGGCTATTGCTTATAAGAAAATATGAATAAACAGTCTGATTCAAAAAGATATCCAATTTGAAACATTCCAGCAAACTCCACACATGTAAATACAAAACAAAACATATAACAGCCTATTGCTTTGCTACCTTTGTACTTACAACTGGGGAACTGAAGTTTAGAAGCTTGAAGATAGAAAAAGAAAAGCTCTTCCCTCATAGCCGAGAGAAAACAAACAGAGAGAACAAAGACAAAACCAGAAGTTCCCTCCTTCACTTTGAAAAATCCGGTTTCCTGATTGGTCCTCTGCTCAGGTGTTTGGTTCCCTTTGTTAATCCTTTACAGGTAAAAGAAACATTAACCCTTAGCTATCTGTTTATGACACCCTGGAGCTAGGGTTAGGGTTCCAATGGGCTAGGCCGCTGGAGCTAGGGTTAGGGGTCCTATGGACAGGGACCCTGGAGATAGGATTAGAGGTCACATGTTCAGTTCTCCTGGAGCTCGGGTTAGGGCCTCCTTGGGTGGAGACCCTGGAGTTTAGATAAGGGGTCCCATAAGTTGGTCCCCTGGAGCTAGGGAAAGGGTACCTATGGGCTGGGCCCCTGGAGCTAGGTTTAGGCTTCCCAGGGGCTGGGCCGCTGGAGCTAGGGTTAGGGGTCGTATGGGTAGGGCCCCTGGACCTAGGGTAAGAGGTCCCACGGGCAGAGCCCCAGGAGTTAGGGTTAGGGATCCCATGGACAGGGCACCTGGAGCTTAGGGTTAGGGGCCTCATGAGCAGGGCACCTGGAGCTAGGATTAGGGGTCGCATGGGCTGGGTCCCTGGAGCTAGGGTTAGGGGTCACATGCGCAGTTTCTCTGGAGCTAGGGTTAGGGGTCCCATGTGCTGGGCCCTCGGAGAGAGGGTTGGGTGTCCCATAGGTTGGGACGCTGGAGCTAGGGTTAGGGGTCCCATGGTTTAGTCTCCTCAAGATAGTGTTAGTGGTATCATGGGCTGGGCCCCTGGAGCTAGGGTTAGGGATCCCATGAGTAGGGCCCTTGGAGCTAGGGTTAGGGGTCCAATGGGCAGGGCCAGTAGACCTATGATTAGGGGTCCCATGGGTTGAGACCCCCAAGCTAGAGTTATGGGCCCCATGCGCAGGACCCATGGAGCTAGGATTCAGGGCTTCATGGGTTTAGACCCTGGAACTAGGGGTAGTGGTCCTATGGGTAGGGCCCCTGGAGCTAGGGTTAGGGGCTCCAAGGCTTGGTCACCTGGAGCTAGGGTTAGGTGTCCCATGGGCTGGGCCCCTGGAGCTAGGGTTAGGGGACCAATGGTCAAGGCCCCTGAAGCTAGGGTTAGGGGTCCCATAGGTTGGGTCCTTGGAACTAGGGTTAGGGATGCCATGGGCATGCACCTTGGAGCTAGGGATAGGGGTCCCAGGAGCAGGGCCCCTGAAGCTTTGTTTAATGTTCCCATGGGCAGGGACCGTGGATCTAGGGTTAGGGTTGCCAGGTTCCGGCCCCTGGAGCTAGGGTTCGGGGCCCCTTGGGTAGGGACCCTTTAGCTAGGGTTAGGGGCCCCATGGGTAGGGACCCTGGAGCTAGGTGTCGGGTTCCCAGGGTCTCGGCCCGTGGAGCTAGGGTTAGGGTTCCCATGTGCTGGGCCCCTGGTGCTAGAGTTAGGGGTCCCATGGACAGGTCCCCTGTGGCTACGGATAGGGGTCCAATGGGCATAACCCCTGTACCTAGGGGTAGTGGTCCCATGGGCAAGGCCCCTGTAGCTTAGGTTAGAGTTACCGCGGGTAAGGCCCCTAAACCTAGGATAAGGGGTCCCATGGGCTCGGCACCTGTACCTAGGGGTAGCGGTCCCATGGGTAGGGCCCTTGGAGCTAGGGATAGGGGTCCCAGGGGAAGGGCCCTTGGAGCTAGGGATAGGGGTCCAATAGGCACGACCCTTTGAGCTAGGGTTAGAGGCCCCATGGGTTGGTCCTCTGGATCAAAGGTTTGGGGTCCAAATAGTTGGTCCCCTGGAGCTAGGGTTAGGGGTCCCCTGGAAGGGCCCCTGGAGCTAGGGTTAGAGTTACCATGGGTAAGGCCTCTGAACCTAGGAATAGGGGTCCCATGGGCTGGGCACCTGTACCTAGGGTTTAGGGGTCCACAGTGCTTTGAGCTAGGGTTAGGGGCCCCAAGGTTTGGTCCCCTGGAGCTAGGGTTAGTGGTCCCATGGGCATGGCCCCTGGACCTGTGGCTAGGGGTCCCATGGGTTGGGCTCCTGGACATAGAGTTAGGGGTCCCATAGGCTGGACCCCTGGCGCTAGGCTGAGGGTTAACATGGGCTGGCTGCCTGGAGGTAGGTTTAGGGTTCCTATTTTCAGGACCCTTGGAGCTAGGGTCAGGGTCCCAGGGGCAGGGCTCCTGGAGCTGGGGTTAAGTGTCTCATGGGCAGGGTTCCTTGAGCTATGGTTAGGATTGCCATGGGTTGGTCCCCTGGAGCTAGAGCTAAGAGCCCTATGTTTTGGGCTCCTGGACCTAGGGTTATGAGTCACATGGGAAGGGCCCCTGGAGCTAAGGTCAGGGGTCCCATGGGCTGGGCCCCTTGAGATAGGGTTAGGGGTCCCATGGGCAGGGCCCCTGCACCTAGGGTTTGAGGTCCCATTGGTTGGGCCCCTGGACCTAAGGTTAGGAGTCCCTTGGGCTGGGCCCCTGGAGATAGGGATAGGGGTCCCATGTGCAGGGCTCCTGGAGCTAGGGTTATGGGTCCCAAGGGCAGGGCACCTGGAACTTGGGTTAGGAGACCTATGGGCTCAACCACTGGAGCTAGGGTTAGAGTTCCCATGGGGAAGGCCCCTGGAGTTAGGGTGAGGGGTCCCATGAGCAGGGCCCCTGGACGTAATTTTAGGCGTCCCATTGGCTGGGCTCCTGGACATAGGGTTAGGGGTCCCATGGGCTGGGTCTCTGGAGCTAGGGTTAGGTTTTCCATGGGCAGGGCCCCTGGATCTAGGGTTAGGGGGTCCCATGGGCTGGACCCCTGGAGTCAGTGTTATGGTTCCCATGGTTGGGCCCTTGGAGCTACGGTTAGGAGCCCTATGGGTTGGGCCCTTGGAGCTAGGGTTAGCGGTCCCATGGGTATGACCCCTCTAGCTAGGGTTAGGGGTCCTATGGGCTGGGCCTCTGGAGCTAGAGTTATGGTTGTCATGGGCAGGGCTCCTGGAGCTAGGGTTAGGGTTCCCATGGGCATGGCCCCTGGACCCAGGGTTAGGGGTGCCATGAGCTGAGCACCTGGACCTAGGGTTATGGGTCCCATGAACAGTGCTCCTGGAGCTAGGGATAGGGGTCCAATTGGCAGGACCCTTGGAGCTAAGGTTACGTGTCCATGAGCAGGGCCCTTGGAGGTAGGGTTGGGGTCCTATGGCCTGGGCCCCTGTAGCTAGGGTTAGGGGTCCCATACATTGTGCAGCTCAACTTAGGGTTAGGGGTCCCATGGGCAGGGCCCCTGGAGCTAGGGTTAGGGGTCCCATGCGCTGATCACCTGGACCTAGGGTTAGTGGTTCCATGGGCAGGTCCCTTGGAGCAAGGGATAGGGGTCCAATGGGCAGGGCCCTTGAGCTAGGTTTAGGGTTCCCATGGGAAGGGCACTTGGACCTGTGGTTAGCGGTCCCAAGGGTTGAGCCGCTGGAACTAGAGTTACGGGTCCCATGGGCTTGGCCCCTGGAGCTAGGAATATAGGTCCCATGGCAGGACCCCTCAAGCTAGGGTTAAGAGTCCCAAGGGCAGCTAGGGTTAGGGGTCCCATGATTTGGGCGTCTTGCACCAAGGGTTACAGGTTCCATAGGCTGGGCCCCTGGAGCTAGTGTTAGGGTTACCACGGGTTGGAACCCTGGAGCTAGGGTTAGGAGCCCTATGGGTTGAGCCCCTGGAGCTAGGGTTAGGGGTCCCATGGGCTGAGACCCTTGAGCTAATGATAGGGGTCCCATGGTGAGGGCCCCTGGAGCTCGGGTTAAGGATCCCATGGGCTGGGCCCCTGGCACTAGGGTTAGGGGTCCCATGGATAGGGACCCGGGAGCTAGGGTTAGGGGTCCCATGGGCAGGACCTGTAAAGCTAGGGTTAGGGGTCCTATGGGCAGGCAACTTGGAGCTAGGGTTAGTGGTCCCATAGGCTCGGCCCGTGGACCTAGGGTTATGGAGGTCATGGGTTTGGCCCCTGGAGCTAGAGTTAAGGGTCCCATGGGTTGGGCACCTGGAGCTAGGCTTAGAATCCCATGGGCAGGGTCCATGGACATCGGGCTGGGGCCTCATGGGCAGGGCCCCTGGAGGATTAGGGGGCCCATGGATTGTGCCCCTGTAGCTAGGGTTAGGGGTCCCATTGGCAGGCCCATGGACCTAGGTTTATGGTTGCAATGGCTGGGCCCTGGCAGCTAGGGTAAGGGTTCCCCTGGCCTGGGCCCCTAGAGTTAGAGTTAGGGGTCCCTTAGGCAGGGCTCATGGAGCTAGGGTTAGAGGTCTCATGGGAAGGGCACCTGGAGCTATGTTTAAGAGTCCCATGCGCAGAGACCCTGGAGATAAGGTTAAAGCTCCCATGGTTTGGGCCACTGGAGCTAGGGATAGGGGCCATATGGGTTGGGCCCCTACAGCTAGCGATAGGGGTCCCATGGGCAGGGCCCCTGGAGCTAGGTTTAGGGTCCCCATGGGTAGGAACCATGGAGATGGGGTTAGGGTTCTCATGGGTTGGTCCCCTGGAGCTACTGTTAGGGGTCCCACAGGCTGGGCCCCTGGAGCTAGGGTCAGGGTTCCCATGGGCAAGGGTTCTGGAGCTATGTTTAAGGGTGCCATGGGCAGGGCCTCTGGACCTAGTGTTAGGGGTCCCATGTGCAAGGCCCCTGGAGCTAGGGTTAGGGGTCCCATAGGTAGGGCCCATGGAGCTACAGTTAGCGGACCCATGGGCTGAGCCTCTGGACCAAGGGTAAGGGTTCCAATGGGCAGGGCCCCTGGAGTTAGGGTTAGGGTTGCCACGGGCAGGGCCCCTGGACCTAGGGTTATGGGTCCCCACGGGCAGGGCTCCTGGAGCTAGGGTTAGGGGCCTTATTCATTGGGCTCCTGTAGCTAGGGTTTCGAGTCCCATGTTAAGGGCCTCTGGATCTAGGTTGAGGGACCCCATTGGCTGAGCCCCTGGAGCTAGGGTTAGGGGTCCCATGGGCAGGGCCAGTGGACCTAGGGTTGGGGGTCCATTGGGCAGAGCCCGTAGACCTAGGGGTAGGGTTCCCAGGGGCTGGGCCCATGGAGCTAGGGTTAGGGGCCCCATGGGGTAGGCCCCTGGAGCTAGGGTTGGGGTCCCATGGGCAGAGCCCGTCAACCTAGGAGTAGGGTTCCCAGGGGCTGGGCCCATGGAGCTAGGGTTAGGATTCCCATGGGCAGAACCCCTGGACCCAGGGTTAGGGGTCCCATGGCCAGGGACTCTCGAACCGGGGATAGGGGTCCCATGGGCTGCGCCCATGGAGCTAGGGTTAGGGTTCCCATGGTCAAGGACCCTAGACCTAGTTGAGGGGCCCTATTTGCAGGTCCCCTTCACAGGGGTCCCAATAGTTGGGCCCCTGGACTTAGTGTTAGCGGTCCCATGGGCAGGGCCCCTGGACCTAGGCATAGGGGCCCCATGGATTTGACCCCCTGGTGCTAGGGTTAGGGGTTCCATGGGCAGGACTCCTAGAGCTAGGGTTAGGGTTCCTCTGCACTGCAGCTGGAGCTAGTGTTAGGGGCCCCATGGGCAGGGCCCATGAACCTAGAGTTAATGTTCCCATATGCAGGACCCATGGAGCTAGGGTTAGGGTTCCCATGGGCTGGGCCCCTGGAACTAGGGTTAGGGGTCCCAACTAGTGCTAGAGTTAGAGGTCCCATGGACAGATCCATTCTAGCTACCGATAGGGATCCCATGGGCAGGGTCCCTGGACCTAGGGGTCGTGGTCCCATGGGCAGGGCCCCTGTAACTAGGGATAGAGCTCCCATTGGTGGGCCCCTAGAGCTAGGGTTAAGGGCCCAATGGTTTAGTCCCCTGGATCTAGGGTTAGGGGTCCCATGGGCTGGGCCCCTGGAACTAGGGTTAGGGGTCCCAACTAGTGCTAGAGTTAGAGGTCCCATGGACAGATCCATTCTAGCTACCGATAGGGATCCCATGGGCAGGGTCCCTGGACCTAGGGGTCGTGGTCCCATGGGCAGGGCCCCTGTAACTAGGGATAGAGCTCCCATTGGTGGGCCCCTAGAGCTAGGGTTAAGGGCCCAATGGTTTAGTCCCCTGGATCTAGGGTTAGGGGTCCCATGGGCTGGGCCCCTGGAACTAGGGTTAGGGGTCCCAACTAGTGCTAGAGTTAGAGGTCCCATGGACAGATCCATTCTAGCTACCGATAGGGATCCCATGGGCAGGGTCCCTGGACCTAGGGGTCGTGGTCCCATGGGCAGGGCCCCTGTAACTAGGGATAGAGCTCCCATTGGTGGGCCCCTAGAGCTAGGGTTAAGGGCCCAATGGTTTAGTCCCCTGGATCTAGGGTTAGGGGTCCCATGGGCTGGGCCCCTGGAGGTAGGGTAAGGGGTCCCCTGGGAAGGGCCCCTGGAGCTCGGGTAAGAGGTCCCATAGTCAAGGCCCCTGAACCAAGGTTTAGGGGTCCCATGGACTGGGCACCTGTAGTTAGGGGTAGAGGTCCCATGGGTAGGGCCCTTGGAGAAAAGGATAGGGGTCCAATAGGCACGGCCTGTTGAGCTAGGGTTACGGTTCCCATGGGCAGGGCCCCTGGAGCTAGGTTTAGAGGTCCCATGGGCAGGTCCCCTTGATCTGTGGTTAGGGGTCCCATGGGTTGGACCCCTGGACTTAGGGTTAGGAGTCCCATGGGCAGAGACCCTTCAGCTAGGGTTAGGGTTGCCATGGGTTGGGTCCCTGGACCTAGGATTAGGGGCCCCATGGGCAGGGCCCCTGGAGCTAGAGTTAGGGTTCCAATGGGCAGGGAACCTGGAGATATGGTTAGAGGTCCCATGGGCAGGACCCCTGGATCTAGGGTTAGGAGTTCCATGGGCACGGCCGCTGGAGCTAGGGTTAGGGGCTCCATGGGTTGAGAACCTGGAGCTAGGGTTTGTGCTCCCAGGGGCAGAGCCCCTGGAGCTAGCCTTAGGAGTCCCATAGGTTGGGTCCCTGGATCTAGAGTTAGGGTCCACATGGGCAGGATCCCTGGACCCAGGGTTAGCGGTCCCATGAGCTGGGCACTTGGAGCTAGGATTAGGGGTCCCATGGGCAGGTCCCTTCAGCTAGGATTAGGGGTCTAATGATAGGGCCCCTGGACCAAGGGTTAGGGGTCCGATGGGTTGGGCCCTTTGAGCTAGGGTTTGGCATCTAGTGTGCTGGGCCCCTGAAGCTTTGTTAGGTGTCCCATGGGCAGGGCCCCTAGAGCTAGGGTTACGGGTCCCACGGGCAGGGCCCCTGGACCTTGGGTTAGAAGTCCAATGGGTTGGACCCCTCTAGGTAGGGATAGGGTTCCCATGGGCAAGGCTCCTTTAGCTAGGGTTATGGTTTCTATGGTTAAGGACCCTGGAACTAGGGTTAAGGTGTGACGGTATTGGTATAAACTGGGACCATATAGAACATGGGTTGCAACCAAGGTCCTGTAGTGGCACCAAATCTTATGTAAAGGGGGTCATATAAGGTGTCTAAGACCAGGTTATGGATTACTGGTTATGATTATGTGGTCTGTATGTCTGTATCATTTTTATAGTTGAAGTTATGAATATTGGCTGTATACTGTCTGTATTTGAAACTTGTGCTGCGTTATTGGGAAAGATCCCAGACAAGCTGGTGTCAGCTCAGCTTAGCCTGCTTGATGGCCCATTAAGGACCATCAACTACACAATTAACCCATTGAGAGGAGGCGGATACGCCTTGTGACTCAGCAGGGTGTGCAGAAACTGGCCCATGTGACTGCAGACTCCATTTTGCTGTAACTTGCCACAGTAACAACAAAGAGTGTCCTTACACCTGGAAAAGCCTATAAGGCGGAGCCTCATCTCCATCTTATCTTCAATCCTGCTTCTTACCTCTGGAGGGACTTTGCTCACAAGATGAAAGCTCTGCACAAAGGACTGATGACCCATCCCAGCTGGGGATGTACTCCAGAAGACTTGATTTAAACCTGCAGTTTACTCCATCACTGCTACAAGCCTGAACTAAGAACTTTGCCATTACTGTATGTAATTGATTCCATTTAACCAATTCTAGCTCTCATCTCTATCTTTTTCCTTTTATGAATTAACCTTTCAGATTTTTAGATTTAAAGGACTGGCACCAGCGTGATTTGTGGGTAAGATCTGACGTGTATAATTGACCTGGGTCTGGGGGCTTGGTCCTTTTGGATCGGAAGAGAACCTTTTTCTTTTACTGGGGTGTTGGTTTTCATAACCATTCATCCCCAGGACGGGTGGCACTGGTGGTGATACTGGGAGACTGGAGTGTCTAAGGAAATTGCTTGTGTGACTTGGGGTTAGGCAGTGGGGTGAAACCAAAGTCATTTTTGTCTGGCTGGTTTGGTTTGCCTTAGAGGTGAAAAAACCCCCAGCCTTGGGCTGTGAATGCCCTGTTTGAGCAATTTGTCCTGATTTGGCACTCTCAGTTGGGTCCTACCAGAACCGCATCGTCACATAGGGGTCCCATGGGCAGGGCCCCGGGAGCTAGGGTTAGGGGTCCCATGGGTTGGGCCCCTGGAGCTAGGGTTAGGGGTCCCATGGACTGGTCCCCTGGAGCTAGGGTTAGGGTTCCGATGGGCAGGGCCACTGAAGCTAGCGTAAGGGGCCCTATGGGTTGCGCCCCTGGAGCTAGGGTTAGGGGTCCCATGGGCTGGGCCAGTGGAACCAGGGTTAGGGATGCCATCGGCAGGGCCCCTAGAGCTAGGGTTAGTGGCCCCATGGGTTGGCCCCTGGAGCTAGGGATATGGTTCCTATGGGTTGGGACCCTGGAGATAGGTTTAGGGGTCCCATGGGTTGGGCCTCTGGAGCAAGGGGTAGGGGCCTCGTGCAGGGCCCTTGTAGCTTAGGTTAGAGTCCCCATGATTTGGGCCCCTGGAGTTAGGGTTAGGGGTACCATGGGCAGGGCACTTGAACCTAGGGTTAGGATTCCCAGGGACTGGGCCCCTGTAACTAGGGATAAGGGTCCGAAGGGGAGGTACCCCGGAGCTAGACTAAGGGTTCCCATGGGTTGGACCCTTGGAGGTAGGGCTAGGGGCCCTATTTTTTGAGCCCCTGGACCTAGGTTAGGGGTCCTATAGGTAGGGCCCGTGGAGCTAGGGATAGGGGTCCAATGGGCAGGGCCCCTGGAGATAGTGTTGCAGGGGGCAACAGTTAGGGTTCGTTTGCCCGGTGTTCATATCCCAATTACTACACCGGAGTGGAGAAGCAAGTCTCTTTATTTAATATCAAAGAAGGTGCAGGAGATACAAATCTCAAAGCATGCACGAATCACTATCCGTTGCCATGCCTTATATACCTTTCTTGTTTACAGAGATGTTCACAGGTGCTACAATTCATCATTTACAATTCATTAACTACCGGATCTTTTAATTAACTATATCCTTAACCCATACTACTGACCCCCCCTTTGATCGATTACATCCTGTACCATAAACAAAAGAACAAAAGAAAATGATAAACGATCACATGTATTCATGCTAGCTAGCAGGCCTGAGAATGAATGTAAACTTCTGACCCATGCCATATTACCAGTTAATTGGAGCTTTACCCCCTGCCAACAATCCCCCCAACAATAGGGTTAGGAGTCACATGGGCAGGGCCCCTGTACCTAGGGTTAGGGATCCCATGAGCAGCGTCCCTGTAGAGAGAGGTCCCATGGGCAGGGACCCTGGAGCTAGGGTTTCGGATCCCAAGGGTAGGGCCCCTGGTGCTAGAATTAGGAGACCGATGGGCTGGGGCACTGGAGATAGGGTTAGGGTTCCCAAGTGCAGGGGCCCTGGACCTAGGGTTGGGGGTCCCGCGGGCAAGGCCCCTGGAGCTAGCATTAAGGGTCCCATGGGCAGGGCCCCTGGAGCTAGCGTTAAGGGTCTCACGGGCAGGACCCCTGGAGGTAGGGTTAGGTGTAAAATGGGCAGGGCACGTTGACCTAGGGTAAGGGATCCCATGGCAGACACCCTGCATCTAGGGTTAGGGGTCCCATGGGTTGAGCCCCTGTAGCTAGGCTTAGGGTTCCCATAGGCTGTGCCGCTGGAGCTAGAGTTAGGGTTCCCATGGGCAGGGCCCCTGGAGCTAGGGATAGAGACTTCATGGATTGGGTTTATGGAGCTAGGGTTAGGGGCCCCATGTGTAGGGGCCTTGAAGTTAGGGTTAGGAGTCCCACGAGCTGGGCCCCTGGAGCTAGGTTAGGGTGCCCATGGGCATGGATCCTGGAGCTAGGCTTAGGTTTCCCATGGGGATACTGTCTGGAGCTAGGGTTAGGGGTCCCATGGGTTGGTCCCTTGGACCTAGGGTTAGGGGTCCCATGGATAGAGCCCCTGGAGCTAGGATTACGGATCTCGTGGGCAGGGCCCCTGTAGCTAGGATTAGGTGTTCCAAGGCTTGGGCTCCTGGAGATAGAGTTGGGGGCCCCATGGATAGGGACCCTGGAGCTAAGGTTAAGAGTCCCATGGTTTGGGCTCCTTGAGCTAGGGTTAGAGATCCCATGGGCATGGGCACTGGAGCTAGGGATAGGGGTCCCATGGGAACGGCCACTGGAGCTAGGGATAGGGGTCCCATGGGAACACCCCCTGGAGCTAGGGATAGGGGCCCCATGGGTAGGGACCCTGGAGCTAGGGTTTGGGGTCCCATGGGTTGGGCACTTGGAGCTAGAGTTAGGGGTCCCGTGGGTTGGGCCCCTGGACCTAGGGCTAGGGGTTCCATGGGCAGGGCACCTGGAGCTACGGTTAGGGTTCCCATGGGCAGGGCACCTGGAGCTAGGGTTAGGGTTCCCATGGGCAGGGCACCTGGAGCTAGATGTCATAAACAAATTGCTGAGGGTTAATGTTTCTTTTACCTGTAAAGGGTTAACAAGGGGAACCAAACACCTGACCAGAGGACCAATCAGGAAACCGGATTTTTAAAAGCTCAGGGAGGGAATGTTTGTCTGTGTGTCCCTTTGTGTGGGTCTTTTGTCTGTCTCTCTCGACTATGAGAGGATTCTTTTCTATCTTCAAGCTTCTAATCTTCGTTTCAAAGTTGTGAGTACAAGGGTAGAAAAACAATAGGCCTGTTATTGGGTTTTTTTGTATTTACATGTGTGTAGTTGCTGGGAATGCTTAAATTGTATCTCTTTGATAAGGCTGTTTATTCATTTTCTTTTAAGCAGTTGCCTGTATTATGTCACGATTCCACAGAGAAATATTTTATGTCTTTTTTCTTTCTTTTTAATAAAGCTTTCTTTTCAAAACCTGTTTGAGTTTTTCTCTGTTAAGGCTAAGAACGAGGGAGGGGAAATCTCTTGTGTTAGCTTGACTAGTTTGAATCTGCATAGCCTCTGGGGGAGGGGGAGAGACTCTTAATCTCTCTGGTTTGTGTTTCAAGGGAATTGAAGCAGGAAAAATCTGGGGGAGTAAAGAGGGGGAAGGAAGTGGTTATTTCCCTTTGTTGTAGACTCAGGGCATCTGAGTCTTGGGTCCCCAGAGAAGGTTTGGTGAGACAAGAGTGAGCCAAACCTGGATTTTGGCTGTGGCAGTGTTATCAGATCTAAGCTGGTAATTAAGCTTAGAGGAGTTATGCTAGTACCTCATATTTGAACTCTAAGGTTCAGATTGAGGAATTATACTATGACATGGCAGCAGCGAAGTGGGAACCATAAGAATCCAGAAGCCAGTAGGAATTATTTTCTTTTTCTCTGCTAGGCGTTTTAAACTGAGAGAAACGGTTTGTTGGGTTAAAAAGGAGCCAGAAGTGAAATTTTTTTTCTCTGTTTCTCTCCTGCTCAGTTTGGCTTGCGATTTATGCAAAAGACATTAAAAGGTGACAAAGGTCTTTTGTTCAAGCAATAGAATTCGATTGGTAATCAGTACCCAGCAGACACACACATGCAAATAACTGGCTTCTTCTCGTTACTTTACATTTCAAGAAGAAAAAAAAATAGGCTACAGTTGCTAGGCGGCAGAACTCGAAATACCATTTTACTAAGCAAACCCTAACTAAACCACCACGTGCTGAGCATTCCCAGGTCACATGAACACCAGAGGGCACCAACACAAGAAGCAGGAACCAGGATGTCACGAAAACCAGCAAGCAGTACAGCTGGAAGCAATGACAAAATAAGAACTCCTAAGGAGCACAATGCCAGAGACAAGGCAACTGACAACAAGAGATGGGAAAAGGCTACAAAAACAAGAAAGCCGCTAACGAGCAAGCACTAAAGAGAACCAAGCAGCCAAAAGGATGCAGCCCATAAAGAGAACAAGAAGCCCAAGATGCAGCCCTCCAACGCGAGAGGACGAAACACTCAACCAAGAATGGAACAAACACGAGGAGGCCTACAAACAGCCTGAATATAAACAGGCAAGCAGACAGAACGCCAACCACTCCTAACAACGCCTTCGCCAATACTGGTCCA
>NC_133774.1:131024848-131030154 GCF_003597395.2 Chelonoidis abingdonii
CCTTCTGTTGTTACCAAGACCCAACAGACGTAGTGGATCCGATCCCTGCCAAACACTGAAACAGCACCAGACCTCCAATCCCAGGCGCGCGAAGACTGGAACCAGAACCAGGCCCCAAGCCCCAAGCCCCAGCATCGAAGCCACATCTTCACCTCAACGCCAGAGGGCACCAGGAGCTCTGACTGGCAGAAGCAACAAAAACAACCGGAAGAGGCTCAGCCAGAGCTCTATTAATACACCAGGTGCACCAGCAAGAGAAGCTGTTTCACCGCAACGAAACACCCATCACTACAGTGCTGGCTGTCCAGAGGGATCCCAGCCCAATGTCCCACAGAGTCTGTGGAAGAATGATGTGTCTCCGCCTCTAAGGGGAGAAGTTCCACTAGCTGATGCAGTAAGCATGACAGCCTCTTCAGACAGTCTTGGTGCTCCAGCACGGGCCGATGTTCACCGCCACCGCCTTCTCAGCTCTTTATCAACGATCCCGTTTGTTATATACCAATGACTTATCTATAAGGAAATTCTTCTGGTTGGACACTAGTGAAAGATGTGCTACGCTACTCAAAAAACAGATTTATTGGTAGTCGCCACTCTGACCGGGGAATCCGCTTCTATAGCTCTATTGGCCCACCGGATGATTCATCCAGTGGCATCGCTTATGGCGTGAACAGACAAAGACAGGTGTGGGAAGTCCCGTTTCCGATGGAGCGGAGTGGGCAAGGACTTTGCGACAAGTATGTCTGGTTGTAGGTGTGATGGAGGCTGGTCGCGTGCAGAAACTGCGCGGGAAATAGCCCGCCAAGGAGCCAGGTTTCAACGGCCTCCTCTTCCGCCAACTCCCCTCCATAATTGCATGGTGCCCATTCAGCAGAGAAAGCTGGTGGTATTCTGGGTCCTTTCCCAAGGAGCAGGACGCCCCAGGGGAAAACAGTACGTTGACTTTCGTGGAACTTTGGTACCGATGCGACAGAAGCAGCAGTCTAGGCAGACACCAGGCTAAGATGCTGTTGTGCCAGGCTAACAGACTTTTTGCTAGGGTATGTTGCCCTTCCGATTTCCGTTACAGATTCAGATTAATTCTGGGGCACATGAAAGACCTGTGGGAAACTCATCGAGTGAATCACTTGGTTGCCAACCCTTAACCACCATACAAACCAATGGCCTGTCGTCGAAAAGTGTTTTAAGAACCTGGAACCTGAATCCTGTAGAAATTTGTGAATGACAACCTCCAATGACTGGAGCTAGTTGTTGAGCAGTTGCTTCTTTGCTTACAGGCTGTTACCCACATCCCAGTTAGGTTTTCACATTTGAACTATTGTATGGCCACAGGTTTAAGGGCCATGTTACATGGATGAAGCAACAATGGGGGCTTTACCTTCCAGATAATAACATTTCTGGACTTGTAGCCACGCCTTACAAAGACCCTCGACACACTTTGGTCCCTTTTGCAGATGAATAACCATAAAGATTACTCAGGAAGAGCAAGAAGGCCTGTTATGATAAACATACGCAGAAGAGCGTTTCTTCCAAGGGTAGAGACCAGTTATGGTCTTGGAAGCGCAAGGTCCCATAAGATGGTAAAGCATCATGGAAGGGCCATTGTCCTGTCCAAGAGTTGCCCTGGGAGCTGTTACTACCTTCATAGCATTCCAATTCCTCACTTAAACCAAGTGTACCATCGCTTAAGTTCTCTCATAGCCTTTTATTCCAAGACTTACAGGTTTGTCAGTTTACAGTTCCAGGGAGGAACTGACAACTGGTGCCTGTATGTGTCAACTTGTAGAGTGAAAAAGGACGGTGGCGTGGAGAAGCGTGAACCTCGTTAAACACCCTAGAATGCTTCAGCGGGCGAACAAATCAAGGAGCTGTGCTGTTCAGCTAGGACTACTCGCCCCATCGTTCTGCAGTCACTCCATGGATGACTGAACAGGTCATACCATCCATTGACACAGGTATTATGCTCACCCAGCTTGAACACACCCTACCGGGTTGTCTGCTCCAACAGCAAGGATTACAGTTTAGAAACGGGAGATCCGAAATGCTACAGATGGGATATAATACCGCTCATCTACCAGTGGTAGATGGGCATCTCCAGTGTTTGGTACCAAACCAGATGGGAATACCCTTTTGCGTGGACTCACCGTCAGCTAAATGCGAGTACTCTCCAGACAACTTGATCAACTGCCACACACGATGAGCTATTGGAGAAGTGGACATGTCCAGTTCATCTCTCAATAGACATTAACCAAGGGTCTGGCAAGTTACCGTAGATGAACCTGCCAAGGAAAGGTCAGCATCTCTCACCCATGTGGAGTTGTATGGAATTTAATGTACTTCCCTTTGGGGCTGCGAAATCGCACCCCGCACTTTCCAGAGGCTGGTAGGATGGTTCTACTAGCAGGACTGGCGAGAATATGCAGTTGCCTACCTCGATGATGTGGGCCATTTTTTCCGACTCCTGGCCGACACCTAGTACATGGAAAGGTCTTCCTGACGCGCATAAGGTCAGGCCGGAACTAATGTTAAGGCCAAAACAGTTTCAATAAGCCAAAACGTAGTGACTTACATGGACATCCAGATGAGGTCGAGGAACCATAAACCCCCTACAGCGCAATAAGGTGGATGCTATCAAAAGTGGCCATGTCTCCAATGTCAAAAGTACCAGGTCCAATCCTTCTTATGGCTTGGCCGGGTTATTAACAGGCGATTTGTACACACTCAGCATTAATCGCTGCCCACCTGACCGACTAGACAAAAAGACCCAGCCGGAAAATGCGTAAATGGGACTGGATGAGTGTCAGGAGGCCTTGTACGCAATTAAGCAACGCTCACGCTGACCCTGTGCTAGGGCCCCAGGGACTTTTGACCCAAGCCATTCCAGTAACACACGATGCATCTGAGGCTGGTAATGAGAGTTCTCTTGCGGAAGGGGCAACCGATCACAACTTCATCCTGTCGGTGTTTTCAGCAAGAAAGCTGTGCTGAGAAGGGAAAGCTCACTGGTCAGTAAGTGAAAAGGAATGCTATTGCCAGTTGTGTACGCCCTGGAAAAGCTTACTCCCAACGCTTGGGGACGCAGTTCCGCTACAAACTGACATGCTGCGCTAAATGGCTTATACTTGCCAAAGGAACACAAGAACGTGCTTTGTATGAGATTTAGCTCTCAAGATTATTTGATTTTGAAGAATTCACACATTTCAGCGAGCTTTAACCAAGTACTGAGCACTCTACCGTGAGAGTTCCAGAAATACTGTGTTTAAACTTTCCTTAAATGTAGAAGTCTGTAGTTTATAATAGCTTAAGTAGTCATATGTAAAGGTGGCAAGGTTTTATTCATCTGTTTTAGTCTAAGTTCTAGAAAGGAAATCACCGGCAGTGAAGTATCCCACTGTCTGTGATTTGGGGGTCGTCTAAGACAAATAGCTAAGGGTTAATGTTTCTTTTACCTGTAAAGGGTTAACAAGGGGAACCAACACCTGCCAGAGGACCAATCAGGAAACCGGATTTTTAAAGTCAGGGAGGGAGTTTGTCTGTGTGTCCTTTTGTGTGGGCTTTTTGTCTGTCTCTCGACATGAGAGGGATCTTTCTATCTTCAAGCTTCTAATCTTCAGTTTCAAAGTTGTGAGTACAAAGTAGGAAACAATAGGTGTTATTGTTGGGTTTTTTGTATTTACATGTGTGTAGTTGGCTGGAAGTTTAAATTGTATCTCTTTTAGATAAGCTGTTTATTCATTTTCTTTTAAGCAGTTGCCCTGTATTATTGTCACCTTGATCAAGAGAAGTATTTTATGTCTTTTTTTTTTCTTTTTATATAAAGTTTTCTTTTTAAAACCTGTTTGAGTTTTTCTCTGGTTAAGGTTAAGGAACGAAGGGAGGGGGAAATCTCTTTGTGTTAGCTTGACTAGGTTTGAATCTGCATAGCCTCTGGGGGAGGGGGAGAGACTCTTAATCTCTCTGGGTTTGTGTTTCAAGGAATTGAAGCGGGAAAATCTGGGGGAGGTAAAGAGGGGGAAGGGAAGTGGGTTTTTTCGCTTTATTGTAGACTCAGGGCATTTGAGTCTTGGGGTTCCCCAGAGAAGGTTTTGGGGAGACCAGAGTGAGCCAAACACTGGAAATTTTGGCTGGTGGCAACGCTATCAGATCTAAGCTGGTAATTAAGCTTAGAGGAGTTAATGCTAGTACCTCATATTTGAACTCTAAGGTTCAGATTGAGGAATTATACTGTGACACTAGGGATAAGGGTCCCATGGGCAGGGACCCTAGAGCTAGGGATAAGGGTCCCATGGGAACAGCCCCTGGAGCTAGGGATAAGGGTCCAATGGGTAGGGACCCTGGAGCTAGGGTTAGGGTTCCCATGGGCAGGGCACCTGGAGCTAGGGTTAGGGTTCCCATGGGCAGGGCATATGGAGCTAGGCTTAGGGTTCCCATGGTCAGGGCACCAGGAGAAGGGTTACGGTTCCCATGAGCAGCACCCCTGGAGCTAGGGTTAGGGTTCCCATGGACAGGGCCCCTGGAGCTAGGATTAGGGATTCCATGGGCAGGGCACATGGAGCTAGGCTTAGGGTTCCCATGGGCAGAGCTCCTGGAGCTAGGGATAGGGGTCCCATGGGCAGGGCCCCTGGAGCTTGGGATTGCGGTCCCCTGGGCAGGGCACCTGGAGCTTAGGTTAGGGTTCTCATGGGCTGAGCCGCTGGAGCTAGGGTTAGGGGTCCTAAGGGCAGGGCCCCTGGAGCTAGGGATAAGGGTCCCATGGCAGGGCCCCTGGAGCTAGGGTTAGAGTTTCCATGGGCTGAGCCGCTGGAGCTAGTGTTAGGGGCCCTAATGGCAGGGACCCTGGAGCTAGGGTTAGGGTTCCCATGGGCTGAGCCACAGGACCTAGGGTTAGGGGCCCTAAGGGCAGGGCCCCTGGAACTAGGGTTAGGGTTCCCATGGGCAGGGCACCTAGAGCTCGGCTTAGGGTTCCCAAGGGCTGAGCTGCTGGAGCTAGGTTTAGGGACCCTAAGGGCAGGGCCCATGGAGCTAGGGATAAGGATCCCATGGGCAGGACCCCTGGAGCAAGGGTTAAGATTCCCATGGGCAGGGCACCTGGAGAAGAGTTAGGGTTCCCATGGACAGGGCCTGTAGAGGTAGGATTAGGGTTCCCATGGGCAGCGACCCTGGAGCTAGGGTTAGGGTACCCATGGGCAGGGCCCCTGGAGATAGGGTTAGGATTCCCATGGGCAGGGCACCTGGAGCTAGAGATAAGGGTTCCATGGGCAGGACCCCTGGAGCTAGAGTTAAGGTTACCATGGGCAGGCCACCTGGAG
>NC_133774.1:131030254-131038104 GCF_003597395.2 Chelonoidis abingdonii
TTATATTGTTTTCTTGATTTACATGTGTGTAGTTTGGCTGCGGATGTTTAAATTGTATTTCTTTTTGAATAGGCTGTTGATTCTATTTTTTCTGTTAAGCAACTTGACTGTATATTGTTACTTGATACGGAGACCATTTTTGATGTATTATTTCTTTCCTTTTAATAAAGCTCTTTTTAAGACCTGTTGGATTTTTTTTTCCTGTCGGGACTTATCATAAGCATAAAATCCCAATTTCTGCAACTTTAGCATCCAAAATGTGGGTGCCTAGCGTAAAACCTCCAGGCTTTAATTACCGCTTGGATTCTGATCTCGCTGCCACCAGCCAAGATTCCGGGCTTGGCTACCCTCTGGTCTCCCAAAACCTTCTCTGCGGGGACCCCAAGGACTCCGAAGCCCCGAGTCTCACACCACAGGGAAAACAACCTCCTCCCCTTGTCTCCTCTTTACCTCATCCCGGTCCCCTCCCTGGTGTATCCTGGACGATCCTGTACTAAACTCCTTGACTTTCAACAAAGAGGGCAATTCACTTTCCCCCACTCCTTCTTCCCCTGAGGCTACCAGATTCACCCTCCGTAAATCTACCACAAATGAGAATTTCCCTTCTTTGTTCCTTCGAGTACCAGAGAAACTCAAACAGGGCTAAAAGAAAGCTTTATATAAAAAGGAAAAAAACACGTCTGAACAATAGTCTTTGTATTCAGTGTTTGACAATACAGTCATTTCTTAAACGAAAATGAATAAACAGCTTATCAAAAAGTATTCCAATTTTAATAACATTCCAGCCAACTACCCACATTGTAAATACCAAAAATAATAAATAAATCAAGGCCTAAACCCCATATCCGGGGCCCTTACCCCTGGGGGCACCAAACCCCAGGGACCCGAAACCCATTTCCAGGGACCCTGATCCCGGGGCCCAAACCCCCATATCAGAGTGCCTAACCCTGGGGCCCCAAACCCTCATATCCAGGCCCCTAACCAAGGGCTCTAAACCCCATATCGGGGCCCCTACCCCGGGGCCAACCCCCCATAGCCAGGGGCCTAAACCCCTTGGGCCCTACACCCCTACCCAGGGACCTTTAACCCCGGAGCCTCCAAACCCCATTTCCAGGCCCCTAACCCAGGGGGCCCCAACTCCCATCTCCAGAGGCCCCCTAACCCTGGGGCCCACAACCCCCATTCAGGAGCCTAACCCCATTTCAGGGGCCCGTAACCCCTGGGGCCCAAACCCCTTTCAAGGAGCCCCTACCCCAAGGGTCCGGAAAACCATATTCCAGGGGTCCCAAAACCCACTTCCAGGGGCTTCAACCCCATTTCCAGGGTCCCCTAACCCCTGGGCCCCTAAAACCCCATATCCAGGGACCCTAACCCAGGGCCGCAAAACCCATTTCAGGGGCTCGAACCCCAGGGGCCCCAAACCCCATTTCCAGGGACCCCTAACCCCTGGGACCCCAAACCCCCATTTTCTAGAGGCCCCTAACCCCAGGGGCCCCAAAACCCATTTCCGGGCCCCAAAACCCCCATTTCAGTGGCCCTTCACCAGGGGCCCCAGAACCCCATTTCCAGGTGCCCCAAAAACCCCATTTTCCCGGGGCCCCAAATCCCAGGGGTCCCAACCGCCCAAATCCAGGGGCCCCTATTCCCCAGGGCCCCAAACCTCCATATCCAGGTGTCGCGGTTATGGCCCGCAATCTCTGCCGGGACACCAAAACCCCATTTGCCAGGGCTGTAACTCAGGGGCCCCAACCCCATTATCCAGGGGCCCTAAACCCCAGGGGCCCGACAGCCCCATATCCAGGGGCCCTACAAACTGGGACCCCAAAACTCCGTTTCCAGGGGCCTCAAAACCCATTTCCAGGGAACCCTTAACCCCAGGGGCCCCAAACCAGGGCCCAACCCAGGCCCAAACCGCTATCAGAGGCCCTTAGACCAAAGGGCCCCCAAATCCCCTTTCACGGGCCCCAAAGGCGCCAAGGCCCCCAAACCACCTTTC
Source organism: Chelonoidis abingdonii (assembly GCF_003597395.2). Lineage (NCBI taxonomy): Eukaryota > Metazoa > Chordata > Testudines > Testudinidae > Chelonoidis > Chelonoidis abingdonii. Next base: position 131,032,251 of record NC_133774.1, read on the forward strand.
AGGGCCCAAAGCCAGGAAGCCCCAAAACACTCCAGGGGCCCCAAAGGCCCCATATCCACTGGACCCTAACCCGAGGCCCACAAAAACCCATTTTGGCAGAGACCCATAACACCATGGCCCCAAACCTCATTTCCAGAGCCCAAAGCCCAGGGGCCTCGACCTCCCATTTCCACAGGCCCCAACAGCCCAGTGCCCCAAAACCCCCATTTCCAAAGGCCCCTAAACCACAGGGGCGCCAAAAACACCATTTCCAGGGACCCCTAACTCCCAGGGGCCCGAAAACCCATTTCCAGCAGCCCTAAATATCCATTTCAAGGGCCCCACACCGTGGGGCCCATTACCCCTTATAAGGGCCCATCCCATTGTGGTCCCTAACCCAGGGCCCCCAAAAACCCATTTCCAGGGACCGCTAATTGCCAAGGGCACCAAAACCCCATGTCGCAGGCCCCCAAACCTGGCGCCCCTAACCCACATTTCAAGGAGCCCCTTCCCAGGGCCCAAAACTGCCTACCCAGTGGCCCTTAACCCAGGGGGCCCCACACCTATATCCAGGGGCCCTAATGCCATGGCCTCAAACCCCATTCGGGGGCCACTCAACCCTGGCGCACCTAACCTCCATGTCCAGGGGCCCCAAACCCCTGGGGACCCTAACCCCCATTTCACAGGGGTACCTAATCCCCGGGGCCCAAACCGCCATATCCAGTGGCCCCGATAACCCCAGGCGGCCCCGAAAACTCCATTTCCAGGGGCCCAACCTCAGGGGCCCCATAACACCATTTCCAGAACCCCAACCCCTTGGGCACCACAACCCATTTCCAGGGGCCCCTACCTGGGGCCCCAAATACCATTTCCAAGGGGCCCCAAAAGCCCCATATCCGGGTCCCTACCCCGAGGCACGTAAAGGCCCATTCTCCAGGGGCTGCCACAGCCCAGGGTCCCAAACCTGTTGCCATGGGCCTCCTACACCCACAGGGCCACAAAACACTCATTTTCAGGGCCACCAAAATCCCATTTCCAGGGGGGCCCTAACCCCTGGACCCAAAAACCACATTTCCAGGGTGACCTATTTCCCCATAATCGATGCGTCCCTACCTCTGGGCTCCCAAATCCCATATCAGGGACCCCGAACCCCTGGGAGCCCCAACCCCCATTTCCAGGAGCCCCTAACCCCTGGGACCCCTAACACCATATCCATGGGCCCTAACCCTAGGACCCTAACCTGCATTTCCAGGTGGCCCTAACCCGGGGTCAAACACCCATCTCCAGGACCCAAATCCCAGAAGCCCCAAAACCCCATATCCAGGGGCCCCTAACCCCAGGGGGCCAAACCATTGTCCAGCGGCTCCAACCCCCCGCGGCACAGAAAAAACATTTTCCCAGGGGCCCCTGACCCCTAGGGGCACCAAATCCCTTCATGCCCCAAATCCCCATTTCCAGGGGGCCCCTTACCCAGGCGGCCCTCCAACCATTTCCAGGTGCCCAAAACCCAATCAAGGGGCCCATATCCCAGAGGCCCCAACCCTCTTTCCAGGGGCTTCCTAAACCCAGGCCCCAAAACCCCATTTCAGGGCTCCAAAACCACTTTTTCCAGGAGCCCCTAACCCCTGGGGGCCCCAAAACCCTTTCCTGGTGGCCTCTAACCCCAGGGGCCCCCAAACCCTATTCCAGGTCCCTACCCCTGGAGCCCCAAAAGCACCATTACCCAGGGTCCCCTGAAACAGGGGTCCCAAAAGCCCGGGGCCCCCAAACCCCCATTTCCTGGGACCCCTAACCCCATGGGGCTCAAAACCTTATTTCCAGCTGCCCCAAAACCCATTTCCAGGGGCCTAACCCCTCGGGCCCATAAACCTCCTATCCAGGGCCCAACCCATGGGGCCCCTAACCCCAGGGGCCCCAAACACCATTTACAGGGGCCTTTTTTCCAGGGGCCCAAACCCCCTTTCCATTCCCAAATTGCCCAGTGACTCAAAAACTCCATTTCCCAGGGGCCCCTAACATAGGGGTCCCAAAACCCTTTCCAGGGGGCAAACCAATTTCCAGGGGCCCCTTAAACGCTGGCGCCCCTAACCCCCATTTCAAGGGGCCCCTAACCACAGGGGCCCTAAACCCCTATATCCAAGGTCCCCTACCCCATGGGCCCCAAAGCCCATATCCAGGTCCCTATCAGGTGGCCCAAAGCCCAGGGGCCCTCAAAAAGCCTTTCCAGGGGGCCTGAAAACCCAGGGGCACGAGAACCCATTTCCAGTGGCCCCAAAACCATTTCCAGGGGGCCCCTTAACCACCGGGGCCCCAACCCCATTTCCAGTGGCCCCTAACCCCAGGGGCCCCAAACCCCCATTTCCAGGAGCCCCAAAACGCCAGGGTCCAAAACTCATTTTCAGGGGCCCCCAACCCCAGTGCCCCATAAACCCCATATCCAGGGGCCCCAAAACCCCAGGGGCCCCAAATCCCATTTCCAGGGGCCCAAAAACCCGGACCCCAAAACCTTATTTCCAGGGACCGCCAAAACCCCATTTCCTGGAGGCCCCAAAACAGGGCCCCAAATGCCATTTCAAGGGGCCCTAACCCCAGGGGCCAAACCCAATTTCCAGGGGCCCCTAACCCCAGGGGCCCCAAAACCTCATTTCCAAGGGCCCCACACCCAGGGACCCAACCCCCAATTCCAGGAGCCCAAAACCCCAGGGCCCCAAACCCCTTCCCGGGGGCCCCGAAAACATTCCCAGGGGCCCCCAAAACCCAGGGCCCCAAAACCAGGGATCCCCACCCTATTACTACGGGCCCCCAAACCCATTTCAAGGGGCCCCCAAACCCCCATTTCCCGGGGGCCCCAAAACCCCAGGGGTCCCCAACACCACATTTCAGGGGCCCACAAACCCCAGGGGCCCAAACCCCATGTCCAGGAGGGGGCCCCAAAACCCTTTCCACGGGCCCTCAAAAACCCCCGGCCGACAAACCCCTATTTTTCAAGGGGCCCGAAAACCCAGAGCCCCAACATCCATTTCCAGGGGCCAAAACCCCAGGTCCCCCAAACCCCTTTCCAGGGCCCCAATACCCAGGGGCCCAAAAACCCCCCACATTTTCAGGGGCCCCAAAACCCTTTTCCAGGGCCCCCAAAACCCCAGGGGCCCCAACCCCATTTTCCGTGGGACCAAAACCCCATTTCCAGCGGCCCAAAACCCTAGGGGCCCCAAAACCCATTTCCAGGGGCCCCCAAACCCCCGGGCCGGGCAAAACCCCATTCCTTAGGGGCCAAAACCCATTTCCAGGGGCCCAAAACCCCATTTCCAGGTGGCCTCTAATGCCCAGGCGACCCCAAAACCCCTTTCCAGGCCTGAAAATCCCAGGGGCCCAACCCCCAGTTTTCAGTGGCCCTAACCCCAGGGGCCCCTTAAACCATTCCAGGGGCCCCTAACGCCCAGGGGCCCAAAACTCCATTTCCACGGGCCACAAAACTCCTTCCCAGGGCACGTAAACCCAGGGCCAAAACCCCATTTCAGGGCTCTCCAAAACCACTTTTCCAGGGCCCTAACCTAGGGGCCCCAAACCCCATTTCCTGTGCCTCTAACCCGGGCCCCAATCCCTAAATCCACAGGTCCCTAACACCCGGAGCACCAAAAGCCATATCCAGGTGTCCCCTGGAACCGAGGGGGGGACCCCAAAGCCCAGGGACCCAAAACCCCATTTTCCTGGGACCCCTAAACCCAGGGGCTCCAAAACCCTCTTTCCAGGCATCCCCAAAAACTCATTACCAGGGGCCCCTAACCCTGGGCCCCTAACCCCCATATCCAGGGGCCCAATTCATGGGGCCCTAACCTCAGGGGCCCCCAAACCCCATTTACAGGGCCCCAAAAGCCAGTGTCCCAAAAACCCCATTTCAGGGGCCCCAAAATCCCAGGCGCCCCCAACACCCCATATTTCAGGGCTCCCCACAAACCCAGAGGCCCCAATCCCATTTCAGGGGCCTGAAAAACCCAGGGGCCCCAAAACCCTTATTTCCAGGGGCCCAAAACCACAATTTCTGGGGCGCCAAAAAACCCAGGCCCCAAAACGCCATTTCAAGGGGCCCCTAACCCCAGGGGTCCCCCAAAACACATTTCCAGGGGCCCCTAACCCCAGGGGCCCCAAAACCTCATTTCAAGGGCCCCAAAGCCACCGGCTGACCCCAAAACCCATTTTCCAGGAGCACAAAAACACCCCAGGCGGCCCCGAACCCCTTCCGGGGGCCCGAACCATCCCAGAGGCCCCAAAACACCCCAGGGGCCCCAAACCCCATTCCGGGCCCCACAAACCCAGGGGCCCCCAAGCCCTATTACAAGGCGCCCCCAACCCATTTCCAGGGGCCCCAAAACCCCATTTCCAGGGGCCAAAAAACCCCGGGGTCCCCAAACCCACATTTCCAGGGGCCCAAAAACCCCGGGCCAAACCCCATGTCCAGGGGCAACAAACCCGATTTTCAGGGCCCTCCAAAACCCCAGGGGCCCCAAAACCAATTTCCAGGCGGGCAGAAAACCCCAGGGGCCCAAAAACCCCATTTCCAGGGGCCCCAAAAACCCCAGGGCCCCCAAACCCCATTTCCAGGAGCCCCAAAACCCCAGGGGCCCCCAAACCCTTTATTTCCAGGGCCCCAAAAACCCTAGGGGCCCTAACACCCCATTTCCAGGCCTCTCTAACGCCCAGGGGCCACAAAACCCCATTTCCAGGGGCCTAAAAATTCCAGGGGCCCCAAATCCCCAGTTTCAGTGGCCCTATCCCCAGAAGCCCCAAAACACCATTTCAAGGGTCTCCTAACACCCAGGAGCCCCAAAACTCCATTTCCAGGGGCCCTTAACCCCCAGGGGCCCCAATACCCCATTTCCAGGGCCCCCAAAACCCCAGGGGCCAGAAAAATCCATTTCTAGGGGCCCAAAAACTGCAGGGGCCCAAAAAACCCATTTCTAGGGGCCCCTAATCCCCAGGAGCCACAAAACCCCATTTCCAGGGGCCCCAAAAACCCAGGGGCCCCACAACCCCAGGGGCTTGAAAACCGCAGGGTCCCCAAAACCCCATTTCCAGGGGACCCAAAACCCCATTTTCAGCGGCCCCTGACACCCAAGGGCCCCAAAACCCCATTTCCAGGGTCCCCAAAACCCCAGGGGCCCCAAAACCCTATTCCGAGGGGTCCTAAAACCCCAGAGGCTCCAAAATCCCATTTCCAAGGGCCCCAAAACCCCAGGGGTTCCTAAACCCCATTTCCAGGGCCCCGAAACTCCGGGGCCCCAAAACCCCATTTCCAGGGGACCCAAAATCCCATTTCCAGGGACCCATAATCCCCATGGGCCTGAAAACCCCATTTCCAGGGTCCTCTAACCCCCAGGGGCCCAGAACCCCCTTTACAGGGTCCCCAAAACCCCAGGGGCCCCAAAACTCCATTTCCACGGGCTTCTAAAACCAGGGCCCCCCAAACCCGATTTTCAGGGTCCCCAAAAACCACCAGGGCCCCAAAACCACATTTCCAGGGGCCCCTAACCCCAGGGCCCCAAAAACCCCCAGGGCCCCAAAACCCCATTTCCAGGGGCCCCAAAATCCCAGGGGCCCCAAAACCCCATTTCCAGCATCCGCAAAATCCCAGGGGCCCGCAACCCCATTTCCATTGGCCCCCAAACTGCATTTCCAGGGGCCCCAAATCCCCAGAGGCCCCAAAACTTAATATCCTCAGCCCCAAAAACCAAGGGGCCCCAAAACCCCTTTTCCAGGGGCCCCAAAACCCCAGGGGCCCCAAAATCCCATTCCCAGGGGCCCCAAAACCCCAGGGGCAAAAAAACCCATTTCCAGGGCCCCCAAAATCCCATTCCCAGGGGCCCCAAAACCCCAGGGG
>NC_133774.1:131040065-131062027 GCF_003597395.2 Chelonoidis abingdonii
CTTTTGCGACTTACTTTGTTCTGTCTGTAACTACTTGGAACCACTTAAATCCTACTTTCTGTATTTAGTAAAATCACTTTATACTTATAACTCAGAGTATGTCTAATACCTGAGGAGCAAACAACTGTGCATATCTCTCTATCGTGTTTAAGAGGGTGAACAATTATGGGTTTATCCTGCATAAGCTTTATCAGGGTAAAACGGATTTATTTGGGTTTAGACCAGGGCTGGCTTAGGAAGTGCGGGGCCCAATTCGAACATTGTCAGCGGGGCCCTGGCGGGGATGACTTAAAAAAAAAAGTGGAAAAAAAGCTTTCATTTCTTTTCATGTATTATTTTCTTTTCCATAACTATAATAAATATAAATTTATATTATGTACATTGCATCAATATATGTTGTTGATTGGTTATTAATGAACTGCCGTTCAAATGTGTGGGTCCCAGCTGCTCCTGCCCCCTCATTGAAGCAGGTGTGCAGGGTTCTGTCCGGAACTGCAGGGCACCAGTGGACATGGGACTGGCTGGAGGCAGGGCAGGGGCTGACTGGGGTAGGGCTGGCTGCAGGCAGGGCAAAGGGTCAGGGTTGGTTGGAGATAGGGGGTGTCTGGGGACGGCTGGCTTCAGGCAGGGCCGGCAGGGGATGCAGCAGGGGTTGGCAGGGCTGGAGACAGAGGAGTGTGAGACTGGTGGCTTCAGGCAGGGGGCTGCAGAGGGATTGCAGGAGACAGGGCAGGGTATGCAAGGGCTGGTGCAGGCACGTGTGGGCTGGCTAGCTTTAGGCAGGGCCACAGGGGTATGTGGCAGAGGTTGACTGGAGACACGGCAGGGGGTTTGACAGGGACTGGCTGTGGGCATGGGGTGCCGAAGTTGGCTGCAGGCAGGGGAGTGGGGCTGGTGTGGGCAGGGCAGGGGGTGCACCGAAGCGCTGGAGCCCAGCGCTTTTAATAGCCCTGAAACTCCCTGCTATCCAGGGCTTTTGGGGGCTATTTAAAGGGCCCGGGGCTCCCAGCTTCTACCCTGCCCTGGACCTTTTAAACCAAGTAAAATAAAATAAAATGCACAAATCTATGTCTAATCAAACTGAATGCAGATAATCTCACCCTCAGAGATACTTTAGTAATTTTTTTCTCAGACTGGACCCCTTCCAGGCCTGGGCACAATTCTTTCCCTGGTACAGCTCTTGTTCCAGCTTAGGTGGTAGCTAGAGCGTTCATGATGGCTCCAACTTTAGCCAGTGGAAGACAAAATGGAGGGATCTCCCCAGGGTTTAAATAGACTTTCTCTTGTGGGTGGAGACCCCCTCCTCACCCCCATGCAAAATCCAGCTCCAAGATGGAGTTTAGGAGTCACCTGGGCAAGTCACATGTTCACGCATGACTCACAGTTTTTACAGATAGCATCCATTGTTTACATGCTACCTCGAATGTCCTCAAGTAGACTTCTTATGTGGATTGGAGCATTCCAAGATCCATTGTCCTTTAAGTGCTTCTTGATTAGGTACTTAACTTCAACCTTCCTTTCTCCAGGAACTGACCAAATGCCCTACTAAGGTTTTTTAAAAATCAAGCCAGTACACAGCCAGCATTCATAACATTCATAACTTTGAATACAAAAATGATACATGCATACAAATAGGATTAGTACATTCAGTAGATCATAACCTTTACATAGATATGTTAAATGGCATATGTAGCATAAAAGACATTCTAAGCTTATTTCCATAAAGCCTTATGGGAGGTACCGTCACAGCTGGTTCATACAGTGACTGGTCAGAGATCCTGCATGTAACTGCAACTGGGTGTGTCCCTACCTGTGTGATTGCTGGTAGAAGTGTTGGACTGGGAGTGGGTCTGCAGCTTGTCACAGTAGCACAGTGTGAGACGGAGCCCAGGCAGGTGAGTCAGAGGGCTCAGTGGTACCCCAGTTCCAGGTGGCACCCTGGGGGGAATCTGTCACAGTGACACCACTCCTAGTTTACAGACTGTCCATGACTTTCCTTTTTCTCCTTGATCACACTGTGACTTCTACAAATGCCAGGATAAATAGCCTGGGCTCCAATGCAACAGGTACTTAATGGGGAACTAGAAACCTACTCAGAAACTGTGTGTGTTCAGAGGGAGCTGAGTGTTGTGTTTGCTGTTCCAAGGGGAGCTTCCCCTGAGGCGTCTCAGGTGGATTACGATAACGCGAAGGAGCCTGCATTGAATGATGACCCCCAGACTCCAGATGACCCCCAGACTCCAGATGACCAAGGTGAGGAGTGAATCTGCCTTCTGGGGGCAGCGTTAGCTCAGGAGAAAGCTAATAATATTGTCTTTGTAGAGACAAAAATTGTGCTTTATGGGTTTGCTCTTGCAAGGTGCTGAGCATCTTCAGTCCTGCTGCGAACATTGGGAGCTCAGAGTGCTCAGCACTTCACAGGATCAAGCCGTCTGCAAGCAGTTGTTTGACAAACTCTTCTCCCATAAAGCATGGCTGTGTGCGCTGGTTTAGTCCAGAGATGAACTGAGAGGACCAAGAAGTAGCAAAGCATGTGGTGACACAGGTCAGAATAGAGGCACATTAGCCAACCAGTGTGACTCTCGAAGGAGGTTGTACACCCCCATGACTCTAGAAGAAGCTTCTTCTCCCCCTGCCCATGCTGCCCAATTCTAGTCACTGATCCCTGGCCCTTATTTTCATATGCACTAACATTGCTTACAATATTAGCCGAAAATCTCTCAGCACAGCCCTCTGATCTGCGGTAATGGTCCCTTTCCACCACTCCTGCCTGTGGTGAGTCCACTGATCTAGACGTGAGTTTCACATGCACTGTGATAGGTGAAGGGATATACAGATATACAGATTTCACACACACACCCATATCTTGTCCTGAACTGGTGATGCAGCTTCCAGAGACTGCAGATTGAGGGTGGTTTATGGGCCAAACTAGTTCAGGGAAATGGAACAAAACAAGATTTTAACCATAACTGAAAATTTAGGAAGTAGGTGATAAAAAGATCAAATTAAAGTGTCATTTATGTGTTACTAATTACTAATTGATATATAATTAGTATAACAACAATTAAAGTGAAGAAATCTTCCTCTGACATAGACTCTACCCCCAGCCACCTCTTTCCAGATCTCTCACACCCCCACCTGGGTTTCTGCTTTAGGTTCCTTCCAGCAATTTACAGATACATCAAGTCCTTAAAATGTGTCAGATAAATGTGACCTGTATAAAATTCCTCTGACACGGAGCTTGCAGGGGAGAAGGGAACTTTTGATCTCTTATCATTGTGAGAGTGTCAGTACCTTAGGGCTCTTCCTACCTGGTGTATAATTTATTTCTCTATTCAGTGGAAGATCTCTTCTCATTTACCGTTAATTCCTGTCTCTGTTTCAGAGGGCCCTGCCTTGCCTGGAGATGTCTCCGGGGATAGTTATGACAATGTCAGAGAAATTTTTGACCCTGAAGATGATCCTGGTTCAGGGCAGTGTGCCCAGGAAGTTAACTGGGCCCCTTGGGAGAGTGACAGGAATAGGGATTCACAGAGAAGTGAGTGGGGAAAAGTCCTGTTGCAATTCTTGCAGTTTGATTGCTAGTCTCATTATGGCTTGGTCTACACTACAGACTTAGGTCAATGTAAGGCAGCTTACATTGACCTAATTCTGACACTGTACACACTACAACCTTGCTCCTGCTGACGTAAGTGCCCTACCAACATCATAACTCCGCCTCCACGAGAGGCATGGGGCTTATGTCAGTGCAGTTACTTTGACACAATGTCTGTGTAGACACTGCCTTACTTACATCAGCTGTTGGCTGTCATTCTTGTCAATTTCATGGCTGCATGCTAGAGCCATGAAATTGACAAAAGAGAGAGTCTGAAGTCGGGGGCTCCAGTGAGAGCCTGGTTGCCCCCAGGCTCCCTGCTCCCAGCCAGGTTACGCTCACCCTGTTCCCCACTCAGAGCTGGGTGGTGCCTGCCAGGCTCCCCTGCTCCTTACTCCCAGCCAGGCTGCAGCTGCCTGGCTCCCCACTCCCAGCTGGGCTGCTGCCTGGGCTCTCAGGAGCCGCCCAGACTACAAGCACAGAGCTCCATACCAGGAGCTCAGGGGACCAGCCACACTCCTGGCAGCAGGAAGCGGGGATCTGACTCCCAGCAGACGGAAGCCAAGAGATCAGGGGTAGCCAGGCTCCTCACGGGGAACTGCATGGCTCTCAGCCTCCCACACTGCCCCTCTTAAGTCAATGGAAGAGCTCTTGGTGAGGATCCACACAATGGGCAGAAGGAGGGCAGTGGGTACATGAACCATTGCAGGAATTACTGCGATGGTGTAAGTGACCTAAAATAGGCCAGTTTCAGTTTCTAGTGTAGACTTTCCTGATATTTGGTAAAAGCCGCAGCTCCTAGGCAGAAAGAAGCCTCAAATCATGAACCAAATTTAACCTAAAGGCTTAGGAACCAGAAGACAAACAGAAACCAAAAGGACACCAAAATGTTTGTTTTAATCTCAAGATTTTTCAGCCAATCTCATGATATTTGAGGCCTTACTCCTGATTTCCAAACACTTGGGAGATGGCAGTGCTGGAAATGTCTGTGTTTCCAAGTGACCCACAGGAACAATCTCGGGGGAGGTGAGATGTGGGTTATGCAGCAAAGAAGTGAAACTGGCTAAAGCGATGGTTGTGAGGAGTCTCCTCTCCTTGTAGAGCTCTGTGCATGGACACATTAGAGCTAGCAATTGCTGAAAGGGTTGCTGAGCAAATAACCTGGAGCAGCCTCTACTCACCACTAGAGGTCACTGTCACTTCACTAAAATCCAGCTACTGTTAAAGTAACCTTCTCAACTGTATCCCCACCTTGAGATCTGCTAAACCCTGTTAAATGGACTGAAATACCTGATGATTCCAAAATAAGGACCTAATCCTGCAAACACTGAAGCCCACTTGTCACTCTCATCACATGAATGTTCTCACTGACTCGAGCGTGACACCAGCCTCTTCCTGGTGGGGGGACTGAAGTGAGCCAGACAGAAAACTGAGGAAGGGGCTGTGCTCCTCCTCACCATGAGGTCCCACCCCCCTCTGTGGCCCTGTCCCCTGCCCAGGTTGCAGGCTGGAAGCCAGAGTCAGGCAATGACAGGCACTGGCTGACTGCAGCTGTTAAAAGCTGTCCATGCAGGGAGACCTGGCTCCAGGCTAACAGAGCCCTTGGGGGGCCGGGCCTAGGAGCCTGGGCTAGAGCTAGTCAGTGTAGGCTACTGTGAGGAGCCCCGGACTGTCCACGTGCCCTGGATGATGCATCTTGGCAGGCAGGGACATGGGCTGGGGCCTGCTGTTGGGCCCCCGGCACCCGGCCGGGGCTAACTTCTCTGCTGCTGCTGGAGCTGGGCAGCCAGCCAGCAGCCACCACTCTCTCCACTCTGCCTTCAGTGCAAGTCCACTGGAGAGTGGCAGCTGCTACTGGGTGGCTGTGGGGCTGCTAAGACAAATATTGGAGTGGCTATAGCCCCTGCAAACCCCACCCTAGTGCCAACTTCAGTGGGACTGTCCAGATCAGCAAAGTTACATTAATGGATTTGCAGGATCAGGGCCCAAACAAGGTGGCAGTGCCCTGGATGGTGATGGGGTTAGTTAGTGGGCTGGCTTCAGGTTTGAAATCACTCTCTCTTCAGTGTGCATATGGAGCCAATTGTACCAGAGCACCTCACAGTCTGAGGCTGAGCTCCCACTTTACACCTCAGAGGAAAGTGGGTTGGGATAAAATGTGCATTTCATTGTACTTGATGAGAATAACATGCAAATCTGTGAGCAGGATGATCTCTATGACATCCTTCCCTTTTGGATTTCTTGCCCTTGCATGTCCCCTGGGGTAGGGGCTCTGCCCTGCTCCTCCCCACCCAGTCTCACCTGGCACATGTCCCCTTAGGGACTATGCTAGCCATTGGGAGTTAGAGCAGCCCCTACTGAAGCATCAAGGAGGTGTCACCAAGTCACTGGCATTCCCACACTTTAATTATGAAGATATCCTATCTCCTAGAGCTGGAAGGGACCCTGAAGGATCATGGAGTCCAATCCTCTGCCTTCACAAGCAGGACCAAATACTGATTTTGCCTCAGATCCCTAAGTGGCTCCCTCAAAGATTGAGCTCACAACCCTGGGTTTAACAGGGCAATGCTCAGACCACTGAGCTTTCCCTCCCCTGCACCTGGCAGATCTCAGCATGGAGAGAATCTACTCCCAGATGTTTTCTTTATGGGACATAATGGATTAAACTTGGCAGAATCCCAATCAGAGGAACAGAGGGGATAATTCACAGCCCATACTATAGGCTGCTCACCGATGTTAGGTGAGTGTACACAGGTGTAGAATAGATATATTGGCTGTAATGTGCCTCCTTTGATATTTTCCAGTTGGAATCTGCACTCCCTAAGAAATGAAGGGGCCTCAGGGACTGAGAGAGATGGCCCATTCCTGCCTCCTGGAGACCCAGATTATGATGACATTGAAGCTGGCATCCCTGAGACATCAAGATAAGAATGACTGAGTTCCAATCAAATATCATGTAAATGCTGTATGATTAGACTCTTTCTCTCCTAAATGCTAACTAGGCATGGGGACATCAGAGATAGTCCCTGCCATGGATCTAGTTCAGTCACCTTTTATATTGGGGTTTTATGTAGTTGCAAGAAATATAAGTGTGACTGAGACAGGGTCTGTGATTTTCCCTGTAATTTCTCATTGATCTGATTGCCTGGAACATGTCCTGCTGTTTTATTCCTAATATTTTCTTCATCGTCAATTTTTGCTTTTTCATATTGAATCCTTTTTAAAAGTTTATTACAGGAACGATGCTTCTCTCACAAGGTGCATAAGGGATCATAAGAGAGTGAGATGGAGTCTGAACCACCATAAAATAATAATTGCAAAATGTCACCTCTCGGTATTGCAGGTTGTTCAATAGGGTGCTGGCTGGAGAATGAACGTTCTGTCCTTTGTGTGGTAATGGTTAAAAACCCAGCAACAGAATAATCCTAACTCCAGAGATGGCCCTAACTGCCATCCAAACTCCAGACTTTCCTTTAAAATCCAGGAGGATAAATGGACATTATTTATAGGAACCTTAATGCACACACACAATTACATAGCAGTTAAAAGATACCCCTGTCCCATCCTCTTCATTTCTCCTCTGTACAAATTCATACACCATGCCCATTACTGTAGCACTGGAGCATCTTTCAGTGGTGCATTAAGTGTAAGGACCTTCATCTTTGGTTTATACTGATTTTTTAATGAACATTTGATGAATTTTACAAAAATCGTTATTCTGTTTTTAACAATTTTTACCCAAATTTTAGATGTGTTGGAACTTCATCTCTCTGCTCCAGGAGCAATGGCAGGTTACCATGCCATCATCTCTCTTTCCGGAGTGGGAAGCCAGGTCAAAAGCACTGGAACAACTTGAGTGGTGGTGTATGTGCTGGTGTCAATCCCACACCCACCACACACCACATACAGAATACCAGCTTTACAGATAATGCAGATTGTCATCAGCAGTCAAAGCAAAATAAAGGTAGTTATGATATGATAAAATGGGTTGAAAACAAAAAACTGTATCTGCTTCCATTTCAGAACATACAGAGGGTGAGGGGGGCTTGAAAGTTACAAAACAAATAGACAAAAAAAATCCTAGGAGAAGAGAGTCATATTTCCCTGATATTCCCCCAAAAAACTGCCGAGTTAATTTTTTCTACTGATTTTCCACTCTTATTTTAATTTTTGAGATCAAGACTGAGGCATTCCCCAGAAATTTCAAACAAAATAAAAACCTCAAAAGAAGGCCCTTAATTAAGTGATATTATTGTCTTTCATCATATGTGTTCATTCTGCCTTCATCCTGTGATCCAGGGAGCCAGTGGAGAGAGGGCACACCAAACCAGAACTCTCATGAGGCCCAACACTCTCATTGTCCCTATTCACTCATATAATCTGTATCTAAAAGGTGTTGTGTAAGCTGTTCTATGCAAATTGCTAAGATGCTGCTCATTAATATAATGGCATGATGTGTGTACAGGTGCTTTATAAAGAAATAGAGATGTGTGCTGGAAATGTATTTCTAAAATGTGTTAGGTAGACTGTGCCTAAGCTCTACCTTTCTCAAACAAAGGAATGTGTTTTTGCAGCTTGCCTGTGTCTCCCGTGTAAATTAAGCAAGGTGTGACCTAAGACAATGAAATGGACATTTACAGGCAAGGTAAACAAAGCCATCATGGGGGAATTGACCAGTTAACCATCTTGATGGGGATGGAGGCTACACTCCCAGAAAGCCTCCCTACCTCTTGAAGCAGGGTCAATGGACTTTGAGAAGATATAAGTAGAGGCAAAAAATTGTTCTGTCATCCATCCCAGGCAACAGGTCACAGGACCTTCAAGCCTATGACAGTTGGGTCCTGTGGTGTGGGGGACCAGGGATGTTGATGACTTGATGTAAGTTAGGAAACTGATCAGGCAAAGATTGTAACGTTCTAGTATTAAATTTCAGTCACCTGAAAGTATGTTTTGTTTTATTTGTAACCTTTCTTATCTGTTACTTGTAATCACTCCAACTTATGCCCTTATTAATAAACATTTTTTTTATTTAATTACAGAAACATCTAAGAGTTGTGCATTAAGTTGGAGCATGGGTTTTAGCCAAACTATCAGGCTTCTGTGTGTACTCTGTCTCTGTGGAGGCAGGGAGTGCAATCATTTATGGGAGGGTACAGTGAGAAGGACTGGGCACTGCAGGGGAGATGACTTTGGGAGTCTCAGGATTGAAAGGGTGACGTTGGTGTCAGCCTCCAAGGAGTATACAGGGTGATGGAAGCCACGGTGAGGCCACTGTGCTGTGGTCAGGCTGCTGGTGTCAGGGTGCTGACCCAAAGCTGCACAGGACAGAGACATCCAGGGTTACAGGACAAGCAATGACACAACTGCTTACTGGTCTGAATGAAACCCCAAAATGTCAGAAAAGGGCCTTAGTTAAGTGGCATTATTTTCTGTCATCATGGGTGGTTCGTTCTCCCTCTTCCCCTAGGGGCAAAAGCACATATGGATTTTTACGGAGGGTTACAGGCAGTTATTGGTGGGTTTGTTTTATGATATGCTACAAGTTTCTTTTAGTGAAGACAGATTGAAGTAGCCCCCTGACAAGTGGAACAGAGAGTTTTCAGGTGATTTTTTTTTTAGATCCTGTGGGGTCTAAATACCTCTGAGGCTCTTGGTTGAATAGATGAACTGAGACCTTGAATTCGAGTTGATATTCTATGGGAATATCTAAGAGAAGGTTAAAATGCCTCTGTATATGTGATATGGTTGTGTTGTCTCTGTAACCGCCTTGGGGTTTAGAGAGTGTGGTCCCTTTAAAACCTTGTGTGTGGCCCTTTTAAAACCAGAGTGTGTGTGTCTGTAGCTCCAGACCCGAGGACTACAGTGAGCAGGCCATCACATAGTGAAGCAGCCGAGAACCTGCCTTATGCCTGGGAGGGACAGAGTGACTGACTGGAGAAACCCCAGAACAGGAGCCAGGAGGAGCACCCAGCCAGGGAGCAATCCCCTGAGAAGAACAAACCAGAGCTGGATCCACTATCACGGTTGCCCAGAGCTATATGGGGCTGTGTGACCTTGCATTGGGAATAAGGAAAGAGGCTGTATTTAGCTAAGTGGGGAAGTTGTTGCTCTGTGTGGCTTTGCAGAGAGCAGCAGAAGAGGGCACCAGAGGGGTTTGTTGGGGAAAGTTCACTGGCACCAGAGACGACCAGGAGCACCCAAGACGCATTGCCAGACTGGAACTTTCCCAGTATTCCTGAACTCTGAGTGGACATGCAGTGCTAGGTATCTGCCCTGTCATGTTGTGGTACTGCTGGGTCTGCGGGGCCTTGCGTTGGATGTAGGGTGACAAGGTGTCCAGTTTTCGACCAGAACACTCAGTCAAAAAGGGACCCTAGCACCTCTGGTTAGCACTGTGGACTGGGCCGTTAAAAGTCTGGTTGTTGGTTCTGCATCTCTAAGGCAGGCTAGTCCCTACCTATCCTGGCCCTGCGCTGCACCTCAGAAGCAGCCATCAGCAGGTCCAGCTCCTAGGCAGAGGGGCCACGGGGCTCTGCGCGCTGCTTCTCCCCTGAGCACTGGCTCCGCACTGCAATTGGAACTGCGACCAATGGGAGCTGGGGGAGGTACCTGCGGGCTAGAGCAGCGTGCAGAGCCACCCGTGCACCTCCGTCCAGGCACTAGATCTGCTGGCCACTTCAGCCCAGGTGCAGCGCAATGCCATTACAGGCAGGCAGCCTGTCTTAGCCCCTCCGCTGCACCACTGACTGGGAACCACTAGAGGTAAGCCAGTGCCCCAACTCCATGCCCCAGCCCTGAGCCTCCCCAAACCCGGAGCCCCCTCCTGCATCCTAAACCCATCATCTACTGCCCCTCCCCAGAGCCTGCAGCCCCACTTGAAGCCCTCAGTCCTGCCCCAGTCCAGAGCTGCCTCCCATACCCCTGACCACTCAGCCCCACTCCCCAGCCTGGAGCCCCCTCCTGAACCCCAAAACCTCATGCCCGGCCCCACCCCAGAGCCTGCAACCCCAGACAGAGCCCTCATCATCCTGCACCTCAACCCCCTGCCTCAATGTGTAACCCCCTCCCACACCATGAACACCTCTGCCCCACCCCCCAACCTGGAGCCCCCTCCCACATCCCAAACCCCTCATCCCTGGCTGCGCACCAGAGCCCACAACCCCAGTGGGATCCCTCACTCCCTTCTGCACCCCAACCCCCGCCTCAGCCCAGAGCCCCCTCCTGCATCCCAAACCGCTCACCCCCAGCCCTACCTCAGCGTTCGCACTCTCAGCCAGAGCCCTCACCCACTCCTGCACCCCAACCCCTTACCCCAGCCCAGACCCCCCCTTCCACACTCTGAGCCCCTCATTTCTGGCCCTACCCTTGAGCCTGTATCCCCAGTAAGAGCCCTCACCCCCTCCCGCACCCCAGCTCCCTGCCCTAGCCCAGTGAAAGTGAGTGAGGGTGAGGGAGAGCAAGCCACCAAGGGAGAGGGAATGCAGTGAGTGGGAGGCAATATCTCGGGGAAGGGTCGTGGCAAGGGCATGGACTTGAGGAAGGGGCAGGGCTAGGGTGTTCGGTTTTGAGCAATTAGAAAATTGGCAGCCCTAGTTGGATGTAACCCTGTCTTACTACTCCCTCCTCTTCTCAACTGTTGTTTTTCACCATTCATCACTCTGTGAATAAATATTTCCCTTTCCTATATTCATTGTATTATTCCAGTGTGTTCACTCCACATGGTGTGGAACAGAGGCCCCTGGGATGGAAGGAGATTTCCTTGCTGTGTTCCTGCACATGCTTTTTCGTGGCCAGAGCTGCCTGCACAGCGAACTCCATATTGGCCATCAGAGTGTTAAAGTTACATGTGTGTTGCCCTGGTGCATGTGATGGTGTATATGTGTATGCGTGTGTCTGACAATGGGTGTGTGGGCACTAGATGAGTGTTGGGTGTGGAGTGTTTTATGAAGTGTGTGATGATGGTGTAGTGTATGTTGTTTATGTGTTGGGTGTGGATTGGGTGATGTCTGAGGAGTGTGAATTGAGTGTGATGTGTGTGGAGGGTGTTGAGCATGTGTTGGCTTTGTGTGTGATGTGGGGGGTGTTGGTGGAATGTGTATATGTTGGGTGTTGTGATGAGATTGTGCGTGTGGGGATATTGTGTGTTGTTATAATACAATTAAGTAATTTCCTGTCCAAAATTTTGCTGAAATAGATAGTTCCTGTGAAATATTTGTTTTGTCAATCAACATTTTCTGACAGAAAAAGATTCAGCTGGAAAATTTTCAACTAGTTCTCTTTCCATCTTTCTAAAGGACACCCTGTAACTCAACCAAAAGTCATGGATTTAATGCAGGAATCACTGGGTGAAATTCTGTGGTCTATAGTATGCAGGAGGTCAGTGTCATGGAGTATGGGGGAGTCCGGCCCTGCACCTCTCTTCCTGGGACTCACAGTGACTCTCAGCCAGCCAGTAAAACAGAAGGTTTATTGGACAAGAGGAATGCAGGTTATAGCAGAGCTTGGAGGCACAACCAGGACCCCTCAATCAAGTCCTTCTGGGGATTCAGGAAGCTTTGTCCCCAGCAAGGGATTCCCTGAATTCCAACCACCCAGTGCAAAAACCGAAACTGAACTAACTCCCTCCAGCCAGCCCCTTCCTTTTTCCAACTTCCCCGGCGAAAGGTGCTGACACCCCTCCCCCCGCCTAGCTCAGGTTACAGGCTTAGGTCCTGTCCCTCATGTAAAGTCACCTCCTGTTCTCCCATTCCCCACACCGACAGTCCCTGCTCCATCACACCACTCCCGCCTTCGAGACTGAACTGAGTGGGGTCACTCTGCCCAGTGACCTGGGGAAGTTCAGGGCCCCCTCTACGGGACAACGCCTCCGCTATCAGGTTGGCACTTCCCTTCACATGGACCACGTCCATGTCATAGTCCTGCAGGAGCAGGCTCCACCTCGGAGCTTGCGTTGGCTCCTTCATCTGGTAGCAGGTCAGGGAGATGTCGGTGTACACGTAAGTGTCGCCAAAAGAGATATGCTCTAGTTTCTTAAGGGCCACACTGTGGCCAGGCCTTCCTCTCGAATGGCCGCATATTCTTCCGGGGTAGCACTTCCGTCTTGCTCAGCTACGATGAGGTGTCTTCCCCCTTTTATCTCTGCATTAACATTGCCTCCCATTCCTGTGTCTGCAGGCGTCGGTGACACCATAAGGTTGTCAAAATCTGGGGTTTGCCAGCACTGGGCACTAACCAGAGCCTCCTTCAGTGCCGGACAGCTGCTGCACTGCTCGGTCCAGATCACCTTGTCTGGCTTCCCCTTTTTGCACAGTTCAGTGATGGGGCCGGCTACGGCACTAAAGTGGGGCAGGAACCTTCGATAGTACCCCGCCATCCCAATAAAGGCCTGGACCTGCTTTTTGGTTTTGGGAGCAGGCCAGTCTCTGATCACCTCCACCTTGGCTGGTTCCGGCTTTAGGCAGCTGCTTCCCACCCGATGACCCAGGTAAGATACTTCAGCCATCCCCACCTTGCACTTCTCAGCCTTTACGGTTAACCCAGCCTCCCGGAGTCAGTCCAGCACTTGTTTAAGCTGGGACACGTGGTCCTCCCAGGTCCGGCTCAAGATGCAGATGTCTTCAATATACGCCACGCCAAAACTCTCCATCCCCCTCAGTAGCTGATCCATCAGGCGCTGGAAGGTGGCCGGTGCTCAGTTGAGGCCGAAGGGCAGGATCAGAAACTCTTAGAGCCTCAGAGGGGTGATAAAGGCTGATTTCAACCGGGCATCTGTGTCCAGCGGCACTTGCCAGTAGCCCTTTGTAAGATCCTTGCTGGTGAGGTACTGAGCGCCTCCCAGCTTGTCTAGGAGCTCATCAGGCCTGGGCATGGGTTAGGCATCAGATACAATGATGGCATTGAGCTTTCGATAGTCCACACAGAACCGGTTCGACCCATCCCTTTTGGGGACCAGCACCACTGGTGAGGCCCAAGGGTTGGAAGACAGCTGGATCACCCCCAATGCCAGCATGTCCCTGACCTCTCTTTCTAGGTCCTGGGCAGTTTTCCCGGTGACCAGAAAAGGGGAGCATTTTAAAGGAGGATGTGACCCAGTCTCCACTCGGTGGACAGTCAAATTAGTGCGTCCAGGCTGGTTGGAAAACAGTTGTCGCTATAGATGCAGCACCCCTCTGATCTCAGCGTGCTGGGCCAGGGTCAGCTGATCAGAGAGGGGAATTGCCTCCAGGGGGGAACCAGCTTTTGTCCCAGGGAATAGATCCACTAAAGGGTCATCTCCCTGCTCCTCCCAATGTCCACACACGGACAGCACCACATTCCCCCTCCCCCTGTCATAGTATGGCTTCATCATATTCACATGGTACACCCGGCGGTGGTGCACGCGGTTCGACAGCTCCACCACATAGTTTACCTCATGTAGTTGCTTGACAACCTTGAAGGGCCCTTCTCAGGCAGCCTGGAGTTTGTTTTCCTTACGGGGATGAGAACCATCACTTGATCCCCGGTGGCAAATGCACAGTCATACCAGACTTTCTGCTTCCTCTGGGCTCGGGCCAGCTTCTCCCTGGCCAGGTGCATGAGTTCGGCAAGTCTTTCCCGGAAGGTCAGGACATACTCCACCACTGACTCTCCACCAGGAGCGGCCTTCCTCTCCCATTCGTCTCTTGTCAGGTCCCGGGGCCCCCTTACCCACTTTCCATATAACTGTTCGAAACGCGAAAACCTGGTAGATTCCTGGGGTATCTCCCTGTACATGAACAGCAGGTGAGGTAAGTACTTGTCTCAGTCCTGCAGTTGCTGGTTCATAAATGTTTTTAGCATCATCTTTAGCGTCCCGTTGAACCTTTCCACCAGCCCGTTGGACTGGGGATGATATGCTGAGGCCCAGTTGTGCCGGACCCCACATTTCTCCCACAAGCTCCGGAGCAGGGTCAACATGAAGTTAGACCCCTGATCCATTGAGACTTCCTTGGGGAACCCCACACAGCTGAAAATGGTCAGCAGCGCATCTGCCACAGTGTCTGCTTCGATAGAGGACAAGGCCACCGCCTCGGGGTAGCGAGAGGCGAAATCTACCACCACCAGAATGTATTTCTTCTCTGACCGGGTCGCCTTGCTGAGAGGTGCTGCTATGTCCATGGCCGCCTTCTGGAAAGGTTCTTCTAGGATGGGTAAAGGCCTCAAAGCTGCTTTCCCCTTGTCCTGGCCTTCCCCACCCTCTGGCAGGGGTCATAGGATTGGCAGTACTGTCAGACATGGGTAAAGACCCCAGGCCAGTAAAAGTTCTGTAGCAGCCTCTGCCTGGTGCACCAGATTCCCTGGTGCCCTGTGAGAGGATTGTCATGGGCCAGGTACAGTAGCTTGTGGCGAAACGTCTGGGGAACCACCAGCTGCCTCCTGATCCCCCAATGCCTCTACTTCCCTTGGGGGAGCCCATTCTCGGTACAGGATCCCTTTCTCCCACAGGAACCTCTCCTTGCAACCTCTCCTCATGGACTGTACCGCACTGAGGTTGGCCAGATCCCTTGACCTACACAAGGAGGGATCTTTCTGTGACTCGGCCTGGAAGTCAGCAGCTGGGACAGGGATGGGGACATGCTCTCTCTCGTCGGCTGGGTCTGAGGCTGCAACCTCTCTGAGCCATGTCCCTGAGCATTTCCTCCCCACCAGGTTAGGGTCCTGCGCCTTGGGCAGAGTACTTTCCCCATTGTCAGGGCGCAGTGCCCTGCGCCGACTCTGACTACAGGTCACGACCAGGGCACCCCGGACATTGCTTGGCCAGACATCCAGGTCCCCCCCATTAGCACCTCCGTGGGTAAATGTGGGTGTACACCCACATCCTTGGGGCCCTCCTTGGCCCCTCACTTCAGGTGTACCCTTGCCATGGGCACCTCGAATGGGGTCCCATCCACGCCCATCAGAGTCAGGTAGGTGTCAGGCACCATCAGATCTGAGGCCACCACCTTGGGCCAGGCCAGTGTCACCTCTGTGCCCGTGTCCCAGTACCCAGTGACCTTCCTCCCATCTACCTCCAGGGGAACAGGGCACTCTCTCCAGAGGGGCAGCCCTGCGCCCACTCTGTAAACCAAAAACTAGGAGCCTGGAGCATCCAGCTCCCTAGAGGAGCTGACCTGGGGACCTCCTCCCTCCTTCACATGTGGTATGCGGCCAGCCCCCTTTTCCTGCGAACGCTGCCCCTCGTCCAGCTGGGTCTCTACCAAGTTAACCTGATGTGGGGTCGGTCTGCTCAGTCTGTCCTTGAGTCTGGGGCACTGGGAAGGTATGTGGCCCCTCTGGCCACATTGATAGCAGCTCATGTCCCATTGCTTCCCGCGAACCGGTTGGTTGTCCCTGACGCTGGGCGTTCCCCTTGGGCGGGGGTTCTCCCTATTCCCCCTTTGGGAGGTCCCAGGATGACTCTCTCTCTGCATCGTGGTGGGCCTGTTCCTTTGGGACTCCTCCCTGCCACCCCCCATCTGGTTCTTCACAAACTCATCAGCCAGCTGCCCTGCATGTCGCGGGTTCTCTGACTTTTGGTCCCTCAACCACAGCCTCAGGTCGGATGGGCACCGCTCATACAGTTGCTCCGGTACCAGCAGTTTAACCAGGTCCCCCTTCGTCTAGGCCCCATCTGCCCACTTGCTGGCACATCCCTCCATGCAGACGGCTAGTTGCAGATATGAGACCTCGGGGGTTTTATAATGACTCCGGAACCTCTCCTGGTACATCTCAGGAGTCAGCTCAAACTCGCGCAGCAGGGTCTGCTTGAAAAGTTCGTTGTTCCATTTCTCCTCCTCTCCCAGCTGGCGGTACAATGCCATGGCCCTGGGGTCCAGTAAGGGGATGAGAAACCAGAGCCTGTCCACAGGATCTACCTGGTGCAACTCGCAGGCTGTCTCAAAGGCATCCAGGAAGTCATCCATGTTCTCCCCATTCTTACTCTGGGCCAGGATGCACTTATCAAAGCTTCGTGCAGTCCTGGCCCCCCCTATCACTCACCGCAGCTGGAGGCCCGCTGCTCCTCAGCCTGGCCAGTTCCAGCTCATGATGATGCTGTCTCTCTTTCTCCTCCAGTTCCCGCTGTCTTTGTCTCTCCTCATGTTCCCTCTGTCTTGCTTCATGTTCTCTAGGTATCTCACGATCCTCCAGCTCTCTCAGTTGTAGCTCTCTCTCCCATTCCTGCTGCTGCCGCTCCACGGATACCGAGCATCGCCGGGAGGATCCCCTGCTGGCCGGGGGTGACACGGTGCCCTTGGCATTCGCTGGGCTCCTACCTGCCCTTCCCCTAGGCATAGGAGGGGGGTCTCGGAAAGCCCTCAGTTGCCAGCTGACCACTCCCAGTGGGGAGAGACACTGGTGTCTATGCTGCATCTGCCAGGCTGCTTCCCTCAGAGACAGGGATCAGTTCGTTCAAGCGGTCTCCCTCCTCCAGCTGGGCAATCAGCTGGTCTTTGGTGAGCCTCCCACTGCACAGCCCCCTCTGTTTGCACAGCTCCACCAGGTCACACCTAAGGCGCTTGGCATACATCTTCCTGTTGGCCACTCGCAGGCTGTGGTGCTTGCCGCTCCCCACGGTTTCCAGGGAGACCGCTAGTGCACCAGCCCTTCTTGAGGTCACCATCTCTCTGCCTGGGTGGAGCTGCAGACTCCTCCGCCCCTGGGACCGCTCGCTGCAATCCCCCGGGGGACCCTGTTACTGCAAAATCCTTCTCACTGGGCACACACTCCCAGGGGTTAATCACCCCTGAAGTTTACTGCTCCCCAGTCACTTACTGCAGGAAGCACCGTCCACGGTGCAGTAGATCATAGATCCCATCGCAACCACCAGTTTGTCACGGAGTACGGGGGAGTCCGGTCCTGCTTCCCTCTTCCTGGGACTCACAGTGACTCTCAGCCAGCCAGTAAAACAGAAGGTTTATTGGACAACAGGAACGAAAGATACAGCAGAGCTTGTAGGTGTTGTGTATTTGGTTGTCATGGTTTTTGTTCCCATGGAAACTGAGTTAGATTATTAGGGGATAGCCCAGCCTGCTTCGGCCAGTTAGGTGAGCTCTGTGTGTGTAAATAAATGGTAGTTTTGTTAGCTGTCTGCTGTCTGGCCTCAAGTGATTTCTTCCTAAATCGGCTGCCCCCAAGGATATAACAGTGGGTACAAGTAGGACCCCTCAATCAAGTCCTTCTGGGGTCCAGAAAGCTTAGTTCCCAGCTTGAGATTCCCTGAATTCCAACTACCCAGCCCAAAACTGAATTCCCTCCAGCCGACCCCTTCCTTTGTCCATCTTCCCGGGGAAAGGTGCTGACACCCCTCCCCAGCTCAGGTTACAGGCTGAGCACCTGTCCCTCACCTAAAGTCACCCCTTGCTCTCCTATCCCTCACATAGACAGTTCCTATACCATCACACTGGCCCCAAGCACCTGCTCTTGTCCAGCAGCCTGCCTTTTTGGGCCCACACAGCTCCTCACACAACACCCGCCTGGGACCTTGACCTCACCTACCAGCTCAGCAGCAAACTTTCCTATAGAAAGCAGAAAGGCTGATGGCTTTCTTTGCACATGGATGCAATTAGGCTGAGCCACTATGCCAGCTGTAGGATAGCCCCCCGCCACCATCACCACCACCACAAAGAGATGCCATGACCCAGATTTGAACCGAAGTTGCTGTGGCCATGGCGCAGAGTACTAACCACTAGACGATCACGGCCCGGCTCTGGGGCAGGGAACAAGTGAATGCAAAATCTTCAACTCTGCGCTCTCAGGGCAGTCACCTACCTCACCGGCGGCCACAGCTATTTCTCAAGTCTCCCCATTCCAGTCCCAGTTAAAATCATGACCAAAGGAAAAAAGACAGGAAATCAATCCCATGCCTGTCCGTTTTTCTGTCTCCCACCACCCCTTGAGCAAGTCCCTCCCCTTTTGTCTAGGCCATTGTCCTCATGCCCCTGGCCAGCGTATTTCCCTTTACCACTTTGAAGTGTGCCCCCTTTCTTTGTCCCCCCTTCAAAAGGGGTCTTCTTCTGAAGTATGGACCCAGCGATGAGCTGCCAATATATTAACAACCAGTTACCTCCTCCTCACCCCATGAGGAGGTTGTGCCTAAGCCCCCCTCTGGGACTTCTGCCCCATCCAACCCCCCACATTCTTTGACAGCCCCCCCTGGAACCCCTGACTTATCCACCCCACTTCGCTGTCCCTTGACTGCCCCCTGCTGCCTCATCCAACCCCTCCTCTCATTCCTGATGGCATCCTGGGACCCCTGCCCCATCAACCACCCCTTCTGCCCCCTTACTTTCCCTGGAATCTGTACCCCAGATTGCCCCTCACCTCCGCATCCAGCCCCTGCTCCTTCCTGACTGCCCCCCCAGGATCCTTGCCCCCATTCATTTCCCCTGTTCCCTGCCCTCTGACTGCTCCAACAATAATCCAGCCCCCTCAACTCCCCTGCCCTCTATCCAACACTCCCTCCCTGCTCCCTTACCATGCTGCCTGGAGGTTGGAACTGGGCTGAGCCAGGTCTGGGACCGGAGCTGCGATGCCCGGCTGGGGCCAGGCCCAGGGGCCGGAGCTGCACCGCCCTTCCGAGGTTGGGGTTGGACGCGTTGGCCGGGCCGGAGCCACGCTGCCCTTCTGAGGTTGGGGCCAGAGCTAGGGGCCGGGTCGGAGCCTTGCCCGGACCAGGGCCAGGCCAGAGCCTCGTCGCCCTGCCAGCCGGCCAGGACCTCAACTGGACATGCACCGGGTGGGTTCGGGATCAGGGTTGGGGGCCAGGCTGGAGCTGTGCGGCACCTAGGGCTCTCCTCTCACTTGCGCGCCTGCCCCAGCTCATGTGTGGAATGCTGCTGCTTCCTTCTCAGCCCTACCAGACTTCCCACGCAAACAGCAGATTCGTGGGAAGCTGGGGAGGGGGAGGAGAAGCTGGGGGAGCATTCAGAAGAGGAGGCATAGGTGGAGTGAGGTCAGTTGGAGCCGGGGGAAGGGCAGGGAACTGCTGGAGCTTTTGTTAAATTTAAAAGCCCTTTTCGAATGGGTTGTCCCTTGTGGGACAACTGGTTTGAAAAGGGCTTGTAAATTTAACAACTGGTTCCGTGAACGGTGGGAACAGGCTCCAGTTCACCACTTGAGAGAAGTGTGACTGCTCAGAGCACCGGTATGAAACTGCAGAAAAACCTGACTGTCTGGATGAAGTTTAGAAGTGTGAGCAACAAGGCTGATGTCATGGTGAGAGTCTGCTATAGACCACCAGACCAGGGGGATGAAGTGGACGAAGCTTTCTTCCGGCAACTAACAGAAGTTACTGGATCACAGGGCCTAGTTCTCATGGGAGACTTCAATCACTCAGATATCTGCTGGGAGAATAATACAGCGGTGCACAGACAATCCAGGAAGTTTTTGGAAAGTGTAGGGGACAATTTTATGGTACAAGTGCTGGAGGAACCAACTAGGGGCAGACCTCTTCTTGACCTACTGCTCACAAACCAGGAAGAATTAGTAGGGGAAGCAAAAGTGGATGAGAACCTGAGAGGCAGTGACCATGAGATGGTTGAGTTCAGGATCTTGACACAAGGAAGAAAGGAGAGCAGCAGAATATAGACCCTGGACTTCAGAAAAGCAGATTTTGACTACTGCGGGGAACTAATGGGTAGGATCCCCTGGAAGGCTAATATGATTGGGAAATCTGTCCAAGAGAGTTGGCTGAATTTTAAAGAAGCCTTATTGAGGTTGCAGAAGCATACCATCCTGATGTGTAGGAAGAATAGTAAAAAACAGTGAAATCCTTGCTGATCTTAAACATAAAAAAGAAGCTTACAAGGAATGGAAGCTTGGACAAATGACCTGGGAGGAGTATAAAAATATTGCTCAGGCATGCAGGAGTGAAATCAGAAAGACCAAATCACACTTGGAGTTGAAGTTAGCAAGAGATGTTAAGAGTAACAAGAAGAGTTTCTTCGAGTATGTTAGCAACAAGAAAGGAAGTGTGGGCCCCAAGTACGGAGGAGGCAACCATCAGTGCAGGATGTTGGAAAACCTATAAATCGCCGCTTTTTTGCTTCTGTCTTCACGCACAAGGTCAGCTCCCAGACCTACTGCCTAGCAGCACACGCATGGGAGGAGTAAACTCCCCACTGCAGACTGAGCATCTGGATTTCTTGTTCTGTCACTGCTGACTGAGAACGTCTAGGACGCCATCTCTTGGAACCTCCCTTTCATGGTAGCTGAAAGCAGCCGCTCAAATCCCCCCTCATTCTCTCTTCTGCGGGTGAACAATTCCCAGGTCCTCACCCTCTCTTGCATCAATCTGTGCTCCGCCCCCTAATCATTTGTATGCCCTCACTGCTCCTTCCATTTTCCACTCCTTCTGCTAGTGTGACGCGCAAAAACGGACCACAGTACTCCGAATAGGCTCCACATCGTCGAATAGGCGGATGATCACGTCCCTACACTCTGCTGGCCAATACCCTACTGCTAGACCCAAATGCATTAGCCTTCTTGCAACAAGGGCAACTGTGCCTCATTCAGCGTCATGCCACTGTAACCCCTGGTCCTGTTTGCAGAACGTGCATGCTAGTCCATTTGGTCCCTGTCTTAGCAGTGCATGGGATTACTTCCTATAGGTGCAGAACTCCATTTGTCCTCGTGACCTCTCAGATTTTTACCCAATCCTGTTATTAATTTGTTAGGTCTCCTCTGTATCCTATCCCTACCCTCAGCATATATCCACTCCCTCCATTGTGTCATCTGAAAACTGTGCTGAGGTGGTGCAGGTCATTGCTCCTTCAGATCATTAATGAAGAATTGAAAACACGCCAGGACCGATCTTTGGGCACTCCACTTATACGGCTGCCAACTAAATGGAGGCATTGACTATACCGTTGAGCCAACAACTAGCCAGCTTTGTATCACCTTCATAGTCCATCAATCCCCATCCTTCTTTAACTTGCCAGCAGGCATACTGTGGAGAGCATATCAAAACTGTTGAAAGTCAGGAAACATACAGCTTTCCGTTCTCAGCGAACCAGAAGCAATTAGGGTTATAGTCACATGACTTTGCCCTTTGAATCCATGCTGATTGTTCCTTATCACTTCCTCTCCTCTAGTGCTCGAACTGATT
This sequence comes from Chelonoidis abingdonii, assembly GCF_003597395.2. NCBI lineage: Eukaryota > Metazoa > Chordata > Testudines > Testudinidae > Chelonoidis > Chelonoidis abingdonii. The sequence continues at coordinate 131,061,764 of NC_133774.1, forward strand.
CTTCAGGACAGCTCCATGTTTTCCAGGCAGACTGAGGTAAGGTGACTGGCTGTAGTTTCTCGGATCCTCCTCCTTCCCTTTTAAAGATGGGCACTCATTGACTTTTCCAGCATCCGGGATCCCCCATTCGCCATGAGTTTTCAAAGATAATGGTCAAGCTCTGCGATCAACTCCTTTAGCACCCTCGATGCGCACTCGGCCCATGGACTTGTGGTCATCAACTTTTCTAAATGTCCCATCACTTTTCCACGCAGGGCTGGTCAC
>NC_133774.1:131062128-131092111 GCF_003597395.2 Chelonoidis abingdonii
GGCAGCGCTATCAGATCTAAGCTGGTAATTAAGCTTGGAGGTTTCATGCAGGCACCCACATTTTGGACGCTAAGGTTCAGAATTGGGACTTATGCTATATGACAGTCTTTGCCTGCTGAATTGACTCTGCTCTGGAAATTATTTCTATGCTAACCAACTTTTGTGGAAAATCAGTGCAATGTATAGAGACAAAGTACACTTAACTATTGTTCTGTCTGTGACAACTATCCCATAATTCCAGACACAGTAGCTGCAGCAGGTGCATTGCAGACACATAGCTTGACAGAAGGCTCATGCTAGACAGAAATTCCATGTATGGGAATACATAAAAGTGCAATTATATAGGTGTACAAAGATCTAATAGTTTTGTAGGCTGCAATCAGATAGTGTTATCATGGGAAAGTAAAGCACAAAAGTGAAAATTGCCAAGTCAAGGTTGCCCTTTTGCCTTGCTTTTTTACTTATGAAATATCAGGATTGTCAAATCAGTGTTTCCTGTTTTGTTGGTGGTTTTTCTCTTGGGACCCAGAGAGTTGAGTTTTGAGCTCTGGTGGACCTTGATTGAACACAGGAAGGAGGTGTTGACTCTTCAGCAGAAGGGCTATCCTTGGAAGTGTTTGAGTTCACGCAGCCAGTCAGAAGGATTCTGATAGGCTGAGTAGAAAGCACTTTCCCTCTTAATTTTTCTGGTTTCACCTGCATAACATTTCTGTCAAATATTTGCCCAGTCAAGCATAGTCTTCCAATCAAACAGGATAGTTGAATTAAATTTCTAATGTAAACAGACAGAAACAACAAATCTTCCCAGCTTCACTTATACATCATAAGGAAGCAAAAAGGAGCACCCATTTTCCCCATTGTAGAGACTCTTCCAAGTCCTAGTTCCTGAGTATGTTGTATTTTCAGGATAAGATGGTGGTAGTTCCTACGGACTGCAACAACACTGGCCCAATACTAGCTGTTTTGACTGGGGGAAGGTTCCAGACCACAATACAGCAGGAGCATGCCGTAATGGAATACTAAAAACAGGTCCTAAAGGAAATGCCTTATCTGTACTGCAGGGAATCTTAAAACTAGATAGGTCTCTATTTTTGTAAAGCAGAAGAGTGCTGAATTGAACTGCAATTTCTAACTTGGTTTGATGTGTATATCCTACAGCTGTCTTGTGCTATTGGTCTGAGCCATCCTTTAGCCATTTCCGTGTTCCACTATGGCACTTCAGATAGATCAGAAGAAGAGCTGCTTGAAATTGTACAAAAAAACTTTGATCTACACCTTGGAGTCATTATTAGGTTTGTCTCTCATTGGAGAACTTACACACATTGACGATTCACTCTAGTCCAATAGACAGTTGAACAATTTAAATTCAAGTGTTTGGCTCCTGTACTCCTGATTCTGAAACAATTTATAATTATTAAAATACCCATTAGTGCCATCTTTGTGTCCTCCCCTCTACACAAACAGCTCCACTCAGAGGCCTAAAACCAGTCCTCAAGTGAGGTCCTCCCTGTAGAATGGTTTAAAACATCCTGCCCATAAAACTTGTCTATACTACATATTTTTACCAAGCTTATAAGAAGGTGATAATGCTGTTTAGTTCTGGTACAATTTGTGGCCACACATCTTAGCTCACACATGATTATAACTAGGGGTCTACTTAAATCATGGGGACATGAAACAGTTTTCATGGGTTGGTCACATCTTAACTAGCAGATTTTGCAGATGTGTTCATACTATGCAGTCTCAGTTCAGAAGGCAGTGTAGAAGTAAGGGTGGCAATACCGCGATCCCCCTACAGTAGGCTTGTTACCACCTTTTGGGTTGGGACCCCCAGTTAGAGAAATAGTCTGTACTTTTATGCCTATAGTATAGGGTAAAAGTACACAAGAGACCAGATTTCATGGTCCTTGACATGTTTTTCACAGCTGCAAATTTGGTAGGGCCCTAATTATAACCATGGCAGTGCACTGCACTTCACTGTGGCTCATGACCAGGGTAATGTAGTATGCATGTCAAAGTGTAATTAAACGTCAGTACAGTTCCTCTGTGTCATAGACAGGATTGCCTAACAGCATCTGCCACTGGGTTACCTAGTGTTCCTACCTCCCTTGTTCATCTGAAGACTCCCACTTCTACAGAGGACTGCTCTATAATGAGGCCTCCCTGCACACTCTCCCTTTGTGGTAGCTGTTCCACAGGGTGTTGCTACGTATGGTCTAGCTTCTGATATACTTACTTCACAAATAATCCCACTGAATCAGTGAGATTGTCTGTGGAATAAATAACCCTTACTCAAGTTGAATACATCTGAATCTGGCCCTTTTCAGAAAGTGGCAGTCCACTACTTGCTGTTGCTAGTGTTAGGCCTAACTGGAAAATAGCATAAAGGCAGTTATGCCAACTTGACTGAAATCAGTCTAGCAGGGTCTCTGGGTAAACTTTGAGTGGAAAAGTACTGAAGAAGCAGTATGTTGCTCAAAAGGTTGGGAAATGATAAGATAAGAAAGGAATGGGGCTCCTGGCATAATCCTACTTCTGTTGTTTTAGAAATGGTTCATTAAAGGACCTGATAAGGAGCCAGGTGTCCGAACTCTCAGACTCCTGTGAAATACTCCCTGTCTCTGTTTCATGTCTATTCCTAACTCCCCTTACATTCTTGCTCGTTAGTGATCGTTAAGGCACCATTACTCTCATAGATCAATTAGTTTAGCAAAAACATATATGATAACAGTTTTGGTTTCTAGTGAGTAGTAAAAAGTGAATAATTAGTGACGCGACGGAACTGTCTATAAAACCTTGTGGTGATTGTAAAGAGCTAAGCTGGTTCTTTTTGAAGACGAGCTTGCTCTTTGTTGTCGTGTGCACTCTTCAATAAAGAGCTTTTTGTTCAGACTTTGCTGGTGTTGCCTGTCATTCTCGCGGTCAGACAACGGTGCCCCAATACTAGCCATCAAGAGCTGCAGCAAGCATGTCAACATCCACTTTTGGAGGGGTGGATTTTTGGGCCAGCTACTGCAAATATTGTCTCCATTTCAGGAAAGTGTTTGGTTTGATAATGAGGTGAAAACCCAACTAGTGATCTGGAACAAAGAGCCAACCTTAAAGTAGTGGTGCAATCTTATAAAGCCCATTTGAAGTTGACTAAACTTGGTTTAAAAGGCAGCCAGCTAATCCCATGTTTTAGAAGTCTACTTAAATTGCAGAGAAAACACATTTTTCATGGGTTGGTCATGACATAAATAGCAAATTTCACGGATGACACGGCCATTTATGCAGTGACCAACCCACAAAAAATGTGTGCTTTCTCTGCAGTGTTTCTCAAAGTGGGGACCCTGACCCACAAGGGAGTTGCAACCCTATTGTAGGGGGGTTGTGATATTGCCACTCTTACATCTGTGCTGCTGCTCTCCGCAGTGCTGCCTTCAGAGCTGGGTGGCAGCTGCTGGCCACGCTCCCAGCTCTGAAGGCAGTGTTGACGCCAGCAGCAACACAGAAGTAAGGATGGTATGGTACGCCATTGCCACCCTTACTTCTGTGCTGCTCCTGCAGCTCTCGATGGCGCTGCCTTCAGAGCTAGGCACCCCACCAGCAGCTGCTGCTCTCTGCTCTGCCTTCAGGTCTGGGTGGCCGACATAGCTACTACTGCTCATGGGGGCTGGAATAATTAAGTCAACGGAAGAGTTCTTCACTGATGCAGCTGCACAGTGGTAAGCTCTGTAGTGTAGCCATCGCTTAAGTTATTTATGTACCTGTAGCGGGGTGGCTACCTGGCTCCTAAAATAGAAGGGGTTGAAAGCAGCCCTGGAGAGGGCTGTGGCTGGGGTTGGCCAATTGGGGAAGCAGCTGCAACTGGGCCGTGCCCCAATCAGGCCACAGCTGGCCTGTATAAAAAGGATGTGAGCCAGAAGCCCAAGAGAAGTTTCTCTCCAGGCAGGGAGAGAGCAGGGCCTGGCTGCCTGCAGAAAGGGTACTGGGAGTGAAGCAGGGCTGGGGAAAGGCCAAAGGAGCAGGGGAGCTCCAGGTTGGCAACTCCTCAGGCTGCAGGGCCTGGTCCAAGGCCCATAGAGATACTGGGAGGCAGAGAAGGCAGCAGGTCTGAACCCCCTTGCCTATGATGAGTGGCTTTTACGCTGCAGTCTGCCCCAGTGAGTGGGGGCTTGATGATGACTGGCAGTAGCCCAGACTGAGGCAAGGTGGGGATAGAGGGTTGGGGGTTCCCCTGAGAGAGGAGGCCCATAGAGACTGGGGGAGGGTATTGCGAGGGGCAGAACCCCAGTGAAAAGGGGCACCAGGGTCCAGGAGGGACACAGGGCCAGCAGCAAGCAGGACACTGGCCTGCAGAGGGCACTCTAGAGGCTGGAAGAGCTGATTCCCTGGATGACCAGCAGGAGGTGCAGCAGGGGTGAGTCCTGCACTGTCGCAGTACCTTAAATAATCAGACAAAAATATTTCTTTCCAAGTTTATAATGTCAAAATGTGGAGAAACTTTCTGCCAGTATCTTTAAATTTTTACTACTCTTCAATCAGCTGTTAACTCTTGCATACACAGAGGGAGCAGATCTGTTGAGTAAGATCATCACTTCCATAGTACACTTCAGAGGACAGCATTTTATAGCTTTTCTGAAGATAAAGGTGTCAATCTAGGCCTGAGTGTCTATTATATACTGTACTGTGGAAAGTAATATCCTTCCTGTGGTAGTGACCAGTATTCAGACTGGACTCAATCTAAATTCTTATTTGCTGTTTTCTCTCTTGCTGTTGATAAGCTGATGTCTTCAGTGATTTCTTATTGTATTCTTGTTATTTTATTATAACAACCAGGCCCTCTTGACTTCTGTTATTTTTGTTGGTTTAATAACGTCCAATGCAACATGGTTTAATATGTATGGCTAGATTAATCCCTTCCTCACAATCCATTTTCACTCTTTTGAGCACTACAGATGATCTGTTCCAACCAAGAAGGAGCCAAAAGTTTTGGAGTCTTTGTGGCATGGTGTAAATAGCTAAAGTTTTATTCATCACTCTCTGTGCTCTGCAAGTGTCTCCACATGGGCCAAACTAAGCAGATAATTGGTTAAATACTGGATGATTAAACAACTAACAAGGTGATTCAGCTCATCAGCTGGGGTTAGTTAAGAGACAGGGGAGGAAAGGAAGGCTGGAAAGAATGACTAGCCCATGATCTCAAAGAGCTGAGATCTCTCCCTGTTTCTCACCCTGTGTCTGAGGAAAAAGTAGAAGCCTTATGTTGTGGGGCATAAGCATTTGTATAGTACATTGTAAATAACGCACCTGGTGTTGAACCTATGCAGGAGTGTGAGGTCTGATTGCAATGAAGAATCCATGCTGAGGGAACCCCACCCTGTGACAGTCTTGCTGCTTTGCTGGTCATTAACTTGGCCTTTTAAGTATTAGCATCTTCTAAATTAGGGCCTGATGCAAAGCTTATTGGAGTCAATAGGAATTTTTTCCATTGATTCCAGTAGGCTTTGGATCAGGCCCTTACATCTTGTTTTAAAGTAGTCTTGTCCAAATGTTAAGTACTGCAAGTTGTGTGTTTTTTTCCTCCTGAGAATGGCTCATCTTAATTAGCCTGTTAGAGCTAGTGTGGCAACTTCCACCGTTTCATGTTCTGTGTATATATATATCTCTATATGTTCCATTCTATGCATCTGATGAAGTGGGCTGTAGCCCATGAAAGCTTATGCTCAAATAAATCTGTTAGTCTCTAAAGTGCCACAAGTACTCCTGGTTTTTTTGGTATGATATGTGGTCCTGATATTGGCTCCTGCATGCTCTGGACCACAAAGCCTCTTTCCAGCTTGAAGATCTATTGCTATCTTGTTGGCACTTGTTCCACTTTACCTTAGTTATTAAAGGCTTGGGCAATAGCCAGGATAATAATCCTGACAATATTAATGATCTGGATGATGGGATTAATTTCACCCTCAGCAAGTTCGCAGATGACCCTAAGATGGGGGGAGAGGTAGATACACTGGAGGGTAGGGATAGGGTCCAGAGTGACCTAAACAAATTGGAGGATTGAGCCAAAAGAAATCTGATGAGGTTCAACAAGGACAAGTGTAGAGTACTGCACTTAGGAAGGAAGAATCCCATGCACTGTTACAGGCTGGGGACTGACTGGCTAAGCAGCAGTTCTGCAGAAAAGGACCTGGGGATTACAGTGGATGAGAAGCTAGATATGAGTCAGTAGTGTGCCCTTGTTGCCAAGAGGGCCAATGGCATATTGGTCTGTATTAGTAGGAGCATTGCCAGCAGATCAAGGGAAGTGATTATTCCCCTCTACTCGGCACTGGTGAGGCCACACCTGGAGTATTGAGTCTAGTTTTGGTTCTCCCACTACAGAAGGGATGTGGACAAATTGGAGAGAGTCCAGAGGTGGCAAAGAAAATTATTAAGGGGCTGGGGCACATGACTTACGAGGAGAGGGTGAGGGAACTGGTATTATTTAGTCTACAGAAGAGAAAAGGGAGGGGAGATTTGATAGCAGCCTTCAACTACCTGAAGAGGTTCAAAAGAGGATGGATCTAGACTGTTCTCAGTGGTGGCAGATGACCAAACAAGGAGCAATGGTCTCAAGTTGCAGTGGGGAAGGTCTAGGTTGAATATTAGGAAACACTGTTTCACTAGGAGGGTGGTGAAGCACTGGAATGGGTTACCTAGGGAGGTGGTGGAATCTCCATCCTTAGAGGTTTTTAAGGCCCAGCTTGACAAAGCCCTGTCTGGGATGATTTAGTGGGTGTTGGCCCTGCTTTGAGTAGGGGATTGGACTAGATGACCTCCTGAGGTCTCTTCCAACCCTAATATTCTATGAATAAGGTGCTCAAGAGGAAACTAGCTTAAGAACAGTAATGTAAGCAATTACCTATATTCAACATAAACCCTCCAAATAAAGATTAACAAGTTCAGTGAGCCTGGATTCAGTGAAGCTTTCATTACAGTGAAATGCAGTAAGGGCCCATATTGATTCAGACGTTGGCTGATACTGGGACACTAGTCCAGTGTAGAGAAATACGCTCCTCTGACCGAAACCGAAACCTTGAGAGCTAAGGTTACCAGGTCCAGACACATGCACTGATCCTTGGAGCCTTAAGTGCATGGGACCCCAGTAAGAGCGAGTGCTGAGAGAATGAGGAATTGGTCAACGCTACACTTGGCTGGTGCAGCAACTCATGGTGTCGGATGCCATCAGGTGGTCGAGGGACATCTACATAGAACACATCACTGGACATCGGCAGTACCAGAAGGGATGAACTGGAGTGCCGATGAGAAGCAGAGTCAGGAAATGAGCAAAGTATTTGTTAATGAATTGTATTTTCTAAATGGACAACGAACCTAATTCTCAATTACTGAGGGACAATCTCCATTCATTGGTCTAACTTGCTTTCCACAACCAAATCTCCATGCAACTTTTCATGAGTGATGTACCTGTGTATTGAGATTCTAATATCTAAACTGTATTGTTAAATCTATTCATCTACATTTGGGTTATTGCTGATTATATACTCTATGTATCATATAACTTAAAAACTAATTTTGTATTTGTGGATAATCTAAGCGCTATACCCAGATGTACAAACACACTTTTCCCAACCTTTGTATTATATAATTTTTTTAACATTAGCTTTAATAAAAATTTTAAATCCGGGATTGACCATTACAGTAGCTGTAAATCTCAAGTATAGATGCAGTAAACCCTTTTTACACTAGACTTGCATTAGTACAATTTACCCTGGTTGCAAGCAGGGTTAAGCTCCACCCGTGCAAAAAGCTGCTTTGCCTGTCACTAGCATCTTGCACCAGGGAAGCTATGCTGGTATCTATCTACTGATGGGTGTTTGTAGTGTAGACAAAAACTAGCTGGCTTGGAAAACATTCATCTGGCAGAACCCATGATCATTGTGAAAACTGGCATTTAGTGTTTAGACTTAGTAGTGTGAAGTACTGTCCTTCAAACGTCCTTTCCTGGATGTTTCCTACACGAGGCTATGATCTGTCTTTGACTGTGTTATGGCTACATTTGAATATACTCTGTTACATTTAAAATGAATAAAGCATCTTTCCACAGATTTGCACAGGCATAGGAGAAAAACATTTCAAGTCCACAGCCACATTTTGTGAACATTGTGGCTGAGCTAGGTGATCCAAGTCATAACCACCTGGTAGATGATACATAAATACCTGATGTCAACTAAGAATGTATGTTTCTGCTACTAGCTGCATACTGATATTGCCTCTGATGTTAGACTTTCCACTGTTGGTTTTCGAGTGCTAATACTGGACCCTGAATCCATTCTGTGGCTACTGTTCCCTTTGTAAATCTGGATAATTTCATGGAGGAGAGATTATAGTTTGCACTGGCAGTACAAAATTCCCCTTGTTTGTATGAGAGAGGCATCAGACTATCTTGATGCACTAATATACTTGTATCTTGTGCTGTGGTAGACTTAAAAAAATACTTCTGTTTCTTTTTATGCAGGGAACTGGATTTGAAGAGACCAATATATCAACAGACTGCATGTTATGGGCACTTTGGAAGAGAAGAATTTACATGGGAAATACCAAATAAGCTTATGTATTAAGCTTTTCCAAACCTGTCTCTTATAATGGAGAATCTTTTTAATGAGCAGGTATGACCTCTAAACTGTCAAAAGGGAAAAGGATCTTTTTTAAATCTAATAAATGACATTCTTATAACTGAACTAGATACTGACAATTATAAGCAATGTAACTTTTATGCTGGCTTTACATTTTAAATACACGTGAAACTTGTGTCTCCATTTATTTCTTCAGAAAGCCCTCAAGTGACTTACAACCTTTAGTCTCTGTTGTAGTGATCCAAGTGAGTTAGTGAAAATACTCACCTATGGGATATTACATATTATATCCTGTATATGCTTTAGCTGTGAGATAACATTTATTTAACGTGAGTCAAAGCTTTGTGTATATTTTTGTGACAGTAGGTGTGTGTTTCAATGTGAACACCCAGGGCTTGCTTACACAGCTATTTAAGTGCTATGCTCTAACTGGCCCTGTGGGCCCAGCTTCCACACACAAATTCTGTAGAGCAGTTTGATGTACTCCCACTGTAACCCGATAGTTTGTGGTAACTGGGTCCACAGGGCCAGTTAGTGCATGATAGGCTAGTGCTCTGTCCATTCACATCCCAGCTTGCTGCACATTAAATGTAGACAAGTACGCCAGTCTTCGTTGCTCTGAAACTTTCCATGCTTGGTCTGTCTACATTTTAATTTTGGTTGTGTGTAAACTCTGAACTGAATGAGTTTCATCTACCTGAGCTTTGAAATATAAACATTTTCCTGTTGTAGAAATGATTTGTAAACTCAAGGGACGGAAAACGTAAATCAAAATTAACATGAGATGCACAATTGTTTAATTTTTCAAGGACTACTCTAGGATGTGATACAGCATGGCCAGAGGGCAGCATGAGAGTGTTAGCAGGGGGCCTTATTCCCTGCCAAGGGAGGAAGGTTTGCTTTAGATTAACTAGAGCACCTGACTCCAGTTAGAGCACCTGACTTCAGTCATGTGATAAAAACCCCTGCTTCAGTCAGACAGTGTGGGAGTTGAAGGAGGAAGGTTTGATTGGAGCAGAGTGCAGGTTGCAGAAGTTGGAGAAGAGAAGAGTTTGATAAGAGAGAAATAGAAAGTTTGGAGGAGTGCTGCGGTGGATTGTGAAGTCCAGAAGAAACCCTAGGTAAGGGGCACCAGGCTTGTGTAGAAGGGAGGCAAGAAGCCCTTCACAAGCTGAAGAGTAGGAGAGGGAAATAACCCAGAGGAAGGAACCGCTAGTCAAGTGGTTCACCACAACCCTTAGGGCCCCTGGGTTGGGACCTGGAATAGAGGGCGGGCCCAGGTCCCTCCCTCTCCACTCCCCTCCTCCAAGGACACTAGTGGAGTAATTAAGAACCGGTTGAGAGGCAAGCAATAGCGCCCTGAACCTACCCCAGAGAAGAGAAAGCGCGAGACCCAGCAGAACAGTACTGGCAATTTGCCACAAGGTTTACAAGGCTAGTACATGTGAAAGAACATTCTTCCTCTTTCAGATGAGCAAATTATCTCCCTGTTCTAAACTAATGTAGAATATTGTCCATGTGTAGTTTTGTAGCCGTTTTGATTAATGGAGGGGAATTTAGCAATAGGGCACCCTAAAAGAGGGGAGTAGGGCCTCTCTCCTTCAATGCTGAGCTCACCTCAAACGCAAGTAATTGGATTATGATACTAATTTTCAATTGAGATAGAAGAGAGCTCCTCCCTGCATGTAATGACTGGTCTATTGCTCTCAAATGCAAAAACTGCTGTGGAGGTCCACTTAATGTATGCCTTGACCTGGGCAACTCCTAGAGCCATGTTAGTCTGAGTTCGAATAGCTGTTCTTGCCTCAGTAAATTTCTACTTACAAATGCAGGCCTGATCCATCAAAACAATGTTATAGGTCACTCTTGTTATGCAGGGAGGACTCTGTTCTTCCCTTGAATAAGCAGAACCAATCCTGGTGATTGTAATGGAAGTCTTGACTATGCCCACTAGAGCAAGGCAGAGCCCTGTGTCTTGATCCAAAATGAATCTAGTTTGATCTAGATACACCCACTCCAGGAGAAGAACATGTTCTAGTTTAACCATCCATTTTAATATGGTCATGTCAAAATATTGTTTGGAGATACATAAACAGAGCGGTTGATAATGGTGCTGGAATCATTCAAAATACACCTCAACCTTGATATAATGTGACCTGATATAACACGAATTTGGATATAAAGCAGTGCTCTGGGGGGGAGGGGGCAAGGCTACACACGCTGGTGGATCAAAGCAAGTTCGATATAACGTGGTTTCACCTATAATGCGGTAAGATTTTTTGGCTCCCGAGGACAGCATTATATCGAGGTAGAGATGTAACTTTCTCAACACCATTAGCAATGTTGGGGTTAAAGTGTTAGGATATGTCAAGAGTTGACCTAGGCCCACCAGAACTGGATGTTCCTGGGGCAGGAATCAGTACAAGTACTAGACTCTATGTGACAGATGTTTAAGTAGACAGGCATGAGGCCTCTTTTCTCTCCTCCCGTTTTGGGATCTTGAACCAATCAGCAACTTGGTGGAAAGAAAGAGTAGTGAAGATCCATATCTTGCAGCGTTAGTTCATTCTCTTTTCCTGGAGGATTGACTCTTTTCAGTCTTGTTGTGGTTCTAGAATGTACAGTGCCCCCAATGAGGAGCACTATGTCACATTAAGAATATATCAACAATTACGTCCCAAAAACTACATTAAAAGAATATTATGCTTGTAAAGTCAAGCACTCAAACACTTAGGAATGCCAGATTTAAGGTTGCTTCTGTCTGCAACCTTAATTCATCCCCATTGGGTGCATGCATTGCAGTCCTTAATTACATAATCACATACTAGCTTTCCCACGAGACTGCTGCCTTATTTAATGTACAGAATATAATGTGTTCCCTGAATACTTTGTTTTACTTTCATTGTCCTGTGTTTTGTCCCAGGCCTTATGTAATGGACATGAGTTAAGGAGTGTTCCTGGCTAGGCAATTCCATCACATCCTGATATATAATGAATGACCAGGCCTCATTTCACATTCTTGTCAGCTCCTGTGTGCATTACAGCAATGCAATATACCTGGCCATGAAGCTCAGCCCCTATTAAATTCCAGCTTATAGAGAATACTGCTATACACCACCTCAGCAACACTGGTTATTGCAAGCACATCAGGCCTGTTCCCTGTGCTCTCCACTGGCTTTCTAAGGAATAATCAAATTCAAGGTATTGGGCCTCATTTTCAAGGAAGTAAACTGTCTTGATTCAGTACATTGACCCATGCCCAAATAAATCTGTTAATCTTTAAGGTGCCACCGGACTCCTCATTGTTTTTGTGGATACAGACTAACACGGCTACCCCCTGCTACTTGGTACATTTTAAATGATTGCCCGAAGTTCTGCCTTGAAGACATGGACAACAACTCTGGCACAGTCAACCTTTTTACCTTAACGGTAGAGCTCATCTGTGCAGGAGACAGAGCTTTCTCCTAGGCTGATCTGAGACTGTGGAATAAACTCCCACAGTAACTAGCAATCACTGCAAACCTCACCCCCTTCCTCTCCAAGTGCAAGGTGGTCTTCTTGGATCTGCCTTCTAATACTCACAAGTAGCCTCTTCCTCAGCTTACAGCTCCACCAGAACCTTCTCCTTAGGTTCTGGCTGCACTTTTCCTTACACCTCCTGATTTACCCATACCCCATCTGTGGCCCCATGAAGTTGTCATCCACCATACCAGGAGGAGGATGCTGGATGGGGAGATGCTGTGTGACAGTGGGGCCTATTTCCAATCCTCTCTTAGATCACGTATCCAAACAGAGTTCCTCTGGGCCACGTCCGCTGGCTCCCTGGATGCTTTCGAGGAGCAGTAGGCGCTGTCTGTGGTTCTCTGTTCAGTGTCCCTGCCTGGCTGCCTACTTTTGACTCTGTAACCTACACTCCTGTTCCTGCTTTATTATTTGTTATCCCCTGACTTTATTTGAACCCTGGTTTTAGTGCCTCCTCCCCTAAGGCTGGGGGAAGAGCCTTCTGATGAGGCTGCCTACTCCTGGGCTTTCAATAGGTGCTAGCTCCCAGCACTCTGTCACAGCCTCCCCCTGCAAAATGTCAAGCTCTGTGGCAAAGTCTAGAGGTGCTCTCTGCAAAACCATTTTAAGAATCTTCTTACCATGGACAAAATGGCACAATTTTCCTTAACGTGCTTTGAAAATGGCTCAACTGGTTTAGTGGAAACTTACCCCCAAAAATCGTTGGCCTGAAGGAGACACCTGGTGTATAAATCTTCAGCATAACTGGTTAACGTTTTGATTACAAGCAACTAAAACGGAACCTCATACTGTAAAGCATTGGGCAACTTTAACTATAGGAGCAGCTACTAGCACAGCCTGTAATATTCCAGTTATCTACATAGGGACCTGTGGAAAAAGACTTATTGTAGCAAAACTGAGCAGCTCTGCTTTTATATACTTGGCCTCTATCAAAACTGGCATTTTCTGAAAAGGAAATACTTAAGCTTTTTATAGATGTAAGCAGAGTCAGGATGAGCTCTACCCTGACATCTGGTGGTGCATTATGAGGAGTGTGGAAAGGAATGTTAGGTATTTGCATTGGCACACCCACCCCACCTAGTATAGCCCACGGCAGCCTGGGATGGTTATTTTGACAGCTCTGGGATCCCTAATTTCTTTATTGGGGCAGGAGGAATAAAGTGTTGTCACTCTGATTATGTGAATGAGGAACTATGAGACTGCTTTATGACAGAGATGTCTCGATATCAATTAAATAGCACTTGCTAGACAAGGGACATGGGTGCCAAAACCCATTGAAATGAGAGAGGTTGGGGACTGGTGTGTGTACCTGATGGTATGGGCTCCTTTTGAGGGCCTGGAACAGCAATTGCATATTCTCCTCTCTCCACTGTTGAAGAGCAGAGCTAATTTTGATTCCATTAGGAGTCCATCTAGAGGCTGCTGAGCTGAATTCACGTTGGGCCAATGGTGCACCAGCACCAGGGCTCCCCTACTACAAGCTGAAATCACTAAAAGAGCTAAGCTTACTGAGCTGAAATCACTGAGTGCTGTGTTAACTAATGGGGGAGCCTGAAGATTTATCGCTAAGCCGCTGGCAAAGCGGAGCAGTTTGCAGCATGTTGGAGCAGCCCATGGAACGGTGAGTGGAATGAAGCGGTTTGCAGGGAGGGCTGCAGGAGCGGCACAGTGGGTGTAGTGGAGCTGGTTGTGGTGAAGGCTGCAGCAGAACTCCACGGAGAGACGGAGCAGTTGGCCCTGGCCCACGTAAGGTGCCCCTTAACACCCTGTGTGTGCCCCCCCCATTTCCACCCAGGCTGGGGGGGAGGGGGTAAAACTATGCAGATAAACTTTTGAACTCTGGGGTGGCATTGACCAGAGACTTTCAAGTTGTTGGACTTTGGGGTGATTGGACTTAAGACCCTAAGGGGGAAAGGACATTACCAAACGTACTTGGAGGTGGGTTTTTTGCTTATGGTTTGTGTTATAATCCTGTTTGTGGTGTTTCTCCAACGTGATGCCGCATTGTTTGCCTCCTTTATTAACAGGATTTTGCTACACTCAGACTCTGTGCTTGCGAGTGGGGAAGTATTGCCTCCTAGAAGTGCCCGAGGGGATGGTATGTAATTTGTCCCAGGTCACTGGGTTGGGGCTCGAGCCGATTTTGCATTGTGTTATTGAAACGGAACCCCTGGATACTGAACCCGGCCCTTGTTGCTGCCAACTCAGAGGGGCAGAAGGGTTACATATAAAACCACATACAATAAACATAATAGCTTTTAATCTTTCTTACTGGAAGAAATCTAGTCATTAGACCCGGGTGGTGGGGTGTTTATTCTCATAGTCCTCTGTTTTGGGGTGAGATAGCTCAGAGGTTTGCGCATTAGCCTGCTAAATCCAGGGTTGTGAGTTCAGTCCTTGAGGGGGGCCATTTAGGGATCCGGGGCAAAAATCTGTCTGGGGATTGGCCCTGCTTTGAGCAGGGGGTTGGACTAAATGACCTCCTGAGGTCCCTTCCAGCCTGATATTCTGTGATTATGTATAAAAAATACTAAACTATAATCACAGATCAGACTAGGAGCAAATTATAGCCTAGGCATTTTATTTTGGGATGTCACCCTGTAGGCAGGTGTATTCTGGCAAGTAACAGGAGAAAATTCTATAGTTAAAAAGCCATCTCTTTACAGTAAAAATATCTCCCTGTCTACAAGACAGTGGGATATATCCAGGAGCTAGAAATCAGGTATTTAAGCCAGAGGACTAAGATTGGTGCTTTCAAAACCACATGCTTCTTGCTGGGTAGTGGGAGGTCCTTGAAGTAAAAGGGCATAATTTCTTTTCTTATTTGGTTTGTATGGGTTAGGGAGAAAATGACTGAAGCAGAAGTGTCAACCAAGCAAAGTAAGTACCTTTCCTGATACTGTCAAATCTGTTCCAGGAATAAGGAACCTGTCAGGCCTCCAAAGGGAGTGGTTTTCTTTATGTAGAACCAGGATACTAAGATTAAAAACAGTTAGAACCTGTTCTGTTTGTTCTGGTGACTCATGCTTTTAGTCAGA
Organism: Chelonoidis abingdonii; assembly: GCF_003597395.2. NCBI lineage: Eukaryota > Metazoa > Chordata > Testudines > Testudinidae > Chelonoidis > Chelonoidis abingdonii. The sequence goes on from NC_133774.1 coordinate 131,077,307, forward strand.
AGAACAACAAAAATCCAAACCCCAAGGAAGGCTTTGTCTTCCTTCTGAACTGTACTTCTGAAGTGTTTTCGGTTGGGCTTACAGTTCTGTGCTGCCAATATTCATGCTTCTGTTGTAGCAGTAACTTTTTAATTATATGCTGAGAAAGAAATGAGGTGAAATTTAATATTTCACAGCTAGTTAATGCTGAGAACTACCTCTTACTATTTTTACATTTGCATTGTTAAACAAATCAGTATGCTATCTTTTTGAAAACAAATATGGAGGAAGTCTAAACTATACAGCTTCAGTGTATATATAGAGAGAGTAAAGATTTCACTTGTTTGCTAATAATCCCTTGGATAACATTTCACCACGACCTCAGCCCTTGAAGGGGGAATCTTCTATAGTCATTTGGACTGCTCTGGGAATCCCTCAAGTTTCCCATCACATGGTGATGGCTATAGACGTTGATGTGGATGCTGTATCAGAGTTCAGGGCTCTCTGGGGGAAATTCTGGCTACTAATTGTCCGTCCAAAAGGGTAGATTGCAAGTCAGCTCACTTCCGGAGAGCTTGTCAATGAATTGTGATACTGTATCTTGGCTCTGTCATATTTAGCAAATAGGGCTTGCTATTTGCAGTTGTACAGATGTCCAGGAGTTGGCTTTTCTGCCTAAGTCAGATCAATCTTCTAAACTAATAGGAATAACTAATATGACAATAATTATCTACAAAATTGATGTGATCCAAGGGCACGTCAGGGTAACAGGTGGAGTCTGCCAAGTTCTGACCTCCTGCATGGGCAAGCAGAGGGAATGGAGAGGTGCCTGAGGCCATTCTGCCCTCATGTTGGGAGGCAGGCGATGTGGAGCTCCAATGCACATGGGTGGAGAGAAGCCTGCAGTCTTTGCATGCATGAGGTGTTGTGGCAGGGCAGGGCTAAAACCCCTTGACTGCCTTGCTGAAATGCTGGCTAAGCCCTGCTTTCAGGCAGAGAGACCAGGGGCAGAGGTGCAAAGCAGCCAGCAGGGTGCCCAGCTGCAGGCCCTAACAAGGGCTGGCTCACTGCAATAAAATTAGTGAGTCTGCCAGTGGGGACGGCACCAGGATGCCGGCGTGTGGGCTTTGCAAGATGGGCCCTGCAGATGAACCCGATGAGAGACCTGGGCCCTGCGGTTAGCCCCTACCTGGGAGAAGAAGCCCAGGCCGCATTTATGGCTTTGGGCGACGCTCAGGCCAGGGACTACGATATGGTAAAGGCTGCGATACTGGATCGCGTGGGACTCTCAACAGAGAGATATCATCAGCGGTTCCGGGCGGCCTGCTGGATGGAGGGTCTGCGGCCCAGGGCGTTTGCCCAGAAATTGATGGACTGGACCAGCCAGTGTCTGAGGCCTACCACCCAGACGATGGAAGAGGTTATGGACCAGGTGGTCTTAGAACAGTTCCTCTGGGGGTTACCGGACCCATACAGGTATGGGTCCGAAGACATTAGCCGGCCCATGTGGCCGATGCGGTCCGCCTAACGGAGGAATATGTGGAAGCTGAGGGGCCCTGGTGGGTGGTGAAACCCAGCAAGGGAGTAGGACCAGGGAAAAGCCCGCCGGATACTACACCCAAGAGGAGGCCGGACTCAGGGCCCACCCCCCACAGAGAACTGATATGTTGGCAGTGTGGACGCCCAGGCCATATAAGGCAGGACTGCCCACAGATGGAATGTGGGCTGGCTGCCTTTTGTGGGTGGACGTGGGAGCGGAGGAAGGCAGGGAAACACCACCTGATTACGATACCTATGTTGGTGGGGGGGAAGTCCTGGGAACAGGGCCGGCTCCAGGCACCAGCATCCCAAGTAGGTGCTCGGAGCGGCAATCTTCAAGGGGTGGCAGTCACTGTGTTTTTGCCCCAAGCAGCGCGTGAATTGCTGCTGGACGGCAAGAGCAGTCTGTGTGCCCATAGGACAGCACGTGCGTTTCCGTGGCCGTAGCAATTCAGTGGCAGCTGTTATGCTCATCTGTCCGTGAGGGCACAGCTTCTGTCTTCCAGCTGAAGACAGAAGCTGCCTCCAAATTGCCACTGCCGCGGAAATGTGCATGGCGCCCTAAAGGCACACGGACTGCCCCCGCCATCCCGTGGCAATTTGGCGCGCTGCTTGGGGCAGCAAAAACAGTAGAGCCAGCCTAGCCCGGGAGGGGGTGGTAGACTCCACCTCCACCCGCTCACTGATGCAGAAGGGTCTGGTGAGGCCCCACTGGGTGATTCCAGGGGCAAAGGTGGCCCTACCATGCATCCATGTGAACACCTGGGGCTACCCGTTGGCTCGGGTGCCTATGGAGATGCAGGGGCGCTTCCAGTGGCAGCAGGTACGGGTAGAATGGAAATTACCATACCCAGTCCTATTGGGAGGGACTGGGGACCCCTGTAGGGCAAAGCCTGGAGTCAGAGTGGGGAGCCTGAGGCGGGGGCCACAGAGCACCCAAGGGAAGAGGTTAAGGGGATGTCTGAACCCTCAAATGCAAAAGAACCCCTCCCCTGGGAACGGGGGAACAAGTGGGGGCTAATAGGAAAAGCTCTTGGCCTTGTTGTCTAGGAGTTAGAGTGCTGGTTATGTGGCAACAAAGGACCCTTGGGGGAGGGGTGCCAGGAGTGTAGCCCTCGGGGATCTGAGGAAGGCCAGGACCAAGGGGCCAGAGAACAGAGCCCAGAGGTGGGGTACTTAGGCCACAAGCCGTGGGCAGAAGAATGTGGACTCTGTCGGGCTAAGGGGCATGGGGCAGAGGCCTGTCCCTTCCGTGGATGTGGGGGGGAGGGCTGATAACCCTAGAGAGGATCTGCCCGAACCCACAGGGGGGTGTGGGAGCTCCCACTAGGGGGTGGATTTGTCCGGCTGAGGAGGGGCAGGACAGGTGGAGCCTGACAGCTTCTTGAAGGGGGAGATGTGTGGGAGGGCAGGGGTAAAACCCCTTGACTGCCTTGCTAAAATGTTGGCTAAGCCCTGCTTTCAGGCAGAGAGGCCAGGGGCAGAGGTGCAAAGCAGCCAGCAGGGAGCCCAGCTGCAGGCCCTAAGGTGGGCTGGCTCACTCCAATAGATTGAGCTAAGCAGTGACAGCTGGGCTGGAGGCTGGGAGGGCTATAAAAGCCCTGAACCAAACTCAGTCAGGAGGCTAGTCTGGGAAGGGACAGCAGGCTATAGTGCTGTCTCCTCACCACAGGAAGGGAGCCTTAAGGGCCAAGAGACCCTGGAAGGGGTTGGAAAGGGGATAAAGGAGACTGCACAGTGCCACTGTAAAATAAAGCACAAGGGTGAAACACCAGAAGAAGGCATGCGGACTCTTATTTTACCAGCCTAAGCACAGGGCACAGAGGGAGAAGGCAGAAACCTGTGTGGACCCTGTGACAGGTGTATATGCATCATCAGTGGGATCCCCATGAATAAAGACACAAACAAGGACCCAGGTATTCCCACAGTAGTGATGCAGTAACTTTGAACAAATGGTATTGGCCAGAGATAAGAAGTAAACAAGGCAATTGTTGCTTAATGAGCTCTGTCACTGCTGAGCAATGTTAAGCATGCCTGCTTCCTGCTGCTGCTATTTATGCATACAGCTCCAACCCACGCTATCCTAGGCATCGGGCCTTTTCCTCCTACTCATCCATACTGCAGCCTTATTCTACACCTGTCTTCTGCACCATTCCCCCAGCCCCATCCAGCAATGCATTCCCTCAGAGGTAGCACCACACACTCCTGCTATGTGTTGGGCTATGGGACTTTGGTTTCAGGGGGACTGTGGTCATTTGAATGCCTTGCTCAAACCCTCTCTTTACCACGTTTCTTTAGGTGACTGGTGCTAGAGCTACTCAAAAGTATCCCGCTGGCCAAGTTTTCTGTCAGAAAATATTGATTTGCTACAACTGAAAAGGGCTGAGCCAACACATCACTTCCATCAAAACATCTGATGGAAAACCAGCTGGTCAGTCTGCCTTGCTCACTGCCAGAGCTGGCTCCCTGACTGCCATGGAATTTTTAAAAATGTCCCTCCTGCGGAAAATTTCACAAACCTGACTTGGCATTCTAGTTGGGAATCTTTTTTTTTGGGGGGGGGTGGGGGCAGGGAATGTGAACTTTTCTGTGGGATGGTGTCACACTGTCTGGAGCAAGTCAAAAACCTCAAACTGTTGTGTTTTCTATACCAACCCAGTAACAAATGTGAATTCCTAAAGCACTATAACGGTCTTATGACGGAGTCTCAGACAGTCCATTGGGCATTCTCTATCTTGCCACTGAGGCATGCTGGACTTTGTGATAGATGGTTGCTTATGCCACAGATCATATCAATGTTCTACTCCTGAGGGCATTCTGTGCCACAAAATAAAAAATTCTGCAAGCTTTATTTATCAATAAATAAAATGCAGAGGCTTCAGCATGGCAGGGAGGGAGCACAGGTCACTGGTTACACGAAGGTGAGAGATCACCCTGCAGCCCCCTCTGCCCCCAGGACACACACTCAGTGGTGAGGTTGCACCAGACCCTGACACAGCGTAAGGCCTGGACAGGCCTCAGAAAAACCCTGGGGCCCTGCCCCTCTGAGCCAGGAGCACCAGGCGTGGCGCAGACAGGCTTAAACTGTGGAGAGGCTCAGTGTGGGGTAATCCAGGTGTGGAGTGACAAGATTCTGTGTGGGACGATCTGGGTGCAGCCAGCTCAGTGGGTGTGTAAGGGTCTAGGTGTGGGGGGCTCTGGATGCAGAGATGATCTTTGGGTGGGGTAGGATGTTCCAGGTGCAATGAGACTTTGCAGGGGCTTCCAGGTGAAGGTGGTTGGGGCTCAGCAGAGGGGTCTGGGGTGGGGGTTACAGCAGGGGCATCTGGGTGCTGGAGAAGTGGGGCTTGGTGAGGCGGGGATCTGGGTGCAGCTAGTTGGGGGTCAGGAGTGTGGGGGGTTGGATGTGGAGACTCAGGGTGGTGGGGTTCATCATGGCTGGGGTTTGGGTGCAGGGAGCTGAGTGGGGGGTGGCCTGGGTGCAGAGGTGGGGGTCTGGAAGCAGGGAGTCTGGGTGCAGGGGGCTCCAGATGCAGGGGTTGAGGTTCAGTGGGGTGGGGTGGGGTATGGAGGACTAGGGAGGTTCTGGTCATACAGGGTGAGGTTTGGCAGGGGTGTCTGGGTATGGGAGGTTCAGATGCACAGGGATTGGATGGATGAGGGAGCAACTTCCTGTACAGTGACCCTTCTCTCCACTGCTGAGGAGTGATGGAGGCAGGAAGCAGGGGAAGGTGCTGAGCTGGCTGCAGCTGGAGGAGGGTCTGGCATACCTCCAGTCACTCCTTGCAGGGGAGGAGGAAGTCCAGTCCTCTCCTGCCTTCAGCCCAGCCAGGACTAGCAGTTGATCTCAGCTCACGGGAGGAGCCACTGGCTGGGGTGTCCCCAGCCCTGCAGTCATTTACCTCTCGGTCAGCTGCTCCAGTGCCTGAAACAATGTACCTGCGCAGCTAGGGAGTGGAGCATGACTGCTCCTGCACCTTTCCTGTCAGAAAGTCATTTTTCTGTGGGGAAGCAAAGTAATCTGCATGAATTTGCACAGAATTCCCCCAGGAGTAATGTTCAGGTTACTGCCAGTCCCAAAGGCCCAGTCACTTAATCCAGGTCAATTGTATTTCGATCTCAAACCAAAGACAAAGTTTGTAACCAATCCTGTAACACACTAACAGAAATTTTATTAAGAAGAGATATTTACAACGTTAAAGCCAATAAATAATCACACACAAATGAGGTACAGTCTTCAGGTCAAAAGGTAACAGAAGCTCATACAAGAAACAAGCTTTTATGTTCTTTAGGACTAACCCAAGCCAAGCAGCTGGGGGATCTCCTTCTTGTGTTTAGAAATCTTTGCTTTTCAGAGTCCAGACCGCATAAAGATACCAATTTCACCTTAACAGGCATTTTTATTCCTTTCCTCCAGCATTCCAACTGTGATGGGATGAGGGATTGGGCACCGACCCTCTTCAGGGGTGCAGGCAAAGCGATCAAAGTCTTTTGTCCACAACGGCTTGTCTGATGTCCATAGACCTTCATTTGTTGGGAAGCTGGTAACAGTTTTTGTGGTAAACTAGTATTTCACCTTTGGTAATGCTTCTCCCCTGACTGTGTGGGATTGAGTCTTACCAAATACTTGTATAGTGACAGAGCAAACATTTAACCATTACCTTATAACATGGGACTCAGACATAGTAAGTAGGATTCATACATGCAGCATCCTATTAGCATTCCATAAAGTCTAACACATTCTAATACCTCTAATATCTAGTTAAACGATACTAACATACACTTAAGCGACTGGTTTCCACCTATGCCTTTGTCATTGTTCACTAAGGCCGTGGCATGAGCTGGCACTGTGTCTGCCAGCGTCAAAGATACAAATTCTGGTTCTCTACAACTCTGAATGCGTTCCTTCCCCCGCTTCGGTACTGAGGTCACTGAGTCCCCTCCCACACACCGTGTGAATGCCCGATAAGTGCACCCCCCCAAGTGGCTGCACCCACAGATAAGGGGGTTCTGCATACACAACCCTAGGTGACAAGTATCAGAGGGGTAGCCGTGTTAGTCTGGATCTGTAAAAAGCAAGAGTGTCCTGTGGCACCTTCTGACTAACAGATGTATTGGAGCATGAGCTTTCATGGGTGAATACCCAGGGCCGGTGCTTCCACTAGGCTCTCCTAGAGTGGCAGGATTTGTGGGGTGGTATTTTGCTGCCCTTGGCGGAAATTTGCCTGCAGGGGGTCCTTCCGCTCTGGGTCTTTGGTGGAAATTCGGCGGCAGGTCCTTCACTCACTCCGGGACGCGCCACAAAAGTGCCCCGAAGATGCGGAGTGGAAGAACCCCCGCCGCCGAATGCTCAGAGGAGGAGTGCTGCCGCCTAGGGTAGCAAAAACCGTGGCACCGCTCCTGTGACTACCCACTTCATCAGACACATGCTCCAATACTTCTCTTAGTCTATAAGGTGCCACAGGACTCTTTGGTGCTAACCCAAGGTGAGGGGTCTCCTCCTATCCTTCAGGTGAGTTGATCTCCTCAGGACTGGGTCACCCACAAGCCCCCATGTGATGTGCATGTGCCTCTCCCCACCGTGGATTTCCCAGCCCCCATCCTCACTGTGGGTTTGCCTCCAAGTTCCCAATGTGTGTGCAACCCATGCACACGTTTATCTGGGTGTGAGTACCCCAACCCCTGAGTGTGCACATCCCCCCACACCCTGTGTCTCCTCCTGCACAGTGCACATCCCACCCGCACCATGGGTCTCCCCCCGCACTGTGCACATCCTCCCACACCATGGGTCTCCCTGCCCCCCCTCGCACTATGCACATCCTCCCACACCATGGGTCTCCCCCCCTGCACTGTGCACATCCTCCCACACCATGGGTCTCCCCCCCTGCACTGTGCACATCCTCCCACACCATGGGTCTCCACCCCTGCACTGTGCACATCCCCCCAGCCCCACGGGTCTCCCCCTCGCACTGTGCACATCCTCCCACACCATGGGTCTCCCCCCCTGCACTGTGCACATCCTCCCACACCATGGGTCTCCCCGCCCCCCCCGCACTATGCACATCCTCCCACACCATGGGTCTCCCCCCCTGCACTGTGCACATCCTCCCACACCATGGGTCTCCCCGCCCCCCCTCGCACTATGCACATCCTCCCACACCATGGGTCTCTCCCCGCACTGTGCACGTTCCCCCCACCCCACGGCTCTCCCCCCCGCTGTGCACATCCCCCCGGGCCCATGAGGGGATAGCCCGGGAGCGGGTGCCGGGACTCAGCGGCAGGTACCGAGGCCAGGCTCCCGACGAGTGCGGTGGCCCCGCAGACCGAGCAGAGCTCGCCCCCTGCCTCCGTCCCCCGCCCCCCCTTATATAACCACCCCCCTCGCGAGAACATTCCGGTGAGCGGGGGCGGGGAGGGACGGGGCGGCTCAGCGCGGGGGGGGGCTCAAGGGTAGCCCACCGGGCGGCACAATCGCGCGCTGCGGATGAGGGTCATATCCATCGACAACTTTGCCGAAGCGCCCGGCGGGGTAACTGTGGCCGGCGAGCAGGTCCCGGTGTGTGTAAGTTTCGTGTGTAGCCCGGGCGGCCCGCGGGACCAGTCGCTGCACATCGGCCTGGGACCTCCTGGCGGGGCCCGGCTCCCTGGCGCCGCCAGCACCGACCATCACGACTTCTGGGGCAACGGTGGAGCTTGGGGCATAACGCTGCGATCAAGCGGCAATCGCCGAAGTTGAGGGGCTAGGGGCGCCGGGCCGCCCGCCCACAGCCGCCGCCGCCGCCTCCCTGGCCGCGCCTGTGCGCTGGGCATGCTGCAGCCGCGGGAAGGGCCGCCCGTCCCGCCGGGCAGGAGCCTGGCTGAGGTCGGGGGCAGGCTGGGCAGGCTGGCGGGATCCCGCTCCTTTCTGGGTGGCACGCGGAGCGAGGCCGCCGCGAGGAGGCTGGGGGGGCCTGCTTTCCTTTGGGCCCACGTCTGGAGGCTGCCGATCGGGGCTGGGTCGGCCTCCGCTGCACCTCCGACGGGGCCCTCCGCGTGTGCCGCGGCGGCGAATCCCTCCCCCCCGCCCTGCTCTCCCCAAACCACGTCCGGTGGGGCGTGCAATCCCCCCCCCGCCCTTGCTCTCCCCCCGTTCCGCGCCCCCCACCGTCTGTGCCGGCCGCGTGGGCGTCTTGCATCCCATCCCCCCCCAGCGCGCCTGCTCCCCCTGCTCCCGTCCCGGCCGCTGCACATCCATCCCCCCCGCCCCTGCTCTCGCCGGTTCCCCCGTGTTGCGGCGCTGCATCTCCCCTCCCCCCGCCCCTCTCACTTACACCGTCCCCGTGTGCCGGGCGCTGCACTCTCCCCACCCCTCCTCCTCCCCGTGCCGCGTGCACACTCCCCCGCCTCTCTCCGGTCCCCGTTGCGTGCGCTGCACACTCTCCCCCCCCCCCGCCCTTGCTCTCCGTCCCGGCGTGTGCCGTGGCGCTGCACTCCTCCCCCCCCCCGCCCTCCGCTCTCCCGCCCCGTGCTGCGCGCTGCACATCCCCCCCCCCCCCGCCCCGCTGCTCCGGCCGTGTGCCGGCGCTGCACATCCCTCCCCCCCCCCGCCCCTGCTCTCCGCGGTCCCGTGTGCCGGGCGCTGCACATCCTCCCCACCCCGCCCGCCCCTGCTCTCCCGGTCCGCGTTGCCGGGCCTGCACATCCTCCCCCCCGCCCCTGCTCTCCTCGGTCCCCCCGGTGCCCCGCTCTGCCAGCCCCGCCCCGCCTGCTTCTCGCTCGGTACCCGTGTGCGCGCTGCCACACCCCTTCCCTCCCCTCCCGCCTGTTCGTCCGGTCCCGTGTGCGCGGCGCTGCCCACTCCCCCCCGCCCCTGCCTCCACGGTCCCGGTGTCCAGGGCTCGCAAGCACCCTCTCTCCCCCCGCCCTGCTCTCCAGGTCCCCGATTGTGCCGGCGCTGCCTCCCTCCCCCCGCCTCCTCGGTCCCCCGTTCCCGGCGATACCTCCCCCGCTTCGGCCCAGTGCGGTCTGCCCTACCTCCCCCCCGCCCCTGCTCTCCGGTCCCCGTGTGCCGGGCGCGCAACTCTCCCCCCGCACCCTGCTCTCCGTCCTCGTGTGCCGGGCGCTGCAGCAGCCCTCTCCCCCTCCGCCCTGCTCCCGGTCCCCGTTGCCGGGCCGCTGCACAGCCCTTCTCCCGCCCCCCGCCCTCTGCTCTCTCCACGGTCCCCGTGTGCCTACGGGCGACACTGCCCACCCCGACTCTTCTCTCCGCCCGCCGCGCAACTACACCCCTCGCCCCCCTGCCCCTACGGCCCTCCGTCGCGGCCGTGGCGCTGCAAGCCCTCTCCCCCCCCCCCCCCCGCCCTTGCATACTCCCGGTCCGGCCGTCCGTTTCGGCTAGTTAAGTCTATGGAAGCAAGTGCGAATAATGGAGCCTTTCTGTACGAGCACATTGCTAGAACTGCGGCTGAACCCTCACAAAGTTACCCGTAGGAATCGGTGATAGAGCTGGTTTGCCTGCACAAATTAGCTCTTGTCTCGGTCTCCTGCTCGGCTTCCCCCGGTCCCTTCTTGCTTTCCACAGAATTGGAGCTCCCCCGTTCCAATTTTGTCTTGGCATGCTGTTGTATACTTCCTCTTTGTCTTCCTTCACACTTAGCCAAGAGGCAGGGGATTCTACTCCTATAGAAGACTGTGACGAGATGTGCACGATGTGTGAAATCGTGTTATCTTCTTTTCTGATCTGAAGCCGGGTGTGCGGCCATTAACTGATTGCTTGTGGTGTGCAAATATACGGTCACAAGATCTGGCTTTACTTCATATGGTGACTAAAATTATTAAATGATTTCTCTGACGTTTATTTCTATAAAAGTGTTCTCTGTGGTAAAATGGATTTAGGCCTGCACAGTTGGATGAGAAGGATGTTAGGATCTTGAAGAGACGGATCTCTTAGGAGAATATATTAAGAAGGTCACAATATGAAACGTTGGACGCTGACCATGGAGAAATGATGATGAGTTTTGCACCAAAAGCACAAAAATTTGCTGCTTGATATTATATCTGCATTTGGTGATCTTAACTTCCTTTTCACAGTAGCGTATCTCTAAAATATTATTAAATGCTAGTGGCATATCAGGCGAATGAAAGTAATTTCATACTAAACATCTCTAACAAAAAATTGCACCAAGACTATAAGTTTCGTAACTGTTCTAATCACCTTTTATTACTTTTTAAGCTGTTGCATGGCAGAAAAAAGTAACTAAGTAACTCTTTAAACATTCAAGCCAGGATTTATGATTTGGTTCTAAGAGTAACTTGTCTAACAGTGCACCTGTATGGACCGTGTTGTGACCATTATTGTGCAGATTTCATTGGAGTCAGTGGAATATTGATGTGTGTAATATTGAGGCTAATGTAATAAAAAAAAATAAATAAAAAAAAAAAAAAAAAATTATATAAAACAAGTACATGTAGCATTTATCTAGATGTCTCCATATATTGTGGTTGTGGAGGAAGTTAAGCGATATCTCAGATGAAATTCTGAAGTCTATAAAATTGGAATGTAGAACATCATGACTATTAACTCATATTGTTTAATTCTGTTGGAAGAACGACAGAAATAATGCTAAATCTGTCTTTATTCATAGTATTACTTTAAATCTGCTTGTTGGTTTTATGCAGGTACTGCTGCTGAAGTGGTATGCCTGCTAGTGCCCAGAGCCCATGTGAGGCAAGACCTTTTCACAGTGGAAAGAAAGTTCCTAAATTATAGATTTGCGACTGGTGATAAGTCTATGATCTTGTCTAGTAGAAAGTTTGCAACTGTTCATGGAGGCTTTTAGTTGTGGTTGCAAGTGTTATATATAGAATACTTCTGTCTTATTAGGCTGAAAGTTGTCTTCCTCCACCACCTTAGTTACTCATGCGCAAATAGTTAGTCAAGCATTAGATCCTTTCCAGGTGTAACACATTAGTGGAATTAGAGATTGGCTGACTTCATTGGCGCTCCCCGATCCGATGCTAACTATTTATGGCAATATCATACATAGTTTGGTTACGATAGTCTAACTTTGTGTATGGTAGTTGATGACATGCATCTGATAACTGGCTAAAATGTAAGCTCCATTTTCATCCTTTCATACTTTGCTACTTCTTGTCAAACGGTGTGTTCATGATTATTTTGTCAGAGCTGCAACATAATATAGTATCCATGTTAGCTGCGGTATGTGATAATTCCTATTGGCGTAATAAACCATCAGTGTTGCACAGAACAATACAGGAAACTTACAGAAAAAAAAAAGACACTTGCAAGCAGAACATAAGAAATGGCCCACTACAGGGTCAAACAACAAACGTCCCATCCTAGCTCCAGTATCCTGTCTTCCAACATGGCCAATGCCAGGTGCTTCTGGAGGGATGAATCACAAGATACAACTCATCCATCTCCTGATGCCCATTTCCCAGCTTCTGACAAACAGAGGCTAGGGAGACACCTATCTTGCCTCCATGCATATGTATCCTCACATGAATTATTCTGTTATTTGTGAACCTCTGTTCTAGTTTCGTGGCCTTCACAACATCTACTGGCAAAAGAGTTCCAACGTAGTTTGACTGCTGCATGTGGTGAAGAAATATTCTTCTGTTGATTGTAAACCTGACTGCCTAAGTAATTTCTGTGGTACTTCCGAGTTCTTGTTCTGTTTTAGAACTAGAAACAACAACTCCTTGGTCTAAACTTTCTCCTCAGTTCACCAGTCATGATTGTAACACCATATCATATTCCCCTTAGCCGTCTCTTATTCAAGCTGAAAAGTCCCATTTACCAATCTCTCCTCATACGAAGGCTGTTTTTTCATGCCCTAATCATTTTTGTTGCCCTTTTCGTGAACTTTTCAATTCCAATAATATCTTGATCTTTGAGAGAGGTGACCACATTGCACACAATATCAATAATGTGAAGTGACCTGATTTATATGAGGCACCAAATACTGATATTTTCTCTCTTTTATGTACCTTCTTTCCTAGCTTCCCACACCATTCTGGTCACTTTTTGCTGGCCAACTGCACATTGAGTGGATATATTCAAGAACTCTCCACACATGGATCAGATCTGTCTTTGCAAGTCGGTAAAAATTATTAGACCCATCATTGTAAGTATTAGTTTTTAAGGCTAAGACTTGCTTAAGTGGCTCAATAAGAGGGTCTGTCTTCGAAGTTACTTTTAAATTCCCAAAATATTTTCGGAAACTCTTATTGGCTTCTTTAGACTCGTTCCAAGAGCAAATTGGCTGCCAAAATAATCCAGACAGGACATTTGCCCTTTCTTTGCAGAGATGCCCACAGATTTTGCCTGCTTAAGTTTGTTGGAATAACCTCTTGTAAATGCTTTTGATGATTGTAAGCGTTTTCCTCCTCCTGCCGTTTACCCCTTAACATCAGGAATTTTTTCGTCCTTTTTGAACTTCCCTGTTTCATGCCTAAAATCAGGATGATCTCTACTTGAGATTTGTGTTCTAAGAGGCCTCCTGGTAAGAACAAACATACTGTGATCAATTAGCTTTCTATTCAGTATACTTGACAAATAAGTTCCCTGACCTCTTTTTAACCCAAGATACTTATCTTGTTATATTTCCTGTAAGACTCCTAACATCTAAGTGCCCCTGCCTCCCATTTGATTTAAGTCACCATCTAACTCCTTTCAGTGGCAGTCTAGAATAGAGTATTTTTGTGTAGTTTTATGTTTCCTCTATGATTGCCATTTTAAGTAGGAATTCGAGAGCACTGGCGTACCCTGTTAGAAAGGGCTGAGAACCCTTGACATGATTGGCCAGTATATTTCAATGCCATTTGACCACTCAGCTGACTTAAATGAGATGTGGCGGTTTGCATGATTTTGAGCTCAATAATACTGGACTTCAGGCTTGTGTTGTGTGGTATCTTGTAGCCATTCCTTACTTCTCACTCGATCCTGAAGTGAATCCACTCAATTGACATTGTTCTACCACGAGCAGTACAAGTTTTCAAGGTTCATTTGAAAAAACTGACATTAAACCTCATATGTTTCCTTGTTGTTCATCTAACTTTATTATGGACCAGACTTTCCAATTTGTGTTAGGGCTATACAATGCAGAACAAAAAACAACCAAAAAAGCCTAGTACTCGCCTCCAATATATCACTATACTGTCTAATTATAAAGGCGCAGACAACAGATTGATACAGACGCATGGGGCCCAGAAAACTGTTTCTGGAAGAAGTCTGTACATTTTTTTCTACAGCACAGCTCTGCTGATCAGTTCCTTCGTCAGAGTACTCAATCACTAAATCTGTTCAAAGCAGGGAACATCATTATAAACCATCTTACTGATTGTTCATAGAATTTGTCTTCCACGAACAATGGTCCTGCAACATCTTGAGGTAGAGAATTACGAAAATCTATAATGCTACCCACACTAATCGATACTTGGACTGATGATGTAATCTCCTGAGGTGCTCTCTTCCAGCCCCTGAGATACCTCATGTTCTGTTGTTTCAGGTACCTATGTTCTACTGAGCCATCGCAACTGTCCTGTGATCTTTTGTGGTTATGCAGCAGACTATGCTTCCAGGGAGTCCCACAATGATGTCTGATGGGGGCTTGGTTAGTGAGATTGCAGAGCTAATACCACCAATACATGCACATGCGAGTTTATGGGTGGCCTTCCTTTCTATATTTTGAAATGCTTTTTTCCCTCTGTTCCTTGTGGAACAAACAACTACTATAATCAGTTAAAGGGAACTATTAAGGTAGCCCAGGGCAAAAAGTAATACTACATCAGATGCAAATATTTTCATAAAATCCCACAAGACAACTTGAAAATTAGATATTTTCCTAATATTGACAGGAAATAGGTGGTTGATTGAAATGTGGTGGCTGATTATGTTAATTTGCAGTAGGGCGAGAAGTCTCAAGGAGGTCAGGTACATTTGCTAGCCACTGTTGTGCCGAACATACAGTAATGCAGTTCTGCAAACTTAATATTAGAATTCAAAAAACAAAAGCAACTAATGATGTTTAGTGTTCCTTTAACTTCGATCCTAAAGGAATGGATGCATAGTGTGAAGTATAGTAAATCCTCTTCTTGAACTGTATCAGTAAGTAATATTTGTGTGAAAGCTGGCTGACTTGCCTCCGTGTCAGAAAAACAATCACAATCTCAGCTGTTCATAAAATATTTCAAGTCTTTGTGTGACCAAAGATAAAAAATTGGAAGTATATATATATACTATATAAACACTAGCAACAGAGGTAAATACATCTTAATTGAGCACGT
>NC_133774.1:131092136-131139111 GCF_003597395.2 Chelonoidis abingdonii
CCGGGGAGGGAGCCTGGCTGAGGGGCGGGCAGGGTCTGGGGCAGCGCTTGGCGGGGATTCCCCGCTCCTTTCTCGGCCGCGGGGAGCGAGGCGCCGCGAAGGGGGCTGGGGTGGGAGCCTGCTCCTTTCGGGCCCCGTCTCGGAGCTGCCGATCGGGGCTGGGTCGGCTCCGCTGCATCCCTGCCCGATCGGGGCCGGCCCCGTGTGCCGGGCGCTGCACATCCCTCCCCCCCCGCCCCTGCTCTCCCGGTCCCCGTGTGCCGGGCGCTGCACATCCCTCCCCCCGCCCCTGCTCTCCCGGTCCGGGCCGGTTCCGGGTTCGGCTAGGTTAGTCTTATGGAGAAGCAAAGTGCGAGATAAGGGAGCCTTTCTGTACGCAGCATTGCTAGAGACTGCGCTGAACCCCTCACAAGTCCGAGGAAGGTGATAGAGCCGTGGGTTACACGCACAAATAGCCCCTCTTTCCGGTCCTCCTGCTCGGCTTCCCCCGGTCCCTTCCTCTTCCAGAATGGAGGCTGCCCCCGTTTCCAAGTTTTGCCTTTGGCATATTGCTGTTAATACTTCCTCTTTCTTACCTTCCACATCAGCAGAGGCGGGGATATACCCTTAGATTGTGGGACCGGAGTGAAATGTGGAGTTATCTTCTTTTCTGATCTGAAGCCCGGGTGTGGGCCATTAACTGATTGCTTGTGGTGTGCAGAATTATCTGGTCACAAGATGCTGGCTTCCTTTACTTCCATATGGTTGCTAAAATATGTTAAATGTTTCTCTGACGTTTCATTTCTATAAAAGTGTTTGCTGTTGTGGTAAAATGGATGTTATGGCCTTGCAAGTGGGATGAGAGGATGTAGGATCTTGAGAGAGACGGATCTAGTAGGAGGAATATATGTAAAGAAGTGGTTCACAATATGAAAACGTTTGAGACCCTGACCTGGAGAAATGAGAGAGTTTGCACCAAAAGCAACAATTTTAGCTGCTTGATATCTAATCTGCAAGTGTGTATCTTAACTTCCTTTTACACAGTAGAAGTATTCTAAAATATTTATTAAATCTAGTGGCATAATCAGGAATGGAAAGAAATATTCATACTTAAACATCTAACAAAAAATTGCACCAAGACTATAAGCTAGACTGTTCTATACCTTATTACTTGTTAAGCTGTTCAGTGCAAAAAAAAGTATACTAATGTAACTATTTTAAACATTCAAGCCAGGATTTATGATTTGGTTCTAGGAGTTAACTTGTCTACAGTGCACCTGTAGGACTCGTTGTTGTTGCATATATTTGTGCAGTTTTCATTGGAGTCAGTGGAAATTGTGTGTGTATATTTGAGGCTGAAATGTAAAAAAAATAAAAAAAAAAATAAAAAAAAATTAATAAAACAAGTACATGTAGCACTATCTATAATGTTCCATATATGTGGTGTGGAGGAGTTAAGATATCTCAGAGAAAGTTCTGAAGGATAAAAATTGGAATGTAAACATCATATAAACTTTCATATTGTTTTCTGTTGGAAGAACAGAATAAAATGCTAATCTGTCTTCTAACTTCATGATATATTTTTAAATCTGCTTGGTGAGTTTATGCAGGTTACTGCTGCTGATAGTGTGTATTGCAGTAGTGCCCAGAAGCCCCATGTGAGGCAAGACCTTTTTCACAGTGGAAAAAGTTCCTAAATTATAGATTTGCACGGTTATAATTGTCATGGATCTTTGTAGTAGAAAGTTGCAGCTTTCCAAGGTGACTGTTTTAGTTGTGTGTGCAAGTGTATATATAGAATACTTTCCTATAGCTGAAAGTTGTCTTCCTCCACCACCTTATTACTCAAATTGGCAAATTAGATCTTATTCTAACTTTTAGATCACTTTTGGCCTTAGCCTAAACATGGAAAATATAGTGGAAAATTAGAATTTTTGAGGTAGTGATGACATGCATCTGAAAACCTGGCTAAAATGTAAGCTCCATTTCAACCTTTTACTTTGCTACTTCTTGTCAAACAGTGTTGTCATGATTATTTGTCAGAGTGCAACATAAATAAGTATCAAGTTGTTATGGCTGGTATGTATAATTTTAATTGGGGATAAACTCATCAGTTTGCAAGGAACAATACAGGAGAATTACAGGAAGAAAGACACTTGCAAGAGAACATAAGAATGGCCATACAGGGTCAAACCAAAGGTCCATCTAGCCCAGTATCCTGTCTTCCAACAGTGGCCAATGCCAGGTGCTTCTGAGGGAATGAACTCAACAGATAATCAACAGATCCATCTCCTGTTGCCCATTTCCCAGCTTCTGACAAACAGAGGCTAGGGACACCATCCTTGCCTCCATGAATGTATCCTCCATGAATGTATCTAGTTCTTATTTGAACCCTGTTCTAGTTGTGGCCTTCACAACATCCTCTGGCAAAGAGTTCCACAGGTTGACTGTGCATTGTGTGAAGAAATACTTCCTTATGTTTGATTTAAACCTGCTGCTAGTAATTTCATGTGGTGACTCCGAGTTCTTGTGTTATGAGAACTAGTAAACACACTTCCTTGTCTACTTTCTCTTCACCAGTCATGATTTTGTAGACACCAATCATATCTCCCCTTAGCCGTCTCTTTTCCAAGCTGAAAAGTCCCAGTCTTACCAATCTCTCCTCATACAGAAGCTGTTTCATGCCCCTAATCATTTTTGTTGCCCTTTTCTGAACCTTTTCCAATTCCAATATATCTTTTTTGAGATGAGGTGACCACATGTGCACACAATATTCAATATGTGGATGTACCATGGATTTATATAGAGGCAATATGATATTTTCTCTCTTCTTATGTACCTCTTTCCTAGGAATTCCCAACATTCTGGTCACTTTTTTGACTGCCACTGCACATTGAGTGGATATTTTCAGAGAACTCTCCACAATGACTCCAAGATCTGTCTCTTGAGTGGTAACAATTAATTTAGACCCCATCATTGTATATGTATAGTTTTTAAGGCTAGACTTGCCTTAAGTGGGCTTCAGAAAGAGGTCTGCTTCTGAGTTACTTTTAATTCCAAAATTATTTTAGGAAACTCTTATTTGGTCTTTTTTAGACTCGTCCAAGAGCCAAATGGCTGCCAAAATATCCCAGAAGACATTTGCCCTTTCTTTGCAGAGTGCACAGATTTCTGCTGCTTAAAGTATTGTTGGAATATACTCTCTTGTAAATGCTTTGATGATTGTAAGCGTTTTCCTCCTCCTGCTGTTACCACACTTAAATCAGGAATTATTTTCTGTCCTTTGAACTTTCCCCTGTTTCATTGCCTAAATCAGGATTGATCTCAGCTCTGAGATTGTGTTTAAGAGGCCTCCTGGTAAGAACAAACATAACTGTGATCAATTAGCTTTCTATTCAGTACTTACAAATAAGGTTCCTGACTCTCTTTTTTTAACCAAGTTATCTTATCTTGTACTATTTCCTGTTAAGACTCCTAACATCTAAGTGCCCCCTGCCTCCATTTGATTTTTAAGTCACCAATCTAACTCTTTTCAGTGGCAGTTAGATTAGGTATTTTTTTGTTAGAGTTTATGGTTCCCTCTGTTTGCATTAAGTAGGAATTGAGAGCACTGAGTACCTTGTAGAAAGGGCTGAGAACCCTTGAATGATTGGGCCCAGTATTTTTCAATTTGCCATTTGGATAGCTGACTTTAAATGATGATGATGATGATTTTGAGCATAAATATGAGACTTCACTTGTGTGTGTGGATTCTGTAGCAATTCCTTAGCTTATCCTCCAGATCCTGAAGCTGACCACTTCAATGACATTGATTCTACCAAGAAAGACAAGTTTCAGGTTCATTTGAAAAACTGACATTAACCTATATGTTTCGTTGTTGTTATTACTTATTATGGACCAGGACTCCATTGTGTTAGGTGCTATACAAATGCAGAACAAAAAACAAACCAAAAAAGCCCCAGTACATGCTCCAAATATCTTACTGTCTAAGTATAAGGCGAAAGACAACAGATTGATACAGACAGATGGGGGACAGTAAAAACTGTTTCCTGGAAGAAGTCTGTACATTTTTTTTCCTACAGAAACAGCTCTGTGAATTCAGTCTTCGTAAGTACTAAATACTAAATTGTTCAGAGCAGGAACAATTATGTATAAACCTTTACTGATTGTTTTCAGAATTTCTTCCACTGGTGCTGGCAACATTGAGTGTGAGAAATTATGAAAATCTATAAATGTACACAAGACATAATCGATTTGGACTAGATGATCTCCTGAGGTGCCTTCCAACCCTGATACTCTATGATTCTGTTGTTCAGGTACCACTTGTCTCTGAGCCATGCAACTGTCCTGGATCTTTTTGTTGGAGAGCAGACTGCTCTCCAGTGGAGTCCCACTGATGCTGATGGGGCTTGGAGTGGATGCAGCTAATCCACAAATACATGCACATGGGAGGATGGGGGCCTTCTTTCTATATTTGAAATGCTTTTTCTCTTTTCCCTGTTTCCTTGTGAACAAACTACATAATCAGAAGGGGAAATTAAGTGCCCAGGGCAAAAAGTAATACTCATTAGATCAAATATTTTCAAATCCCCAAAAGACACTGAGAAAATTAGAGTTATTTTCCTAATATTACAGTAAATATGGGTGGTGATGATAAAATGTGGTGGTGATTATGGTTAATTGCAGTAGTGGCGAGAGGTCTCAGGAGGTCAGGGTACCATTTGCTAGGCACTGTCCGAACATACAGTAAATGGCAGTTTCTGCAACACTTAATAGTAGATTCAAAAACAAAGAGGCAACAATGATGTTTTTAGTGTTTCTTTAACTGTATCCTAAAGGATTTATGGATTGCATAGTTGTTGAAGTATTAGTAACACCTTCTTCTTGAATGTATTCAGTAGTATATTTGTGTGACAGCGGCTGACTTGCCTCCTTGTCAGAAAAACAATACAACAATTCAGCTGTTCATAAATGATTTCAAGTCTTGTGTTGACAAAATAAAAAATGGAAGTATAACAATACACTAGCAACAGAGTAAATACATGCTTAATGTGAGCCACGTGAGCGAAAAACTGATAGTTCTCAACTAGGGTGACCAGACGGGATGGTCTCGATATTTAAGTGTTTGTCCAGTGTCCTGCCGGCAGCACTCACCATTTTTTTTTTTTCCCCCTCCACCGGTGGGACACCCCCTTCCCTCCCCATGCGTCCCGATATTTTCTTCCTCTTGTCTAGTCACCCTATTCTCAACTGTTTAGAGGTGAAAGAATAGAATAGGACAAATGTCTCTTCTGTTGAAATTTTTTGCAGATTCTTAATTTGTTAGATTGCTAAGAAAAATACCCTTAGAATTTTTTTTATTGATGGAAAAATTACAATTGGCGGGTTTATGATGTGTTTAACTGCGGTCGGAAGCTATTGGCGTAGTCTGTTTTTGAAAATATTTTGTTGTTGGTAGGTGAGATTTTGAATAAATTACTTGAAAACTATTCCTGAGTATTGAATTTTGAGATTAACCGATAGAATATATAATTAGCTTCTTTAACCGAAAAGGCTACTTCTAAACCCCTTTTGAGCCAGATACATACCTTTGTACAGCACCCAGCACAGTGGGGTTCTGGTCTGAGTGGGCCTCCTGGGTGCTACAATAATACTAATTTTCCACTCCATGCAGCTGGTGAAGTGGGTTCTAGCCCACGAAAGCTTATGCCCAAATAAATTTGTTAGTCTCTGAGGTGCCACAAGGATTCCTCATTGTTTTTAATAATGCAAATAGTAATATTTCAAATGAATTTTTATGCCAGAATTACTGTTTTATTAAAACTGTTTTCCATCATAGGCAAATGGTCCATTGAGCAGTACTTGCATCATTTGAAATGTTAAGGTTAAAATTGGCTCCACTGTTAATTTAAAACAAACAAACAAAAGTACAGACTTTAATCTTTAAAGCTTCTATGTGAAAAGGAACAATGGCATTTTCAATGCAGCTTCACCTTCTATGAATTCTGTGAATGTTTTGTCTCAGGGAAAATGCTTGTATGGCAGCAAGGATACTCCTACTTTGTGTTAAATAGTCTTGCAAGATGTTACGAGATTGTGTATACCTCTCCATGGCCTGCTCATAGTGTACACTGCTCATGTGTTGGTGACTGTTCGGAGGAGCAATGTAACCTGGAACATCTAGATTCCCTGCAGATCCACAAATACCATCATTAGTGGTGGACCCGGTGATAACTAGGATGCTATGGTCTTTTGCCTAATAGTTTACAGTCTGTATTTTAACTTTAATGTGGCTTGCTTTGGGGGCAGCCTTACTGAGAGAGAGCTTCGTGGTGACCATACTCCTAGTGAAGGGCATGTTGACAGCTTGTTCTGTAACGACCACATGATCTTTGGGTGCCTGACATCTCTAGTGTAGAGGCTTACTCCTGTGAAACCCTATTACTTGCTTTGCTTTTCTATCTCCGTTCAATGTGTGAGTAGCAAAGAGAAATATGCTAGAGCCCTGGTCTCTGAAGTACTGTTAAGTGAAGTATTTAAAGCAGTGGAGCAGAGACTAAGGCACGGAAATGAATATATCTGGACAGAGCTCATCAGGCTGAGGGGAAACAGGAAATCTGTGGGACCTTTTGATTTTTTCTTTTTTTTTTCTTAGTGGCAATACAATACTGCAGGAGTGGGAGGGTAACAAAGAATAAAGGCATTTTTCTGGTAATAGACTCTGAGGCCCTGCCTTCATGAACATCTGAAAGGATTAGCACTAGTCTAGAAAACCATTTATAAACAGGATTGTTTAGTTGCCAGCTTGGTTTCAAAAATTTGTTTATCCAGAGCCTCGTGTTGTGGGCTGGGAAGGCTGTGTTGTGAGCAGTAACATTCCTGTACTTACAGTGTGCTTCTTCTGTAAAAAGAAATGCATGTTAAATGTCATGCTTTTCAGCAAAAAAGGGAGGTCAAGAAAGTTGAAATTCGGTATGGACATTCCAACATTGACTTTCAGATTGTAATTGTTTGAAGTCCCATTGAGGTCAGTGGGAGGTATTAGATGTTCATCATTCTTGAAAATCTGGCAGTTGCATAATTATGGACTTAAAAGCCTAACTGTAGGTCCCTAGGTCTGATTAGCTTGGTGTGTCTGGTCATGAGCAGGTGCTGAGATAACTTAATAGACCTGTTACTATATTAGTAATATTGGAGGGTTTGAGTTACCATTGTTCCTCTGTAGTGAGGGTGCAGACCATCAGAAATCTATAGGAGGGACTTGAGACAAGTTTTAGGAGTGGGTCCTCATTTATAGTTTGGCCAACAAACACTGAATCATATGCCTTCAGGTGTTAAAATCCTCTCCCAGGTGAGGTTTGTACTACAGACTTACATTGGTGTAACTACATCGTTCAGGGGTATGAGAAAGGGTATGAAAAGTCCACACCCTTGAGCGACGCAATTATGCTGACCTACAAACGGAGGTGGAGTAATTATGCAGACAGGAGAGCGCTCTCCCATCAGCATAGAACATCATCTTCACCAGATGCATCACAGCAATGCAGCTGCACCAGTGTATTGCTTCTAGTGTAGACCTGCCCATAGCTACCTCCTCTCATGGAGATGGATTAACTATGACAACAGGAGAAGCTTGGTGGTGGTGCAGTAGCATCTTCACTAAAGCACTACAGTTTACAGCAGCACCACTGCAGCTTTTTAAGTGTAGATCTGTCCTCTGTTGGGTTCCCAACAGGCAGCTTACTGTGCCAATTTATGATGTACATCCCATTCTCCAGTGAAAGCTCTTGAAGTAGGATCAGTTGTATAGTGTAAAATCATTCATAAAACAGGGTAGACTTAATTAAATAAATTTAATTATGTTCTGCATTTACTTTTAGTTATTTTCGTAAAGAGAGGATGATTCTTATTAGTTAGCAACCACTAAAACATGTTGTTTGCAAATAAATAGAGCCTTTACACTAAATGTGTTTTGCTTCTTTTTGCTTACCAGGATACACTGTGTCTGGAAACATTTATTTAAGTAGTTGCATAGTTTAACTCACATTTATTTAGAGTATTACATTTTACATTTTTTATTGTTAAGATATGTACCATTCACCATTTTCTGTTTATTAGGTGATTAATTTTTTTGCTTGCAATTTGTATCAAGCTCTAGCTGGATTGAAATTCAATTTAAAATACACAAATGGCATTTTAAATAAAACTGCCTTAAATGTGGTGGGTACATAGACTTCTTCCTTATCAAAACATGTTTTGCCTTTAAAACTAACTGATTTTTTTAAACAAAGAAATTATGACGTGTAGTAAATGAAGTCACTGCAACCTTCAAGACTTTAGAGCTAGTAGATCTTGTCTTCTCACACCTAGTTTTATTCATAGATTGGAAGAGTAAAACAAGCCTTTATTTAATTTATTCCCAGTTGATTTCTTAACTTTGGATGAAGTAGTCATTGAATTTAAGTAGCTGAATGAAATGAAGAAAATATTTTCTCAACAGCTGTTGAAGAAACTTCTGCTGTTTAAATCTTGTTTGGCATGTCATCAAACTCAGGCTCCAAGTGCTTAGTGACTTCCACCAGTTCAGTGTTTTGACTTTCTTTTAAAACTTGGCAGCAAACATGTACGGCTTAATATTATTTTTTGTATAGTTTAAATAATTTTAATAAATTGTCATGAGGCCTTAATATGGGCTGTCACTCAAATTTAATTTGATTTATTTTTAAATAAAATAAACCTGTATTTAAATTAAAAAGTCATTTCAATAAAAAAATCTGATTTTTAAAAATCAGTTTGTATACATCCTGTCGTAAGATACTTCATATGAAAAACCACAACAAATACCGCATCACAAATAGAAATGTTATGAGTAGGTATTTGCAAATCAAATTGGCACATCGGTTGTCTGAAATTGTTCGCAGAGTAATCTACAAGTGAGTCAGTGGATCTACAAAAAGTTAATTTGACAGCAAGGAGTTCAGAAGGGTTCAGTTGTTTAGCACTTGTCTACTCTTGAAATGCTTCATCTATGCTACTGTGGCACTCCAGCGTAAATGCTAGTTGGAGATATATGTATCTCCTAGAACTGAAAGGGACCTTGAAAGGTCATTGAGTCCAGCCCCCTCCCTTCACTAGCAGGACCAAGTACTGATTTTGCCCCAGATCCCTAAGTGGCCCCCTCAAGGATTGAACTTACAACCCTGGGTTTAGCAGGCCAATGCTCAAACCACTGAGCTATTCCTCCCCCCCTAGTATGCTGAAGGGAGAGCACCTTCTGTCGGCAGAGCTAATCCACCTCCGCAAGAGGCAGTAGTTATGTTGACGGGAAAAGCTCTCTGGTCAACGTAGCATTGTATACACAGGGAGTTAGGTCAGTATAACTGTGTTGGTCAGGGATGTGGATTTTTCACTCCCCTGAGCGATGTAGTTATACCGTTGTATGTTTGTAGTGTCGACCGGGCCTTACAGTGCATAACATTTCACTAAAATTCCCAGAAAATGTGTTCTGTATTTGGAACGTGTGTGAATTTGAAGGGGATACACTATATTAATCATGTGTAAGCAGAGTCAGGATGAGCTGTACCCTGACATCTGGTGGTGAAGTATGGGAAGTGTGGAAAGAATGTCTGGAATGCAAAATCTCAAATATTTGCATAGGCACGCCTAACCCATCCCAGACTGCCGAGCTGTGGGACTGCTTTGTGACAGAAATGACTCAACCTCAGTTGGGTGGTACTTGCTAGACAAGGGACATGGGTTCCAAAACCCTGTGAAGGGAGAGAGGTTGGGGACAGGTATTTGTGCCTGGTGGTGCAGGCTCCTTGTGGAGCTAGAAGCATCAGTTGCACCTCCTCCTCTCTCCACTGTGGAATGTCAGAGTTGATTTTTTTTATTCCCTTAAGACTCTAGATACAGGTTGCTGAGCTGAACTCACTTTGGGCTAATGGTGCAATAGCACTGGGCTCCCCTACTATGTGCTGAGATCACAAAAGAGCTGAAATCACAAAAGAGCTGAAATTACTGAGCT
This sequence comes from Chelonoidis abingdonii, assembly GCF_003597395.2. Lineage (NCBI taxonomy): Eukaryota > Metazoa > Chordata > Testudines > Testudinidae > Chelonoidis > Chelonoidis abingdonii. The sequence goes on from NC_133774.1 coordinate 131,102,143, forward strand.
GGGAGCACTGAGTACTGTGCTAACTAGTGGGGGAGCCTGAAGCTATACTGTGGAACAGAGCAGCTGGCGGAGTGGAGCAGTTTATGGGGATGGCTGGAGCGGACCACAGGACAGCTGGTGGAGTGGAGCGGCTGGCAGAGCGGAGTAGCTGTGGGGCGTGTGGAGCAGCCCACAGAGCGAGCGGAGCCGAGCAGTTTGCTGGGACAACTGGAGCAGCTCACGAGGCAGCTGGTGGAGCGGAGCAGTTTGTGAGGACGGCCGGAGGAGCAGAGTGGAGCGGCCGGTAAGGCGGAGCAGTTCGTGGAGAAGGCGGAAGCAGAACCCACGGAGAGGCAGGGCAGTTGGCCCTGGACCACGTAAGGTGCCCCTTTCACCCAGGCTGGGGGGAGGGACCTCTACAGATAGACTCTTGAATTCTGGGGTGCCATCGACCAGAGACTTTTGGGTTGTTGGACTTTGGAGTGATTGGACTTAAGACCCTAAGGGGAAAAGGACATTGCCAAATGTACTTGGGGGGGTGGTTATGGTTTGTGTTATAACTCTGTTTGTGGTGTTTCTCCAATGGGATGCCGCATTGATTCCTTCCTTTATTAAAAAGATTTCGCTACACTCAGACTCCGTGCTTGCGAGAGGGGAAGTATTGCCTCCTAGAGGCGCCCAGGAGGGTATGGTATGTAAGTGTCCCAGGTCACTGGGTGGGGGCTCGAGCCGGTTATGCCTTGTGTTATTGAAACGGAACCCCTGGATACTGAACCTGGCCCTTGTTGCTGCCAACTCAGAGGGGCAGAAGGGTTACATTTTTGGGGGCTCGTCCGGGATCCCTGGGTCAGTACCCCTCGCAAGCACCTGTTGAGTGTTCCACTGTATTGGGAAATAATTGTGTTTGTATTTTGAGGAAATTGCTGTTTGTACAATGGCTAATATGTCAGATTTGTTGGGCCCCAGTCCTGCAGCCTCTAGCTCAGGGGTGGCAGACGCAGCCTATGATTGGGCAAAAGCATTGGCACACATATTGGAAAAGATTGTGTTGGCCTATGCTACGTCAAACTCTTGTCGTAAGTTAAGGTTATTTGCTGGGGAAGAGGAGTTTGAACCCTGGTTGGAGCATACCACTGAAATGCTGCGGGAGTGGGCCGTACCCGATGTAGAAAAGCGACGATGTCTAATAGAGAGCCTTAGTGGCCCAGCATTAGATGTAATTCGCACCCTGAAGCTCATTGATCCTGGGGTCAGTGTGAAGGACTGTCTAGAGGCCCTTGATAATACCTTTGGGAGTGTAGAGGGCCCTGAGGACAGTTACTGTAAATTCCTTAATTCCCGACAGCAAAGGGGTGAGAAAATTTCAGCCTATATACAGAGGCTGGAGAGACTGCTTCAGAGAGCTGTTATGAGGGGAGCAGTGACTGCTGAGCAGATGGATCAGACCAGACTGGCTCAAGTTGTAAGAGGGACTCAGTATCAGAACCCGATCCTACTTCATCTCCGACTAAGAGAACGGCAGGAACATCCCCCGAGCTACTCCCAGCTGATAAAGGAGGTCAGGGAAGAGGAAGAAAGGCAGGCGGCCAGCGAGTGTTGGGAAGCCCAAACATTGGAACCAGCCAGCACAATGCCACTGCCAATGGCCAGTGTACTGATGGTGAGCACCACAGAGGAACTTGCCCAACAAATGCAGGTCCTGACGGAACGGATAGCTGAGCTGCAAAGCATCATTGACCGAGCTAAGATTTCCAGGAATAAGGAGCCTCAGGCTGTGACGAGGGAGAAGTCAGTATCCAGAGCCACTGTCCCACCCCGGCGAAGGGGGAAAGGACAATTCTTTTGCTACCGGTGTGGTCAGGATGGGCACAGTGCTGCTAACTGCCATAAGGAAGAGAACCCCTCCTTAGTGTATGAAAAGCTGAGGATCAGTTGGGAGAGACCCAGTAGCGGCCAGAAGGTCTGGGGACGGAGACCACCTAGGCATACAGGATTTGAAGATTCCCCCAGAAGAGACCATCCAGCTGGGATTCCTGCAGGACTGATAGGGCCTCGAGCAGAGGTCATGGTGAGGATCGAAGGGGCGGAGTGTAAAGCCGTGCTGGACACTGGATCTCAAGTGACTATTATATTTCAGTCATTCTACCAACAGATGCTTAGGCACCTGCCTATACAGGCACTGACTGGCATTGGTCTGTGTGGCCTCAGCATGGATGAATACCCCTATCAAGGGTATGTCATAGTGCACCTGGAATTCCCAGAGGAGGTTGCTGGAGTAAAGCAAGAGGTAGACACAGCTGCTTTAATATGCCCTGACCCAAAAGGGACCTCTGATGTGTCTGTGCTGATAGGGACCAACTCCAGTCTCTTCAAGGTGCTCGCGGATTACTGCAGACGACGGGCTGGGGACCAGTACCTGAGTACCCTGATGATCCATACGCTTTGTGCTGAAGCCTATAGGAAGATTGAGAGCGCTAAAAAGGAGACATCTGAGCTACCAATTGGGGCGCTGAAGTACATGGGTCCAACCCCCTTAGTAGTGCCTGCAAGGACGGAGCAAGAAGTACTTGTCATGAGTACCAAGCTGAAAGGCAGTAAAAGGGCATTAGCAATGATAGAGCAGCCGACTGAAGGAGAGCTTCCGGAAGGAGTGCTGGTCCCCAGTGGAGTCATAACCTTACCTGCTGAAGCCCAGGAAAAGGTGACTATACTGATTGCTAATGAAACAAGTAAGGATGTTGTTGTGAGGCAAGGACAAAAGATAGCAGACCTCTTTGAGCCTGAATCAATTGTAAAACCCCAGTGTGAGACTCAAGTGCCGACTATAGACACAGCAAAGTTTGATTTTGGAGATTCTCCATTGTCCGAGGAGTGGAAAGATCGCCTGAGAAGGAAACTCTGTGAAAGAGCCAAGGTGTTCTCATTGCATGAGTGGGATGTGGGATGTGCAAAAGGAGTAGAGCACAACATCAGACTACATGACTCTCGACCTTTCAGAGAGAGATCTAGAAGGCTTGCTCTCTCCGAGATGGAAGATGTGCGACAACATCTTCAAGAGCTGGTTGCAAATGGCATCATTACAGAGTCCCGCAGCTCATACGCCTCACCCATTGTGGTGGTTCGTAAAAAGAATGGGAAAATCCGGATGTGTATTGACTACCGCACCCTAAACCGCCGTACTGTGGTTGACCAGTACACAATGCCTCGAGTCCAAGATGCCTTAGACTGTTTGCTGGGAAGCCAGTGGTTCTCTGTGTTGGATCTTCGGAGTGGATACTACCAGATCCCCCTGGGTGAAGAAGATAAGGAGAAGACAGCCTTCATCTGCCCATTAGGGTTTTATCAGTTCGAACGCATGCCCCAAGGGATTTCTGGAGCACCTGCCACGTTTCAACGTCTTATGGAGAAAGTTGTGGGAGACATGAATTTACTGCAAGTGTTAGTTTATTTGGATGACTTGATTGTGTTTGGAAGAACTTTGGAGGAGCATGAAGAAAGACTTCTTAAAGTGCTTGATAGGCTGGAGGATTATGGTTTGAAGCTTTCAATTGACAAATGCCAGTTCTGCAGGACCTCGGTGAAGTATGTGGGCCACATCATGTCCCAAGAGGGTGTGAGTACTGATCCTGATAAAATAGAAGCACTCACTACATGGCCACGCCCAAGCAACTACAGAGAACTGAAGACCTTCCTTGGGTTTAGTGGCTACTACCGCAGATTTGTGAAAAACTATGCTACAATTGTAAAACCCCTCAATGATCTTACCAGGGGAAATCAGTCCAGCAAGGACAAATCTAAGACCAAGAATAAAAGGCCTTCCATGCAGAGACACTATGGCCCCTTCGAACCCTTTGGGCCACGGTGGGATGAGAGATGTGAAAGGGCTTTTCGAGAAATCATTACTTGCCTAACTCACGCCCCAGTCCTAGTCTTTGCTGACCCAAGCAAGCCATTTATCCTGCATACTGATGCCAGTTTGGAGGGTCTGGGGGCAGTACTGTACCAGGAGGTGGAAGGCAAGCGTAAACCTGTAGCTTTTGCCAGCCGAGGACTGTCTGATAGTGAAACCCGCTATCCCACCCACAAGCTGGAGTTCTTGGCCTTGAAATGGGCCATCACTGAGAAATTTCGAGACTACTTGTATGGGGCTCAGTTCCAGGTGTGGACAGACAACAACCCACTGACTTATGTGTTAACAAGTGCTAAACTGGATGCTACAGGGCAAAGATGGGTGGCCGCTTTGGCTAGCTATGACTTCAGCATTCAGTACCGATCAGGGAGAAGCAATGTAGATGCAGATGCATTGTCCAGGCGTCCACAGGCACCAGAAGTTGCTGTGATACCCACGGATGGAGTGAGAGCTATTTGCAGTGTGAGTCGCCGAGGGCCGGAGGCCCATGAGAGCCTTCATGGATGTGTTGCTGAAACTTTGGGCCTACCCCCTGAATGCGTGCCTTCTGCTTCAGTAAACTATATTGCTTTGGACCAATCTCCCTTGCCCATGCTCAATGCGGCTGACTGGCAGGAAGCCCAGCTGCAAGATATTGACATTCGTGATACACTACTTGCCAAAAGGGAGGGGCAAGGCCCAGCTGCGGTTGTCCCACCTACCCCAGAGGGCAAACTACTATTGAGAGAATGGACCAAACTAAAACTGATTCAGGGAGTGCTACACCGCACAACCACAGACCCTCTACAAAAGCAACGGAATCAGCTAGTGCTGCCGAAAGAGTACAGAGCCCTGGCCATGAGGGCCCTGCATGATGACTTTGGACATTTAGGGATGGAGAGGACCCTGGAACTTATCCGCAGTAGATTCTATTGGCCACGGATGGCTGAAGATGTTCGCAGGAAATGTGAGACCTGCGCGCGATGTATTCAAAGGAAAACTCTGCCCACGAGGGCTGCATATCTGAAGAACATCACCAGCAACAAACCTCTGGAGCTGGTTTGCATTGATTTCTTGTCTTTAGAAGTGGACAAGAGGAATATTGGGAACATCCTAGTAGTGACCGACCATTATACGCGATATGCGCAGGCATATCCCACACGTGATCAAAGGGCCACCACTGTCGCTCGAGTATTGTGGGAAAAATATTTCTCAGTTTATGGATTCCCAGCCCGGATACACTCAGATCAGGGACGAGACTTTGAGAGTCACCTTCTGAAGGAGGTGCTGAGGATAGCAGGTATTAAAAAGTCGAGGACAACGCCTTACCACCCGCAAGGTGACCCTCAGCCAGAGAGGTTCAACCGAACCCTATTAGATATGTTAGGGACTTTGCGGCCAGAGCAGAAGGCAACCTGGAGCCAACATGTTGCATTTCTGGTGCACGCCTACAACGCCACAAAGAACGATGCTACGGGAGTCACCCCATATCTCTTGATGTTTGGGCGAGAACCAAGACTACCCATAGATCTGTGCTTTGGAGTATCAGAGGATGGCGATAGCTATGAAACCCATCAGCAATATGTATCCCAACTACGAGAAAAGCTGCGGGATGCTTATCACTTAGCTACGTCTGCAGCTCGGAAGAACGCAGACCGCAACAAACAGCGATATGATGCTAGGGTGTGCCTGCAAGAGCTCCAGCCAGGGGACAGAGTCCTGCTGCGAAATTTGGGTGTTGCTGGGAAACACAAGATAGCTGACAGATGGAAGGCAATACCTTACTTGGTAATGGAAAAGCTAGGAGACCTGCCGGTCTACAAGATCAAACCTGAAGAGGGTCCAGGGCAGACCAAAACCGTGCATAGAAACCTTTTGCTCCCTGTGGGGGAATTGGTAGGCAGCCCTTATGAGATGGGTCACAAGAGGGCAACTGGGCAGAACGAAGGTGCTGTACCAAAGCCGCCTTCCAACGTGGACAGCCAGCCTCCTGCAACTAACCTACCCCTACTCAGCACATCTGACAGTGAGTCTGAGGAGGAAGACACAACCATGGTGTATCCTGGGATGAAGACAAGATTCCAGTCTCAATCAGCTGAATCAAAAGAGAGCACCTCCTCTTCTGCCCTAAACCCTATGGCAGAAGTATTTAGGCCCATTCCTGACACTCCTGAGCCACTGGTGGGACCCCCGTGTGATGACATACACAGGTTATTGGACAGTGGTGACACACAGATGGAAGATGACCTGAGCACCTTCGACCCTCCACTGTTAGAACTAGAAATGCAGGGGCCTATGCCAGTATCCGAGGGGAACTCACAGGAAACCTCCCCATCCATCCCTCAAGAGGATGTCCCCCTTACCCCAGTAACAGAGATTCTCAATAGGCGAGACAGGGTAATAAGACCAGTGAAACGGTTAACTTATGATGCACCTGGGGTGATTAGTGAGGAGCCAATACATTTAGCACACAGGTTTGTGAAAGCTAAAGTGGGCTATCTGAGGCCCTTTGGAGGGGACCAGTGAGTTGGTATAGTAGGGAATGTGATTTGTCGGGACGACAAATTCTCGGCTGGGGGGAAGATGTAAGCAGAGTCAGGATGAGCTGTACCCTGACATCTGGTGGTGAAGTATGGGAAGTGTGGAAAGAATGTCTGGAATGCAAAATCTCAAATATTTGCATAGGCACGCCTAACCCATCCCAGACTGCCGAGCTGTGGGTGCTTTGTGACAGAAATGACTCAACCTCAGTTGGGTGGTACTTGCTAGACAAGGGACATGGGTTCCAAAACCCTGTGAAGGGAGAGAGGTTGGGGACAGGTATTTGTGCCTGGTGGTGCAGGCTCCTTAGAAAAGATTGAATTCCAACTTTAAGTGCAGATTAGTCATCCAACCTATTTCTTTTGTTAGTTGAATGTCTGCTAAAATGATCCTCAGTGAGGTGGCCGCTGATGGTGACGCTGAATGGTCATTTTTAGGTTTGCATTCTCAACTCTGAGGTGGAGCAGCTGATCCATATGAATGACCATTTCAGGCTCCCTGCAGCTCAGGAGCAATGATGTCACTGGGTTAAACTTGTGTGTTTTAAAATATTTGTTCACAAACATGAAGTTTCGAAATGGACTTCAAGTTCTTGCATCATTGAGCATCTCTTGTGTGATAACATTCAGTTCATAGATAAACTGTTACAGGAAAACACATTAATAAACTTAAAATAGCCTACAACTTAGTGTTTGATTTGTAAACCAGCAGACTGACTTGTTAACGCTCATAACTTTGTTTTGTACCAAGGTGGTGGTCACACTAGGAAATTCCATAAAAAGATTCTTACTGGTGCATCTCCACCAGTGGTAGCAGCTGTGGGAGTGCTAGTTTAAATTAAGATCTGGAGGCTGGTAATGAGTTTTAATCTCACTTTGTCTAACCTCATGCAAGGACTTGAAAAACACCAGTGTTCACAGAAGCCTTCTTTATACTTATGTCGCTGTTGCTAACCTAGACCAGGGCACAGATTAAGTTGAGGGTAACTTGTTATAGTCATACAGTATGTTGAATTGCTTTATTTGCAAATCTCAGTGCAATTTTCACTTTGGGGAGGAAGTATTCTAATACCTCCATTTTATAACTCATACACAAAAAGAAATTCTGAACAACTTAAAGAATATTTGCAGTGCCTTTGTTTTAAGAAGTAATTGCAGACATCAGTAACTTAATTGTACAGTTTGCATGGGGATGTGTCCTTTACTTGGGATATCCTGGCTGCTGAGGTTCTTCACTTGGAAGAATTATGAAATCTAATGAAACCTGGAGAGGAGTTGGGTATTGAAAACGTTTTGAGGGTCTGTCTTTCCGATACACAGTAAATTTAAACCATACTGTCAGCCCAAAATTTGAGAGTGTGAGTGTAACTTTTTTTACACAGGTTCGTGAAATCTTAAAATGTTTTTCCATCTTAAAAAGGCGGGAGTAAGCTCATTCCATCTAGTTGGTTTTTAATGTTCTCTTGCAATGTTTGCATTCCAAACACAGAAAGAGCAAGTGATACTGACTAATAGGCTTTCTTGTTCAAGATTAACAAAAAAGCAAAAGCTTTGGGTTTTTGTAAAGGTTTAGTTTTTAAATCATGTAAAATATTATCACCTTATATAAGGGCACAGTTTCATGAACACAGCTTTTAATCTGACGTGTTGGTTGCTTTGTTCTATAAAACCAATAGTTTTATATGTCATTTAATTGCTAAAATATGCTGTAAACATGAAATCCAGACAATTTTAGTGAAATAAATTAGAATATTTGTAGATCTTTGAATCCCCTGAAAACTTGGTAGTTCTTCATCGATATGTACGTGTTTTAAAAAATTCTCCTCTCCCATTGTGTGAGAGAAATACCATGGAAAACAAACTAAACACAAGAGTGCTTTCAAATGCACGGAACAAACAAGCTGGAACGTACATTCTTTCTTCGGTTACAGTGATCTTAGGTGATGGAACAAGAGCACATGTTTTTCAGACAGGAGTATCTTTAAATTTGCGAAGTTCCTTCAGTGTCATATGGAATGAAAAGTAAATCCCCATCAGAAGGGAAGCGTAATTTTAGTTTTCAGAAATGTCTACAACACTTCTGCTGTGAGACAGCTAGCACTTCTGTGTGTTTATACACACAATAAATTACAGTGAGTTACTTTCAGTTTTGTTGTATTTTATAGGGAAATAGTTGGTGTTGGAATGTGTGTGGGGAGACACAGTGTTAGGTTAAGAGGAGAGGAGGATTTTAAATGGGAGAGGCTAAAGGTTAGAAGCAAAACTGGCAGGGAGCTTGAACTTGAGTTGCTGAAGGGATGCAGTGGTAGAAGAATGAGATTGACAGAGACTTATAACTAGTTTAGCAAATGAGGAAAGTCCGGTTCCAGATCTGAAGGATGTCATGGGACTTTAAAGGCTTCTTATAGCTGCTGTTTATTCCCCATATGGAGATGAGAGACAAGGCTGCTGAGCCTGGTGCCCTGGGCTGGTATGTCTGGTCTGGGACACAGGACTTGCAAGACTGTGTCTTTGTTTCTCTCCCTGGGCTATAGCCACTTTGGGAGATATTGTTACACAGGGTATGAGTTGGCTTTATAATGCACCTTTTTGCCATGGACCACATAAGCTCGTCTGTGACCACATGAAAGGGGGCTGGGAGTAGGGGTGGGAAACAGTTTTTCTACCATTTTCTGTCTCATCAGCTTTTCTGACAACCATTTTAGGAGCTCATTAGGAAAGGGACAGAGTGGCTGGGAAGTGGGGAAGCAGAGGCCATGCAGCTGTATGAGATGCAGAAGGGGGTCAGTATTACTTGGGATGAAGCAAGGGAAAGCTTGTACAGTGTGGACAGCACTGAAATGGGTCCAGAGCATTGTCCTACACTACACTGCAGACGGGGGTGGGTGACAGTGGTTCAGAACAGTGCGGATATGTGACTGTATCGCAGTTTTTCAAAAAGTGAGAAAGCACAGCTACGGTGGACACTGAACCATTTGTGCTTTAGTTAGTGCTGCATTAGTGGTTCTCTCCTCCCTTGTAGACCTCTTCCTTTATGAATCCCACCTGCACATGAAGATGATTATCAAAATGGTCACAGCCTCTGTCATGGTATAAAAACCCACTCTGAACCCTAGAGTCCAAAAGATGGGGTACCAGCATGAATCCCCCGAAGCTTAATTACCACCTTAGATCTTGTAGTGCTGCCACCAACCAGGACTTGGAGTGCCTGGTATACTCTGGTCCCCCCCCCAAAACCGTCCCTGGGGACCCTCAAGACTCAAGACCCAAAACCCTTGAGTCTCACAACAAAGGGAAATAAACCATTCCCCTCCCTCCTTTCTTCCTCCTAGATCCTCCCCTCCCTGGGTACACTAGGAGATCACTGTGATTCAAACTCCTTGAATCTTAAAACAGAGAGGAAGGTTACCTCCCCCCCTCCTCTTTTCCCCTCACCCAGAGGCAATACAAATTCAAGCTCCGAAACTCTAACACAAAGAGATTTCCCGCTCCCAGTCTTTCCCTCCCTCACTCTCGTTCTCCCCTTGCTCCCACCAATCCCTGGGAGTACAGACTGTCAGTTCCCGTGGAGCTCTGTAACAAGGGAAAAAAATCACTCACTCGGGGGTCCTTAAAAGAAAAGCTTTTAATAAAAGAAATAAAAAGTAAAAATTATCTCTGTAAATCAAGATGAAATATTACAGGGTCTTTCAGCTTATAGACACTAGAGAGAATCCTCCCCCCAGCATACATACAAATTAAAAATCTTTCCAGCAAAATACACATTAAAAACCTTCCAGCCAAATACACATTTGCAAATAAAGAAAACAATCAAAAAGACTAAACTGCCTTTCTACTTTTGTACTTAACTAAATTTGAACAGAAGATTGGAGAGCCTGTAGGTACGTGTGGTCACTCTCAGAACCCAGAGAGAACAACAGACAAAGGAAACACACGAAATAAAGACTTCCCTCCACCGAGATTTTTAAAGTATCTTGTCTCCTGATTGGTCCTCTGGTCACGTGTTCCAGGTTCACTGTTTGTTAACCCCTTACAGGTAAAAGAGACATTAACCCTTATCTATCTGTTTATGACAGCCTCTCACCTAGCAAGACTAGAGAAATGGGCGAAGTCGAACTCATTGTGTCTTTCAGACTCTGTGGGCTGAATCCCCAAAATATAGCCTGCCAAGTCTTTCCTTACTAAACTCTTCTGTGCATGCGTGCCCACACACAGAGACTAGCTTCAGTCTCTCACCTGCTATAAGTGTGGAACAGTGGGTATAAAATGAAAGCCTGTCCATGGACCTCTTGCTCTCATGGACTTACTCTCACAGATATTGACCTCTGCATCTTAATTCATCCTCATTCATCATTTATTCAGTGGGGAGAAAGCTGTCCACGAAACTTAAGCTGTCATATCAGTGCTCCTATTTCCTCCTTCCAACTAAACTCAACCCATAACCTAGTGATTCTCCAGCTACTGATATGTTGTTGCCTCTTTGCTTCCAGATGCTAAATTGCATAGTTTTTTTACCAGTAAATTTCCAGATAAGGAGTAAAATACACTGAGAGACAGTCTTTCCAACCGTAAGTTTCATTTAGTCCATGACACCCCCTCCTGCAAATGCTTCCTCCCTTTTAATTATGTTTAAACCTGTAGTGGCCGCTGCAACCATGCACTGTTTATAGAGAGACCCACCGTTCAAAATTGCTGTTGAGATAAATGGCATCTTCCTCCATTCTTTAGTGGGACTTCATGTAGTACCAGTTATAGAATATTGCTGAATAGAGAAATAGTATAAAGAAACCTTTTAGTCCCAGATAACTAAATCATGCTTCTGAATTGAAAAGAGAAGCTTACTGTGGTGTGAAAATATACTTACAATTGGTACTGTACATGTCTGTTTCTCAATGTAAGCTTAGTCTACAGCTGCAGCAGATTTTTAAACTCATCATGGAAAATACATTTGAAGATAAGACAAAATGATGGACGTGGTGCAGTCGTTGTACCAGACTGGTGGTAGTGATGCTTCCAAATTGAAGATGTTACCAGCCATGCTGTGGCAACTTGACTTCTCTACTGTGTTTGAAGTTTGGATTTCTTTGAAGTTCAATTCCCAGCTCTGAGTTTTCTGTTTCTGATGCTTGAGGTTTTTTATAACTACAATATTCTTGTAATGACGTTAGCCCCTAATTTACTCTCATGCTCTCAACACGGTTTTTATGATTCTTTCCCCCAAGACTAATATTGTAATACTGCTGCATAAATTGTGAACCCTCCATGCACAATTTAGATCTAATGGGTTACTTCGGAGAAGAGGCCTTCACAATATTTGCTTCAATTAAAGTGGGATATTGGTATGTAGAGAGGGGAGTTGTTCCATAGGAACAGCTCTTGAGTGGTCCACAGTACAAAAATGTAAGACACACTGCTTAAGAACCTTGCTAATACATAGCTCCAGTCACCTACAGCACTTCAAAATGCACTCAAACTCCCAATGGTATCTACGCTTTTCCATCAAGCTATAACAGTAACATGGAATCACTTGGCAGCGGGTTACCATTTTATGATGAACAGAACATATACAAGTTCCATAAGAAATACTAAATTAAAATTGTAAAGTCAGAGATGGTAAAACATAGTGCTCAGTGTTCTGCAACATTTAGATAACTTGAAATTTGGTTTTTGCAAAACCTTTCTGCCCTTGTCCTAACCCTTGCTTTTCAGGGGAGACCTCCAAAAATGTCCTTAATTTAAAGCTTGTCATTCAAACCAAGACTTTGTGTTTGAAAGTAATTCTTGCCGTACTTCTACAGATGTCACCTTAATTTCCAAGTGGGGTTCCCCCAGTCATTACGGTAAACTACAAAATTCTATAAGTTTGAGTCTGTTTTCTGGTTGCGTACTCTGGTCATCTCTGACTTCTAGCTACTTTATTCACTGTTAACTCATGTGACTGTGGATGGAGTTTAGCATGATCTGGCTTTATTTTATTTGAAAACTTAACACAAAGCAGACACACCTGTGAAGAGTATACTTGCAGTGTTAGACTTCTGCATTAATAGCAGCAGAGTTGCAGCAGTTCAGCGCGGACGGGCTCATAAAATATGTTTGGTTCTAACCCTTTCCAGTTCCTTGAAGCAGGGCTTGTTGCTTTCTCAGCAGTAGTTTCAGACAAATGCTTCTAAGGGTACATCTACACTACCCGCTGGATTGGCGAGTAGTGAGCTATCTATCGGGGATCGATTTATCACGTGTAGTGCAGACACGATAAATTAATCCCTGATTGCTGTCCCATCAATTGCTGAACTCCAGCTCAGCGAGAGGCAGAAACGGAGTTGACAGGGGAGCTGCGGCTGTTGATCCTGCGCCGCGAGGACGCAAAGTAAGTAATTCTAAGTGGATCTAAGATGCGTCGGTTTCAGCTACACTATTCTCGTAGCTTAAGTTGCGTATCTTAGATCGACCCTCCCCCACCCCCAGTGTAGACCAGGCCTAAGATTAATGACCTTGCAGTGATATCGGGAATGCTAGCTGATATTACGCTTTTGTGATAGAGCATGATTTTCCTTTAACAACACAGTGCTTTTTTTAAGAATATAATAGTTGTTAATTTGCTATCTTAATAAATTTTGAGCAAGTATTCTAGGATTATTGGCAAATTGAAAGGTAAACTTCCTTCTGCGCAATTGGGATATGACCAATGTTTTAACGCCGCCCCCCTCACGCCCCCACTGATATGCACCGAGTAATTTAAATCTGTTTTCTGTCCTATATAATGGCTCAGTTTGTGGAGTCTTATCTCTGCCATCCCACACTTCCTGGTAATCATGATCAGCTGAAATGGACAAGCTTATTCCTCCAACTCCTTGCTACTTCAGTCTTGGCAGGGCTACCTTCCTCGGAGGTTTGTGCAGTCTGTATTGTCCATTAGTCATCCCATCTTCAATTCAGCATCTTACAATATCCTGGACCTTTCCAGTTCCAGATCACACGCTATCTGTAGTGTGCCTTCAAATGCGTACAGCTTGGCCGTTCTTCAAGAACGGCCTTACGGCTGGCCTGCTACCTGCACTTGTTGTGCCTTTCAGAGAACTAAGTTTGCAGTGATTTTTTTTTTTTTTTAAATGTGCTGGGAGTCTGTTCATGTGCTGACTGATGAACATAAGTCTTCATTCTGAAGAGCATCTCTTCACGCTGTATGTCTCTAGGTGTATTTCAAGGGCAAAAAAGTGCAATAACATAGCTCTCACTGTTCACATATGGGCTCACTCAGCTAGTATAGATGGTGTCCCCCCCTCTCCAAACATGGCAGGCTTCAAAGGTTAATAATTTGGAGCATTTTTAAAATTTAATGGTTACCAGAAATAGTACTTCACGTCAGGGATGCTGGAATGGGGAGGAGGGCCAGGGGGCCATGGCCTTCCCACTTTTCAGCAGGGGTTCTACCCCTGTCCCTCCCGGCCAGGCTGGCATCTGGAGCCAGGTTGGAGACCCTGGGCAGCTGAGGGGCACTGTGGACCCTTCACCTTCCCTGGGCAGGGACACGGGCTGGGGGCTATTCTTGACGCCCCACACTGGGCAGGTGGAAGTGCCGTGGCTCCCAGCCTGCTCTGGCTTCCAGCTGGGCCTTGGGTGGAAGATGGGGGTGGAGGGCCCTGTTCCCCCCCTTCCTTTCCCATTTTTGGGCAGACTCTGCTGCCTTGGCTTCACATCACTAAACTGGACAAGAAATGTAGATTTGTCTGCAAGCAGTAATGGGTTTCTCTCCAAGGTCAGAATGAATTTATTCTCCTGCATGGTTCAACAGTACTGTCATATCTGTATAACACTAATACCTACTGTGAGCTCCCCAGGGATACCCAGAGTTGTGAGGCACCTTATCTCCGCCCCCAGCATGAGGCATTCTTGTCTCTGCCTGCTGTATCTCAGCACCATGAAACCTTGCAACACAAGTACTGCCTTCCAGGCCTCCACAAGCCTCTCTGTGCAGGCTAGTGATAGGCACGCACCAACCCCCTGAGACCTGGGAGCGTTTCCTGCAGTGTCCAGCCCCTAACTACTGAAATTACCAGATTTGCTGTCCCTAAAGGAGCAGTGTACTTGAATGTTACAGTTCCGGATCAGGCCCTTTATAACACCACAGCACTAAGATATAGTGAAAACAATCGTACATTTATTATCAAAAGCAACATGTGACAAAGTCTGTTCTGACAGCTAGAAGGGAGCTGTGGAGAGCAGATCTATCAGCTCTAGAATGGTGAAGGCCCTGTCCCCTGTGAGCTGGAAAAAGGTTACCTCAAACTAGAGATACCTGAGGCCAGTTACGGGCTGCCGGTAGTGGCAGCAGCAGGAAGGAAAGGCTTCCCCTGGGTGGAAGGTTGTCTGCCCTCCCTATAAGGAAAGAAACTCAGTTAACAGCTGCATGGAGAAGGGCTGGCAACTACAAGCCAGCATAGTAGGGTAACACCATGGAGAAAGGGCTGGAAAAAATATTTGTTTGCACTGTGAGTTCGGGGATTTTTTTGTTTTGCTAAAGAGAACTTGGGCCTTGTCTGAGGCCCACCCTGTAGATAAGGAAAAATAAACCCCTCCAGCATCAGACTGATTTACTCCAGCCCCCTCCCCCCGAGAGGGGTACCCTACAACATAAGATTTAAGAGGTAGTGAGTAAGGATAATGGAAACAGAAATGGTTACATACAACACAAAAAAACCCTTCTGTACCGCCCCCCAGTTCATTGCCTTTGCACTTAGCCAGGCTAACCTTCATGGCTTGTTGTTTCCTTATGCTGCTTTCCTGTTGATGCTGTATGTAAATGGAGCTCCCACTGCGTTGGCTTACGCCGCTTACTCTATGCGGTCAACAGAGACAAATGAATCAACATCCTTTGTCTGGCCAAGGCTTGCTGGTCAGCTCTGTCTTGGACACACTTCAAAAATCTTTTCAGTATATATACACAACTCCTTAAATTTCATCCGTAAGCACATCACGCAGTGATTGTGAGCATGAGTATGACATAACCGTAATATTAGGGACCTCCCCTGATGTTCCTTATGGATAAATGTTATGAAATGGTGCTAGGTGTAGTGAGCTTGTCAGTAGAACCCTGCGCGGATACAAAATTTCTATGAGCATCCTATCCACAAATATAAAGCGGATATCCACAGATTTACAGGGCTGTACTTGTCAGCTACTTAAGAGTAGCTGTTACAGACCAGAGAACCCTTTGCCAGATGGCACCAACTGTGTCTCACCCACTGATCAGCGAAACCATTGGGCATGCTATAATTTCTCATGCTTTGTCCCATTACCCATGCAGGAAGAGGCTAACTGGCCCCAGCTGATAATTCATCTCCTCTGCACTTGATGATGGGAACAGGGCTCTTTCCTTCTGCCCACCCTCCCGAATTGTGGGGGCTTCTTTAGGATTTAAGTTATTGGTGGTGGCTTGTTTTTTATCACTATAGTGCCTCTGAGCCCTACTCATGGGGCACTCTACCAAACACTGTGGGCTCTGTTCAGAGGGTACAGAACCTGGAGTTAGAAAGTGAGGCATAAATGGGTAAACAGGAGAACCTGCAGAGAACAAACTTGTCACTTCCTTTGGGTTCTGCTGTCCCCCTTTGGCATTTAGAGGAAGTGGAGTATTCCTGATCTACTTGAGTCTGATGTGCTGTGCTGCATGCTTGTGATTTACTTTCTAACTTGGAATCCATATCCAGTGAAAGACCCAGTCCGAGTGCCCATTGTGGGGTATGAATAAGCTGCTTTACTGGTAACACGTCTGTCATTCTTCTTTTATATTCTCAGCTGAGCTCTCTTCTGTGCCCTACTAGTTAGCCTGTCGCCTCCAATGTTTGTTTCTCTCTCTCGCTCTGTCTGACTTTTTTTTTCCCTAGCCCCTCTGCTC
This sequence comes from Chelonoidis abingdonii, assembly GCF_003597395.2. Lineage (NCBI taxonomy): Eukaryota > Metazoa > Chordata > Testudines > Testudinidae > Chelonoidis > Chelonoidis abingdonii. The sequence continues at coordinate 131,118,446 of NC_133774.1, forward strand.
ATCTCCTCGTTCCTTTCCTTCAACCTCCTGCTCCCAGGATTTTGCCTGTGCTTCTGTCATAAACAGATAGCTAAGGGTTAATGTTTCTTTTACCTGTAAAGGGTTAACAAAGGGAACCAAACACCTGACCAGAGGACCAATCAGAAAACAAGATTTTTTAAAAGCTCACGGAGGGAATGTTTGGGTGTGTGTCCCTTTGTCTGTGTCTCTGGTCTGTCTCTCGGCTATGAGAGGGATCTTTCTATCTTCAAGCTTCTAATCTTCAGTTTCCAAGTTGTGAGTACAAAGGTAGAAAAACAATAAGCTTTTATTGTTTTTCTTGTATTTACATGTGTGTAGTTGCTGGAATGTTTAAATTGTATTTCTTTTTGAATAAGGCTGTTTATTCATATTTTTCTTTTAACAATATACAGGGTCAATTGCTTATCTTTTGATAAGAGATTTTATGTCTTTTTTCTTCTTTTTATTTAAGCTTTCTTCTTAAACTGTTTGGAATTTTCTTTTTCTAAGTGAGGCTCTAGGGATAGATCCCTGTGCCAGTTACGGTCTATCTCAGGGCAAAGACTGAGGGGGAAAAGAGGAGGAGGGGGAAGGTAATTGCCTCTCTGTTTGTCGTATCAAGGAGTTTACTTATCAGTATTCCAGGATAACCACGGGGGAGCTGGGAGGAAGTAAAGAGAGCAGAAAGGGGGTGTATTTCCCTTGTGGTAGACTAGGGATCTGAGTCTTGGGGGTCCCCAGGGAAGTTTTGGGAAACCGAGTAGAGCAACACCTGGGAATTTTTTGGCTGGTCGCAGCGTATTCAGATCCAAGCTGGTAAGTTAAGCTAGGAGGTTTCATGCCAGCATCTGTTTCTGAACTCTAAGGTTCAAATCTGGTAGGAAGCTATGACATGGTGGCATGGTAGGGAAAGAAGCCTAGTGAAATATTATTTTCTTTTCTCTGCTGCGGCCTTTTAAGAAGAGAGAAAGGGTTTTGGTTTTAAGAAGAGCAGGAGAAAATTTTTTTTTGTTTCTCTCAGTATGCTCAGTTGCTTGCATATTAAGCAGGAACCATTAAGGTGACCAGGGTTTTTGTTAAGAATGAATCTCCGATGGGTAGATCAGACCACACACACATATTGCAATAAACTGGGCTTCTAGTTTATTTACATGGTAAAAAGTAGCTAGAAAAAAAACGATAGGGCACTGTTGCTGGCAAACACCAGGGCACAACAGCAGAGCCAGCAGTCGACTAATAACACCAGAGCACCCACAGGAGCAAACAGGAACATTATTCCAGGAGACAAAATCAAGCGCAGAGCAACAAGCGAACATGCGAAAGAAACTACAAGCCTGACATAAACAAAAAGAGAACAATCAAACAGGGCAGCCTAAAAAGAGAACAAAAGAAGCAAATCAGCTCACCAAAGAAACAGAGAGAGAGTGGCCACAGAAGAAACACATGAAGAAGAAAATGCAGGCCGACAAAAGACAGATAGAACTCCAGAGGGAGACCCATCAGCGAACATGGAATTAATAGATATTATCACATAACCTCACCAGCGCTAACAACCCTTCGCCAATCTGGTCACGCACAAGAAATTTCACCTACATGGCAGTGTGAGACAATTGCTTCTTAGAAATTTGAAGGAACCTGCACTTGGTACAGCATTCTGAAGACCGTACATGGTAGAGCTTGAGGTCACAGCTCAGTGGCCCTGTAGCAGAGGTGGCACTGAATGCCAAGGACAAATGAAACATATTAATGTTTCAACCAAGGCCAGATACCGAATGGGACTAATCCCAGGATCTGCCCGCCGGCGTTTCAGAACCAAAGTGGAAATAGATGTGTCATTTCCCGACCGCCTACTATGTTAGGAAAGATTATGAGGCCTAGATTCGGAACCAATGGTTAAATCCTGGAAGAACTACACCTCCTCATACAATATGGAGCAGTTCTTGTATGGTGTTGAGGAATACAGTACATACAAGCGTGAACCAAAAATCTTCACTGATTGGGGGGAGTTGGAGCCAAGCTGATGGAAAGTGGCAGACAGCAAAGAACCTTGCTGGTCAAGGGGATGAAATACCTCCAGAGGGGACTTCGACACTAAACCTACACGATTGAGAACCCAAGACCCACCTGCCAACCAAGGAAAGCTAACACCCCTATTCTTCCACCTCACCAGTCTCAGTTACTACCTCGACCCAGTGACCCCTAGCTGGATAATGCTGAAGAGTGTAGAAACTGGGAATAAAAGGGCCAACTGCCCAAAGAACTCCACCCGGTGCAAAGTTCATACTCCACCTCACACAAAGATCCCTGCAGGGATACCTCTCAAATCCCTTGGAGCGAAGGGAAAATTTGACGAGGTGGGCGGAATAGGTTCTAGACGTGAGGGACACGGAGGGGGCACAATGTCACTGGCTTCACATCCTTCGTGGATCCCAAACTCAGCAAACCCAAAGGCCAAGGACCATTTACCTTCCATGTCACAAGCTGTAACTTCCTTCAGCTGAACTGCTGTCCAGCTACAGAGCTGTCAGGATGTGGAGCTTTTGCAGTCATACAATTTTCCATCCTCCTGCTACTGGGGGAAGACTTGGCAACCAGGTGAAGTGGCCAAGGAGTGGGAAGTTACACGAGACCGAAAACCAGGCAAGCTCAGACCATTCCTGTCCTGAGCGTCCAAAGAAGCCCGCTACTGTTTAGTTACTCCGCCCCAGCACAGTTACGGTGCTGGCGCAGGACCGCCTGCCAACGGCTCAACACCCACAGCACCGGTCCCAGGCCACCGCGAACAGCAACCACACAAGCCAGCACCGCTCACAACCACTCTCAACCTCAACGCTAGCCGATGGCCAGTGAGCCTAACCTGGCAGAAGCAACAGACAACCATATCAAAGAGGCTCAGCTAGCGCACTGGAATATACCTCCAGGTGCCCAGCGGTCGAGCGGTTCCACCTGCAACGGAACAACGCCCCAGTACAATCGCTTCCAGAGGACCCAGACCCAGTCCCAGTCTGAAGAAGAATGGTCCCGGCCATCAAGGGCACAGTCACACTGAGACAGGAAGCAATGACAGCTCAGTAAAGTTGGGTGTGGCATGTAGAGCACGCCATGCCTTCTCACGTACTTCTAACCCATCTCTGGGTTGTTATAACGCAAGGACTTTTTCACGGTATACTTCTGTTGGTGGACACAGGAAGAATGCAGCCGGCATAACAGACAGATTAGTTCCTAAGCTACCAGGGAAGCTCCTTAAGCTTAGTCCAATGATCATCCCAGTGGCCATGCTGGGGTGAACAGAACAAGGACAGATTGGGGAAGTCCTTCCACTGGGAGGGATGGGCAAGGACGTTGCCAAGTATGTCGCGGTCTTGTGAGGTGTGCGCAAGAGTGGGAAAGCCCCAAGATCTGTTCAAGGCCCTTCCAGCCCACTCCCCTAATTGAGGTCCCGTTTCAAGCGAGTAGCTGGAGATATTCTGGTCTTTCCCCAAGAATACGACGCCCAGAGGGAAGCAGTACTTACTGAACTTTGTGGATTTGCTACCCGTGGCCGCAGCAGTAGCTCTAGGCAACCAGGCTAAGCTGTGTGCGAGGCTCTAACAGACCATTTTTGCCAGGGTAGGTTGGCCCTCCGATATCCTTACAGATCTAGGATCAATTTCCTGGCAGGCACCATGAAAGACTGTGGAAACTCATGGGGTGATTCACTTGGTTGCCACCCATACCCACATCGAAACTAATGGCCTGGTCGAAAGTTAAACGGAACTTTGGGGGCCATGATCGTAAATTGGAATGAACACTCCAGTGACTGGGACCTAGTGTTGCAGCAGTTGCTCTTGGCTACAGGGCTGTACCACATCCCAGTTATGGTTTTTCACCCTTTTGAACTTGTGTATGCCACGAGGTTAAGGGGCCATTATAGTTGGTGAAGCAACAATGGGAGGGGTTTGTACCGTCTCCAGGAACTAACATTCTGGACTTTGTAAGCAACCTACAAAGCACCCTCTGACACTCTTTAGCCCTTGCTAAAGACAACCTACAGGATACTCAGGAAGAGCAAAAGGCCTGGTATGATAAACATACCAGAGAGCGTTCCTTCAAGGTAGGAGACCAGGTTATCGTCTTAAAGGCACAACAGGCCCATAAGATGGAAGCATCATGGGAAGGACCGTTCACAGTCCAAGAGCGCCTAGGAGCTGTTAACTACCTCATAGCATTTCCCAATTCCTCCCTGGCTTCCCCTGTATATTGTGGTTCCTTAAGGATTCCAACAGCAGAGGGAGAGTTAAGGACTTCTTGTAATCTCATTCTCTTTCTGGTGTTGGCACTATTGGAAAAACAAGATGGGTGGATCCTCTGTGGGAGTCTCGTGCTGGTTACCTGTTACTGGATGGGAATGTGGTGATTGCACATAATCGTGCGACAAGGTTCCGAGTGCCAGCTCTCTGAAAAGCCTGCTACTGTAGCTGTTTGGATTGCTCATGAAGAAAATGTCTGCATCCATCCTCCTGCCTTACCTGGGCAGTGTTCCTCATGCACAGAGCAGTTGTTCCAGCATGTGTAAGGTGGCTGGGCTGGAGATATTGGCATCTTGTTCCCTTAGTCAAAGGGAATCGCAAGTCAACTCCTTTGTGTCTCCTGCTGTGCTCTCTTCCTTAGACCTGCTCTGTCCTCCCTTTCTTGTTGCTGAGTTATGAAACATTACAGGCTTATGACATCTGAGTTCTCTTCCTCCTTTTCTCTCTGATATAAAAGTCTGAGAACATCATTGTTTAGCAGGACTAGGATAAGATCCTGTTCGAGGTATGATTGGTTTCCCACCACCTTCTCATTTTGTTATCTCCTGTTCCTCAGTTTATTATAATCTTACAGGGCAAATGTTTCAACAGTGGAAGAAGAACTGCAGCCAAATAAATCATTGACTTTTTGGCTGTCATGCACATCCACAGACGGAAGAAATTGAAATCACTTCCAAAATGGATTAGAACCATACAAATAGTTTGCTATTGGTGTGTACATACAGACAGCTGAACATTGTATTAAATGATAAGTAGGTAATAAATAAGGCTTATGACTTACTCCTGTGTCACTTCCCATTAAGTAGGAGGCATTGTTTTGTGTTCAGAGCTTTGAACCAGTTTCCTAACTAGTTACCAAATAGACATTGTGAAAAGGAGTTGAGAATGCAAACTGTTTATTGCCAATAACAAATGGCAGCTTGGTAACAAACCACCCCACTTAGTTCATGAAAGTACATAAATGTTTTGCTACTTCAAAAAACCATAATGCTTTAACAGTACCCTGATGCTAGCAAGTCCATCTGCTTTGAAAATGACTCCACTTTGATATTTGGCGTTTTGTATATAAATGATAACAAAATGTAGCTAAAAAAACCCAAATAAGCAATTTATCTGTCCCATGTACTTGAAATTTCACTGAGATTCCCTTTGAAGCCAGATGGAAGCAGTGCAAAATAAACACCCAGTCATGAGGTGAATTAGTCAGAATAATCTTGAACATTTATTCAGTTTAGCCTTTGCAGTGTTGAAATCTGGACTTTAAGACATTAAATTGGGGCTGTGTCTACACTAGAGCTTATGTTGACATAACTTATGTTACTAAAGGGTGTGACTAAAACATCTCCTTGAGTTATGCCAACACAATTGCTGGTGTGCACAGCGCTGTGTCGGCAGGAGAAGCTCTCCCTCCAACGCTGTGTCTGCTGTGCTCAGAGGTGGCTTTATTATGCCGACGGCGAGCTTGTTCCTGCTGGCGTAGAGTGTCTGCGCCAGACACGCTGCCCGGTGCTGCTGTATCGGTGTTGCTGCAGTGCTGCACCTGTAGACAAGCACTTAATCAAGTGAGATGTGTGAAAAGTAGCAAATATGTAAACTGACAGAATATGTTGACAGGGAAAAATCAGCCAGTGTGGCCTTTTTCTCAAGCTGTGGTGTGTATAACAAAGCGAACAGAGAACCTCCCCAGTTTGGGCTTCTTTTTCATCTCAGTATCTCTTTGGATATGGAGTCCAAATGCATTCCCTTCACTTCTGTCTCCCAAGGGGCTACTGTTACTTCTGCCAAACCCTTCTGCAAGTGGAAAGAGGCTTAGTGGAAGACATATCAAGACCCAGATATTGTTTTTTCTCCCTGTCGGAGGTAAACTTGACCCATGAATGATTTGCTAGGTGAAGACGGTGGTAAAGACAGAAAAATTTGAACAAAGCCAGTTAAAACGTAAAGTGCAGTGGTTAGGCTGATGGTTGAGAGTTTATGTGACATGCCCTCCCATAGGGAAATCAGACTTTGCAGGTGGAGCATGGTGGTATAAGCCGTGCTGCCTGAAGCAATGGTGGAATAACGGGAGGATCTGAGCTCCAAAAGCTGCCATTTCCCTGCCGTGTCTGTGGGAGGGCTTGGAGACCGCGCAAGGTTAGCATAATACCCAAAGAGGCCAGCGGAGATTGGAGAGCAAAGCAGTGGGGGACCTGCTGTTACTGCGAATTGGGGAAGTGAACAGTGGGAGCAGCTGTGAACGTGTGCGCTTCACAAAGTAGGGGAGCAGAGCTGTGGAGAAAAAAGAGGGAAGAAAGAAAAACAGAACCTGCAAATAAGAGACTAAAGAAAGTGAGAAAAACAGATAAAAAGCATGGGATGTGGGCACTACTCCTGAGCATATACAAGGCAACTTCAATGGGTGTCCAGGCATGGAGCCCTCCAAAAAAGGGGTGAGAGTTAGGGATTGGCTGGCATCCTGAGAGAGAGCTATTTTGTTAGGCCATTAATTACACTAGTAAAGAGCAAAAATCTTTTCATAAGAAGATACACACATTTGTAGGCAGTGACATCGTTTTAAGGTTCACTTCAGTGAACATCATTAGCCACTTCACTTTTTGGATACTTTCTTTGGGGAGCTCCGTCACGCAGACTGCAACACCTTTAGCTCTTTGAATTTTGGGAGATGTTCTTTTTGTGTGCAGGCCATAATTGAACCACCAAAAAAAACTTGACCTGAATGGATGATATGTCAAGGATGCTTTTTCTCTGACCTCTGCAGTGTGGCTGCTGGCCCACCCATATTTTTGCCATATGGGAGGGACCTGCTCACACAAGGGGCAATTGTAGAGGGGTAATGCATCAGCCCTAATCCATCCCTCTGAATCTTAGTAGACGTCCATTCCAACTTTCCAATACATTTATGGTATTCTTAATGTTGCTGATTAGGAATTGAAAAATAATTGAATACACTCACTGTATTTAGACACACTTCTAATATTAACTGAATTTTTTCTATTTATAGTAGTTAAAATAAAGCTAAATAATCAATTTACCTGGTAGAGACATTAATGAAATGTATAATTTACTTTTCTTAATCTCATAGGTGGGTTTGCTTTTGTATATGAAGCTCAAGATCTTGGAAGTGGCAAAGATTACGCCTTAAAGGTAATGTGCGTTTAAATCACTTTAAAGATTAAAATGTGTCCCTTGACTCAGTGCATTAGCATGATGATCACTGTAGTACATGTGTACATACAAAACAAAAGTCAGAGCTGAAGGATTTTCTGCATTGCTTACTGTACCAGTCCAGATGATTCACATATGCACTTTCCTCTACTGTGTAAATGGACACAGAAAATACTTAACTTCGTCAAAACCAACACGGACAAGGTGATGGGTGATAACTAGCCATGACAGGGGGCAGTAACTATGTCAGAGGGGCAGTACTAACTTGTTTGTTTCAGGGTATAAAGATTTATCTCGGAGGATGTATTTTTGTCTGGCCTTGGGAAGAAAGGAAAGTCCCGCCATTGGCTGAGCTGGTCCATTATGGGCATACACTTATTGGTGATCCGACAGAGTCTCGGGATACTAGTACTGTACATGAATATAAGCTGAAATCATGACTGAAGTGTGTTTACCAGACATGTCTGGGCAGTGGGTAAACCAATTTCTGAAAGACGAACGAGCAAACAAAGACAAAGATGTCTAGCCAGGTGTCATCAAGGTTGATGGGCCATCACCTACCAAGTGGCCATTCTTTGGCAAGGAAGGGGGGCAGGAACAAACAGATCTTCATCCGAGGGCAGGTCTACGCTAGAAGCGCCAAATCAGCACCACTGTGCTGCTGTAGCACGTCTGGTGAAGGCACTCTATGCCAACTGGAAAGCGCTCTTCCATCGGCATAATTACTCCACCTCCGCAAGAGGCGGAAGCTATCTCAGCAGGTGAGCATCTCCTGCCGACATAGTGCTGGTCTGGACAGTGCTTAGGTCATGGTAACTTGCATTGCTCAGGGGGGTGTCTTTTTCACACCCCTGAGTGACGTAAGTTAGATTGACTTAAGGGTTGGTCTACACTACTACTTAGCAGACAACAGCATGAAACCTCTTTCACCATGAGACGGTGTGACTCCAACCTCTCAGTGGGAATGAACTTTCTCTAGGGGTAACCCTCAGGAAAATGCATTTCAGAAGGGGGAACTGGATGATCATGTGAATGGCAAGAACACCCAAGTTATCTCTCCCAGTCCATCTCTCTGTTTCACCTACGACAAGAGAGAGATGCTATTGTCAGAAAACCACAACCACTCTGTAGGTGCCAAAAGTTACAGCTACCCAAATCTCCAGTCTTTCTCTCCTCCCTCTGCCACCAGAATGGAGTTACATTTTTGATGCATAAACCAGTAGCAAATTAGAAGTGTGGGGGACACTATATTTAATATCCACATCAATAAAACCAGGATGATTTGGTAGTGATGGTCATATTTAATTCCATTAAAAGTTCCCTTGAATCTGCTGCACAAGTTTGTTTGCTGTAGCAAAACATCCCAGAAGTCCAGAAGACTGCTGCATAACTAACTTCCAGAACTAAGCGACAAAGCTTATGCCCACGAAAGCTTATGCTCCAATACGTCTGTTAGTCTGTAAGGTGCCACAGGACTCTTTGTTGCTTTTTACAGATCCAGACTAACACAACTACCCCTCTGATTCCAGAACTAACTGCTATGTGCAGTAGTGCAAGCATGATTTAAGAGGCTGTGCTCCCAGAGAGAGGAGGAGGATCTAGATCAGTGGTTCTCAACCAAGGGTACACAGAGGTCTTTCAGGGGGTACATCAACTCATCTAAATCAGTGGTTCTCAACGTAAGGGTTGTGAGCCCCAGAGGGGCCACGGGATGGATTTAGGGGGGTCGAAAGTGCAGGGTCTCTGTGAGAAAGTGGCAAGTAGGGTAGTTGCTTGGGGGACCCGTGAAGCTAAGTTCCATACTTCATCCATGGGTGGTGGGGTTTGAGCATCGGATTCCTGGAAGGAGTCTGGAAAGGTTGAAAACCACTGATGTAGACGAGCAGAAGGACAGGTGACTAGAAGCCTGGTTATTATTGCGGTGACAATATGTCCAAGCGGGATCGAGCCAGCTTTGACTCTTGCTCCCTGATCTTGAGAGTTGACGATTTTGTTAGCTCTGATTTTTCCTCTCTTTATGTTTTTATAAGTTTATAGTACTTCAAAATGATATATCCTTTTTCCATATTTTCTTTTTTCTGATACAGAGGTTGTTATCTAATGAAGAGGAGAAGAACAGAGCTATCATTCAAGAAGTTTGTTTTATGGTATCCTTTTTGGGTCAAAATTCAATATTTAGAATAAAGAAATGAACACTCTGAAGACGTAGAAAGTGTCTGGTCTTCATGATTCACATGAACCCTGGAAGTATTTCTAAAATATTTCTCCAGTGAAGAAACCCTGGGCTTAGTACAGACCAACAAGTTACAGGATAAAGGTTTTCGATCACATCTGTCCCATGAGTTATTCAGCTCCCTTTTTGTCTATTCAAATGTTTAGCTAACATTTTAGTGTCATCCATAAAATTGAACTCTGGAAAATTGGTGTACCTGTACATCATAAAGAGTTGTGAGTGTCAAACTTCCTTTTAAATAAATGATTGCACCTGCTGTTTACTCCTTCCTTCAGTGACCAGTGATAGGCTAGAGGTCACTAATTGCTAAGCCATAATTTGTGATGTCAAAAGATATTTCCACAGTACTAAAGTGAACAGTTGTAATGTGATGTGTGGAATGTGAGATAGTGGTTTGGTCTGTTGTAATTTCAGAGGGGAAATTCAGAAAATGTGTCATTTCCCAGTTGGATAAAGACTTGTTTAAACTTTTTACTCCCTTTGAGTTGAACAACTCCTCTTTTCTTTCCCTGTTCTATTGATATCGGTCTCAAAGGTCTGAAGAGTTAAAGGTTTTATAAACTTGCACCCTGTCCAACATTAAACAGTGATAGATGGGTTTGGGATTATTTTTAAGTACAACCCTTGGTTTTACTTTATTTGGGAAACACCTCAAAGCATTCATTTAATTGGAAAGTTTTTTGGTTAAACACGAGAGAGAACAAGAAATTAAAACAAGTGTTCATTTTAAAACTGGTTGAGTGATCGTGCAAAACAGACTTAGACCTTTATCAAAGTCTCTCTCCTTATGGTGTCAAGTGATCAGTCTCTTGTTTTCAGAAAAGCCTTTCTTTGTTGAAAAGGCAAAGGCTAGTTTTACTCTGTCCTGATGTGAAGGGCATCTACTCATCCTGTTCTCAAACACGCAGGCAGACTAAAGGTGGAAGAGAGACAGGCTAGAAAAGATGGGTGAAACATGGCTTTTGCTGATGTTGCTGGAACACTGGATTGCAGGTTAGTTATGAGTGGATGCTTTGGCTGGCTAGGCGACCAAGACACCTGCTGCTTTGATCCTGGTTAGTTACGATCTGGTCAGTGCTGCTATTTGGTTGGATCCTTTCTCCTTAGACAAAGCAGGCTTGAATAACTGCAATATAGTTGACTTCAGGATTCTATGAAAAGTCAGGAGTGAGATAGTCTAGGAAGAAAGAAACTGGGGCAGAAAATCACACAACAACAGAAGGGAATAAAATACAGGATCTTACTTTATTTTGTGGTGCTGGTAATTCACTCTCCCCGCTGAGGACGACTGGCTGTCATGATGATGTGATGACTTTCAGCACTCACAGGTGAAAACCAAGTTCCTTAAAAAAAGCAAGGCCAGCGCCGGCTTTCCCTTCAGGAAGAAAGTCCCTTAGATGAGTTGCGGTGCTGGCAGGTTGGAGTATGCAAGGTGGGACAAGAAATAAGAGGGAGAGCTGAACTGAACTGATCTTTCCCCTACCTTGCACATGTCTCTTTTTAAGAAACGCCAGAAAGGGAAGAAGTGGGCAGCATAGTTCATTCCCCTCATTATTTTGTCCACTAATTAGGCCTAATATCTGGCACACCAGTTTTGATCTGTTATCTTCTGGTTCCTCCTCTTCTTTTTAACCTCCATAATTTCAACAGGCCTTGGATTCACAGAATATCAGGGTTGGAAGGGGCCTCAGGAGGTCATCTAGTCCAACCCCCTGCTCAGAGCAGGACCAGTCCCCAGACAGATTTTTGCCCCAGATCCCTAAATGGCTCCCTCAAGGATTGACCTCACACCCTGAGTTTAGCAGGCCAGTGCTCAAAGCACTGAGCTATCCATCTCTCTCCCTTATATCAGCATGGCCTGACCAGGGATCTCAAACTCGAATCACCACGAGGGCCACATGAGGACTAGTACATTGGCTCAAGGGTCGCATCACTGACACCTTTTGATATACAGATACAAAAGCCCCCCACCCCCAACTCCATCCCTTCCATGAGGCCTGGCCCCACCCCTACCTCTTCCCATCCCCCATTCCAACCCTTTCCCCAAAATCCCCACCCCAAGTCTGCCCCTGCTCCGCCTCTCCCGCTGAGCACGTGGCTCCCTGCTCCTCCCTCCTGGAAAGCACTAAGCACTGCCAAACAGCTGTTTGGTGCCAGGAAACACCTGGAGGTAAGCAGAGGAGTAGGGATGCAGTGTGCTGGAGCGAGGAGGAGCGGGGTGGGGGGGAGAGCTTGACGGTTGCAGGAAATAACTCTGGGGAGGCCATGGGGAGCTTGGTGGGCCCCAGGAAATAACCCCATGGCTGTGTGTTTGAGACCCCTGGTTTAGACTAATCCAGTTTCTTTGTCTGGTTCTCATGCATTTGTTACAACATTCAACTTTGTAAGCAACTTTGACCAATTTTTCATGCTTATTGTAACATCTTATGAACTTTTACGTACTTGTTACATTTGAGTTCACAAGAGGGGCACGCTTTGTAGGCCTGAGAGTCACAGCACTACTCACAACCCTTGGCCAATACTCTTTTTTTTAAGCAGCTTGGTTTCATGCATTCATGGCTCAGTACACCTGTGAACCCCAATTTTAGACCAGGGTCCCACTGTTCTAGTTTCTATATAAACACATAACCAGATACATTTTAAGCTCCTCAGCCAGTGACTACAGTCACTTAGCTTTACCTCTCTCTTCCTCCCTTCACTAGGATTAGGAGCCTTGATCCTCTTTTAAACTGAAAGTGAAATTTTAAAAAGCATTTTATAGTATGAAGTTTTTGATTTTCCTTTTTTATAATCTTGCTTATAATGAAGCTTCTTGGCTCTGATTTTTTGGGAGACTTTTTCTACTTAGTTGAAGGAAAACCATAACAGAAAGGGCACCCTAGGCTAGTGTATAGTCCTGTGTGGAGGGCACAGTGGCCTGCCTTGGTCACACAGCCAGAATGTCAGCAGAGATCCGTAGTTAAGTCTAGTTGCTGGAGAAGTCTTTTACAAATACCTCTATTGTTGCATTGCACTCATTGTCAAGAGAGACCGAGCTTTATCTAGATCAGAATCTGCATCTTTCAGAGCCTTCTTAACAGGTATTGAGTTTTTTACTCTCGGTGACTTTGCCTTTAGTTCTCATTCTGTTCAAATGAGACACTGGTTAGGTTCTTCTGTTATGTATGTTAAAAACATCCAATTAGACCTGTGTGTGAGCTGGTTGTGCTCGATAGTATGAAGAAAATCTCTGACATACTTAAAGTTTTTCCTTGAACAAATCTCCAGAAAAAGCTTTCGGGTCATCCTAATATTGTCCAGTTCTGTTCTGCTGCATCAATAGGAAAAGAAGAATCTGACACTGGGCAGGGCGAGTTTCTTCTGCTCACCGAGCTTTGTAAAGGTAAAACCGATTTTTGTTTGTGCGTGGTGTGGCTTGTTTTAGGAACGGAGTGAATTCTTCCAAATAAATACATAGATCTTGAACTGGAAAAGTGCAGTTTTCCTACATGGAGAACAGCTAAAACTTATCTAGCAAGACAGCAATTTACCTGCTATTAACTGACTTGTTTTTCATATTTATGGACCATTCTGAAAAGGAGCAAGGTGATCAGTGTTTACTGTCCCCTTCATAATCTACAGTACTTCTCATAAATTCCCTCTAACTCTTCTCCTTTCAAGGTTAAACAAGTCAATGTTTGCAGTCTCTAATTGTCCATAAATCCCACCACACCTTCAACTACCATGGGTTAGACTAATTACTTGAAGCATTCAAGACTTCCATTAGTTGCTTGTTTAGGAGCAGTACTTCCTGGCTAAGGGTGGTGGTCAGTTTTTCTCAGCTGGAAGGGTGGTTTCTGACTCATGCCCTGGCAGGAGTAGAGAGGAGGTAAAAGAGCATACAGCATCCGTGATGAAGAGTGTCAGCTGATATAGTAAAAGGCCCATTTAGAATGATTCATGGCCAGTTTAGTCATTGATTCCTTGTTGTAAACCCTACGCTGTTCCGTGGTAGCTTATATTGGGCAATAAAATGTCTAGTGGGTATTGCTGGCATAGTCTGATGAAATGAAGGGGCAGTATTTTCATCCTAATGGGATGGAAGCTTCGAATGCTTTAAAACTATGGATTATTTGAAGTAAGAGTATTTCAATGTCCTTTTGTATGACATCATCATCTTCTTGGTGCTTAATTCTTTGTCAAAAATCTTCCTGGATTTTCTTCATGGTCAAAAATAGTCTTGATAAAATCTCTTGTCAAAGTCAGGGGATTAAATGCTTCTTGATCAGGGCAGGTGTGTGTCACGTTTAGACTTATCTAATATACTTAATGGCATGTTTCCAAAACTTGAAGCATTTGTATACTAATATGAATTGATTCTGTCTCCTGTAGGGCAGCTGGTGGAATTCTTAAAGAAAGTTGAATCCAAAGGGCCTCTTTCATGTGATACAGTTTTGAAGATATTTTATCAGACCTGCAGAGCAGTGCAACATATGCATAAACAGAAACCACCTATTATTCATAGAGATTTAAAGGTACAGTATAGAATTTAAGTGCTTGCAACATTTGAATGAAATGTGAAAGCAGACTTCCAGGGTGGACTACAAAGTTGATGCTGTAGAACTAATGAAATTGAGACACTTGAATATGCAGCATTTCAAACAATGGTATGAGACCATATCCATCTTGTTGGGATTGTTGGCTGGGAATGAAGGATACCACTACATGGCCTAGTGTTTAGACCACATCCTTTATCTATATTTTTGGTGTTGGAAATACTTGTTGAATATCCTGTTAATTAAATTTCAGAGCTCAAACTGAAACCATGTAGTCTGTTACCCACTCTTGCTTTAATCTGAACTATAGTTCCTATTTGCTGGTAAGTAGGCTCATGACTGGAAGCCACACGTATTTTGGCGGTAAGAATTTTTTTAATTGCAGAAACATAAAGCTGTGAAAAGAAGCAGAGCATAATGTCAGTGTGCTACTGAAATGCTGTTTCTCTTTAGAACCTAGTGACCAACTGCAGTGTGTGGGGAGGATTGAGATGGCTGGAGTTTCAAAAGGCACTAAAATCTACTTTTTGTTCTAGTGCCTGGTTTTGGAGCACATTGACTTTTGAACTAACATTAATCAAGGGGGCCATTTACTTCCTGATTGGTTATTTTAAGACCTTTCATCCTTTGTCAGTCCTTTACAAATGGTATGGAAGACCTTGAGCTCTGAGGTAAAATTGTGGCCAGTGCCATCCTGTTGGGAGGAACTATGCAGTTGCCAAGGGTTAGCATTTTTTAAAACTTGAAATTTTTCCTGAGACACTAGTTCAAGGGCACGGACTGATGTTTTACTCTGTTCTACTTGAACAGTGGAGGCCCTTATTTTGTTTAGGGTGCTACTATAATAGACCGTTTTACAGAGTTAAATAAAAATTACGTTATTGATTTCTTCTGTTACTATTCCAGGGCCTATTAAGAAAACTTGTCCCTGGCAGAGACTCAAAATGATGGGGAGGGGCAGGGGGAGGCGGAAAGCTGGTTTCATACTACAGTAGTTGCACTGGGAGAGGGCTTTTACAGGAAGATTCAGAGCAAGATCTTGATCTTTGTGCTGCAACAGATAGTGGCCGCACTAAAATGATCCAGGGCGGTGTGTTTGCACTGCCATTCCCTGAAAACTGAGTTTAGGTAGACAGAGGAGAAAACTTATGTCAAACAGTCTCTGTGCATTTTTAAACTAAAATATTTTTGCTTTAATAACTGTTTACAAATGTAAATATCTTATTTTTATTTGGCCTTAAAGTGAATGATTCTGGTATTGGGTGTGTAGGAAAACAAGTGATTGAGCTCAGTATCATCAAAGATTTTTTAATATTTGAAATTCTTTTGCTTAAAGATATGAGGATCTCTGAAATTCTCTGATATAATGCAGCTTCAAATGGGTTGAGATTCATGCAGTGACCTCCACTGCAGACTTTCCATTACTTCATTCCTTTGTTTGTTGGTGTGGCACACACTCCTTCATTTGCTTTCCCCGAATCCTTTTGACAATGGCTAATGGTAATGTGATTTACATGCACACAACATTGTAGGAACTGGTGCCACTTGTTTAAATTCCACATTAATTATAGGGTATTTTGAAAATCGTCACATGGCTGTCATACTCAAAACTGTCTGAAATTTGTCCCCTTGAGTAGTTGCCATGTGGAACAAAACAAGTCATTTTGTAGCATAGGGGAGGCATTTTCTTCAAAATTAAATTTGGATTTTTAAAGGTCCCTGTAGGTTGGTCTTGGAAGTCACAGGTAGAGACACCCTTAAAATATGAACACTCTACTGACATTCTTAGTGTTAGCCAAATAGGCTCGTTTCCCCCTGGAGCTAGTCAATTACCCCAAGGAGGCACGGAAGACAGGAAGACGGNCCCCCCCAAAGCAATTAACTGGTGCTCCTGATAAGGTTTTAAACTACTCATTAATCTTGCAGGGCAATTTGTGATAGACTTCTTGCATATCTTTTCAAGCTTAAAGCACTAGAAAATGTCATGCAAAACCAACATATGGAGGGACATGGATTAAATAAAATACTAGGTCCTTTGAATTGAATTTGTTAGAAATAAAGATGTGCTGTTCCACAAAACAGATCATGTCATTCAGGGCAAGCTGTCCGGTGGCTAGACTAAGGGGGAGAGCTGGGCTTACTACCTGTTTTGCCTACTGCTTGGACCTTAAGCCTGTCACTTACTCTAATAGAGTCTTAAGTGTTCATTCGAACTGGGATACCATGTGCAGTAAAATACTAAGTATTGATTCATTTTATTTAATAAATATCTGTACACTCCCTGGGCATGATTTAAGTGTGCATGAGCTACAGCATTCATAAATGTTTGTAACTTTTTCAACTTGTTAACCTACCTGCAGGTGGAGAACATGCTGATTAGTAACCAAGGGACAATTAAGCTGTGTGACTTTGGCAGTGCTACAACTGTAGCACATTATCCTGATTACAGCTGGTCTGCGCAAAAGAGAGCAATAGTTGAAGAGGAGGTGAGAAACTTGCCATGTAGTTAATTGTAAGATATTAAATTCATTCTATTAGTCCTGCTCTGTTAGCCTTAAACCCAACCCCCTCCTTCATTTATGACTGTTCTAAGACAATTGAAGCCCTTTCAGTTGTGAAGTGGATTACAAGGCCTTATTTTTCAAGCCAGCTGTTGCTATCTTGTTCAAATACTGTCTGCCATTACAACAAAACAGCTTGTGTTTTTAAAGTACGCTCCTGAGCACCCATCCTAATCTGTGCCCATGGAGTGCCTGCTACTCTCTGCTGTGGAGAAATAAAATATAAACACACATTGAAACTTGACACAATTGATGTCTAGCTTTTCATGACCTTTTTAATAAAAAGGGAGAGGAGTAAAGAATCAACTGCTATTTTCTGTTAGTACGTGAATTTTTACCATCTGCAGAAAAGTAAAAAGTCAGTTGTACCCCAGTGACTGACCAAACTAAACGTGGCTTCTAAAACTGAATTGGGTGGCATGTGATGAAGTAGTAGGTCTGTCTGATGGATCTTGGACTAGACAGTGTTGCTGTACTCAGTGTTGGCATGTTCCCCCTTTCTTTCAAAGTGCAGTTTGTCCATAGATCTGGCTAAGTACAAGTAATGCTGACAAATCCTAATGTAGCGGTAAAGATGGATTCACTGTAAGTGATTTCTCAAACCCTTCTAAATCTATGGAAAAGGTCAATAATGAGATTCAAACTAAATCCATGAACTGTGAGAATCTGCACGCTCATTGACAGCATCAACTTCTTTTTCTGGGAGGTCCTGACTACACGAAGAATGATGCCTGCATGCTTCTGGCCCCCTTCTCCTTTTTGGAACCTGAACTCATGGAGAATTGTCTGCTGGCTCTCTGGGAAGGGAAGAGAAGATGGTGCCATGCAGTTGGCCAACTTCTCACATGGGGTGGAGGAAAAAAGGCACAATGTAGGGTCCTTCCTCCAGATGCATCCTAAGGGCATGATACAACTCGGGGGTTGGCAACCTTTCAGAAGTGGTGTGCCGGGTCTTCATTTATTCACTCTAATTTAAGGTTTTGTGTGCCAGTCATATATTTTAATGTCTTTAGAAGGTCTCTTTTTCTAAGTCTGTAATATATAACTAAACATTTGTTGTATGTAAAGTAAATAAGGTTTTTAAAATGTTTAGGAAGCTTCACGTAAAATTAAATTAAAATGCAGAGCCCCCCGGACCGGTGGCCAGGACTCGGTCTGAGCGCCACTGAAAATCAGCTTGCGCACCGTCTTTGGTTGCCTTCCCCTGATATAACTGTTTCTTGTTTCTCAGTGTCGCTCCCTGCTGTTGAGAGCAGGTAGTCCGGTTTTGCTTGCTGTGTGGCTTGAAGGGACTACCGCAGCAGGTACTTTTTAATGACAGTTAAAATGTCATTCCTGTAGGCGTTACATAGAGGTACTTCCCTCGTAACTTTATTTTGAACCAAGGACTTGCATCTTGCCTAATGTGCCCCAAACTAACTTTTTGAAGCCCTTTTTACTTTGCTTTTTAGCAGAACATTTTTGGAATGCTGTTCCCTGAGGCTGAGCATAAAGCATTGTTCAGGTCTCTGCTTCATGAACTTTTACTTTTGTTTCTGCAGATTACAAGAAACACAACACCAATGTATAGGACTCCAGAAATGATAGACTTGTATTCAAACTTTCCAATCGGTGAAAAACAGGATATATGGGTAGGAACTTCTGTTTCTCTTTGTATGTAATGATGCTTGTTAGATATCATAGTTCCTATATTTCATCATATTTGTGATGTTGTTTTTAAACTAATTGCACATTTGCTGCTATTGGAATATAAGATGCAGTCTGAAATTGATTGCATTGCTTGATATTAAAACAAAACCTCATCCGTCTGTATCTGATACATTTCAGGGAAAATAAGCTTAATTGGTATGAATTTTAAATCTTAATTTGGGCTGACCTGAGGCATAGACCTCAGGAACTTTGTCCAAGCTCCTTCAATGCCTTGAGTGAAGTATCTGTGTTGCAACAACTTTGCTGCTTCTGTGGAGGTCAGGACAGGGCTCTCTTGGAGTCCACGATCACTACTACGGGATTAGACAGGGGTTGCCAAGACACACAACTCTGATTTTGCTCATTCACAATTTCTAGTCTCAAGGTAGTACAGAGCATGAAATGGAGGAACAACCTAAACATTAGTACTTCTTAACTCTTGTTTGTGTGGAAATCATGTCAGTTTCTCTTTCAACTAAGTGGGATGGCAAAAGGCAGTGGGAAATGAGTAACCTTCACTGAAAGGATTGCAGTTGCATTTGAAGAGAAGTATTTAAACTCCCAGTGCATCTTCAGTTAACAGTGTCAGTGATGAGTCCTTTTGCATTCTTTTTGGTGATGTTACCTATTATTTTTCTGAATGCACATACTTATCTTCTAAAAATTGTATCAAGTGTTGGTAAACAAGTCTGACGTTTTAAACGTGTTTTAATATCAAATATGGAATAGACATTTGAACATCAAAATTTGTGATGGCTGTTCAGGGCTATTGGAATCTCAACTACTGTCTAAACCTTTTAAACAATACATTTTAAAAACGAATTTGAGCTTCTTGTGTTCTGCCTCTGTAGTTGTCAATCTTTATATTGAATTTTTGGAATGAAGGGTGTGAGTAAACCCAGGGTAATGTAGTTCTTAAACACTTTACTCATATATCAGATTAAATCCATACAAGTTGGACCACAATTGCATCCACTTTCCTAAAACAGGAAAGGTAGCGTTCCATTTATTCGAAGGACTTGGAGAATTGAAATCTTTGGGATAGGATAACCCAAGTATTTACTGTCGTGGCTGGCTCCTCCTGTTTAACAGTATGTCAGCTGTTGTCACATACCCGTCTGTTTTTTAAAAGGGCTGTGTTCCAACCAGTGGGGCTCATGAAGAGCCTGCCATTCTGCTAAGCTGTCTTGTCTCCTGTCTGACGGTCTGTCATCAGGGAAATCGGTTTCATATGCACCACAGCACAATTGCAAGGGGCATAAGTGGTTTTAGTTTGTGATTCGGGTAAATGGTTGTTCTTTACTTTCCCCCAGGGAGTTCCGTATCCTCCACTGCTCTATTCTAGGTGTTTGTCACCATACTGTCTAGATGAATTTGTAGTGCTGCTGCTCAGGCCATAAAAAATCTAAACTTCAAAAATGTAACTCCTGTTAACCACAAAGCTTCCTGAAATGCTTTTGCAGATCAGAAATACATTATTACTCCTGTTATTCCATTGAGCAGTTACCAGGTTGTCAAATGTAGTCAGCGTTCTCCTGGCTTCTGATTTATTTTATTCATTTTCCTCTGGCTCTTTTTCGAAAGTCTAGGCACCTTCTAAAATTTAAAGCACACAATTAAAAAATCCTCAGTACAGTTTTTATACCTTCCAAGTAAAAGCCTTGCTCAAACCAAACCTCTTACCTCACCATATCATCATGCAAAGGCCCTTCTCCAGTCGCATCCTTCTTTTGTGTCCAGAACCTTTACCTATCAACCCCAATTTCCCTAAATTCCTCTAAGGGGGAAAATGGGCTTCAGAGCATGTTTGGATGGTTAACAAATCTGGCTGAAAGAAGGGAGTGAATTGCAGAGCCAAGAGAACCCCATCGCTGCCAGTGTCCTGCCAGCAGCTACTCCAGCTGTTCTGAGAGTCCTCTAGCTCAATTCTTTTTGTCTGATCTCAGCTTAGTGTGTATGGAATGGGAGACGGGGTCTCCCAGCTAACCAGATCCCAAACCATATAGGGTGGCCTGTTTAAAACAAGCGCGTTGAAATCCACCTAGAAACTTGTGGGAATCTTAGGCCTGGTCTACACTACGCGTTTAAATCGATTTAAAGAGAGTTAAATCGATTTAACGCTGTACCCGTCCACACTACAATGCCCTTTATATCGATATAAAGGGCTCTTTAAATCGATTTCTGTACTCCTCCC
>NC_133774.1:131142733-131182371 GCF_003597395.2 Chelonoidis abingdonii
GGTTGTCTGCTGCTTTCACAAAGGGAGGGGTGAGGCTGTACCCATAACCACCCGCGACAATGATTTCTGCCCCATCAGGCACTGGGCTCTCAACCCAGAATTCCAAGGGGCGGGGGAGACTGAGGGAACTATGGGATAGCTACGGAATGGCTACCCACAGTGCACCACTCCAGAAATCAACGCTAGCCTTGGACCATGGACGCACACCATCGAATTAACATGCCTAGTGTGAACGCGCACACTCGACTTTATAATATAAGTTTTAATAAACTAATTTTAGCTAAATCGATATTATCCCATAGTGTAGACATGGCCTTAGTGCTGTGTGTCCTGCATGATGTGCTATTTACGAAATAGGTGGCGCTGTTGTGCACAATCTTCAGCATCCCACACGGGCGAAGCTCGACACTTTGGAATTCCATATGCTGCAATTGATCAGATTCCATCTGAGCTGGCATCTGCTCATGGTCAGGTCATGTTCTCTGCACTTCACAAGTCACCATGATTTAACTGACCTGTGGATGGAAGAAGCTGGAAGATACTGTTTTAAAGATTTTGTACTTAAAATAAAGGTTTTATCATAAGTAATACTATATTTTAGTAGAAATAATGGTGTCTTCTACCAATTTTAATGGGCATTTCTTGAATTGAAGTTCCTTTTTTTGCTTCTATCTTCAGGCTGAGCTTAAGGAAAAATACTTTTGTCCCATCAAATAGCAGGTCCTCCTGGGACTTGGCTTCCAAAAAAATATGCTGTCATGTCAGATAGTTCATTGGAGTTCTTTCTCTGCACATCTGTTACTGAGTGCATTTGCTCTGTTAAACGTTAACTCCTTATTACCTTTAGTTGTTAATGTGAGAACATTTCCTGACTCTTCAAAGGTGTTTGTACAAAAATAAACCGTTTAGAAAATTAAACTGTAGTCAGCCAAGGCTGGATAGCCTTCATCCAAGAATTCAGAAACAAAAACAGGCTAACTGAGCTGCAAACACAAAAGTGCAACTTCATAGTCACCCTCCAGACATCTAGTATTAATCTTTATTACAGTAGGGACTCTGTGTCCAACAGATAACCCATTGGGCTGGGTACAAACACAGTGAGAGTCTCTGCATACAGTCTGAATAGTCAAGACAGACAGAACATGAGGGTAACCAGAGGCATAGAGAAATGAAGTCACTTGGCCCAAGTTACGGCATCACATTGTATCCATAGGGAACTAAGGGTGATTCTGCGAATTACACTAAGCATTTCTTCAGTAGTAAAGTAACAGAGAGAGCTACAAAGAACTGAGTAATATAACATCATATTAAGTATGTTCTTGATGATGGTGAATTGTACCATTTTTAGCTTGTGAGAATTCTCAATTAAAACTGATTGGATATAATGTAGATGGACAAAGGACTTTTATAAGGGAAGAGGCTATTAAGGGAACTTGGAAACCACAGGGTGGTGAAGTGTTGCATCTTGAGTTTTAAAAACTGGCTAAGAGAACAAGCAAGTGTAGGAATGAAAAACTGTTTTTTCTTTGTGGAAAGATGATTTATATCTTAAGATTTTAGGAGACCTTTAGTGAAACTGTTTCATTAATATATTGGGCAAAATTTACTATGCTCACAATTCAGAGACTAGTGAAAATTGTGAAGGCACCCAGAACTTTGCTGGTGTAACACAAGTAGATGTGCTAAGTAGGTGGCCATCAAAGTGACAGATAGCTATCAAAGTAAATATCTGTGGGTGAAAGCACTTTGGAAGGAATAACTTAAATAAACCATATACGTTTATGGGTTCTGAATGACTGAGACCTTACAAAGTACACTGAGGTGTCATTATGGACAGGTGAAGGAAGGCAGCCTGCTCAATGCACAGCACCCATCAGAATACCTAACAAGATATTAGACTGCATTTTAAAGAGAATAATGAATACCATTACTTAGGTGTTCTACAAATCAGTGATACACGTTGGCTTTGAATGCTGCAATTTGATCATCGCTTGAAAAGGAGGTATCTGAAACTGTCCAAAGAATGGCAGCAAAAATAATCAGGAGACTGTGAAGTTTCCATATAGAGAATAAAATAACACTGGAACTTAATCTGATTGAACAAAATGGGATCTGATTACGGTGCTCGTATAAAATAATGGCCAGCTGAGTGATACTTTTCATCCTTTCCAGAAAAAGATGACACTAGAGTTTAAACAGCACTAAAATTATACATAATATAAAATGATAACTTGTAGGCATAAGATAGAATTGAGATGGAAGGAGCTAAGTCGCTATTTTAGCCACTTTCTTCAGGTGCTTGACTTACTTCTATTGGTGCAAGTAGCCACCATGGCTTGGTATGTGAGACAATTGCTAGCAGGGTTAAGAAAAAAATTTCCTCCAGAGGGATTTTGCACAATTTTCTAGAAGCATTCTGAAAATCTTGCTGTCCTCTGAAGCATTTGTCCCAGGGCACACTTTTTCTAAGACCTCTTACTACAGTAGATGGACCAAAAGAACACCACTTCTGTTAGTTTTTTTTTTGTACCTAATGTTAATCGAAGTATCCAAATTTACCAGAAAACATTAAGTAAAATGTTCTCCTTGACTCATCCCATTATTCTTGGATTCTTGCAACAGTAGAACTCAATCCTGACTTTAGGCATATGTGCTATTTCCCAGGGCAAATTGTGTGGTATCTGTTTTCAGTCATGGAACTGAGTCCCCCAAACTCATTGGCCTCAGTAGATGGTTGTTTTATTGAGGTTTCAATTCTCTCTTCTGGAATCATTTGTGAAAAATGTAAAGAATTAAATGAGGCTTTGGATGGAATGCTGTTTGAATAGTGATTTGCGCTTTGACAACCTACCCAATTATGTACTTAGTAACAGAATGAATTTGAATTAGGAGTACAAAGAGAGGACCAAATCCTTAAAGTGGGAGTGACTTACATAGAAACTATGAATGTACGATTTGGCCCATAAAACTAGAATTTCTCTGTCTTTGGAGCACCTACTTTAAAAACCAGTGCGCTACACTTTGCTGCATATATAATAAAGGTGTTGATACCTATATATTATACTATAATATAAATCCTTCAACCTGGAGAGAATTAAAAAAAAAAAAACATCTGAGACTGAGGAAACTAGCAGGCCTTTAATCGTAATGGCAAAACTGTATCACAGTCTTCATGCTGCAAGAAACAGTTAGTCTTGTTGTTAATCTTTGATCCTAAAGAATGAAACTTCAAGGGTTTAGTTATTTGAGAAAGGAGGAGGGTATGCAGCTGAAACACTGTTAATAGTGTTGGGTTCCATGACTAAGCAATTTGCATTTAATATAGCAACCTTAGTTTAGTTTTGAGCTTGGTCAGAGTTGTTCCAGTTTCTAATCAATTTCATATCTAGAATTCAACTTCAAATGGTTTTTGAATTACTGACTTTTCTGTAATGTTTGCCTTTATTTCTGTGTAGGCCTTGGGCTGTATCCTTTATTTATTGTGCTTTAGGCAACATCCATTTGAAGATGGGGCTAAGCTTCGCATAGTCAATGGGAAATACTCTATTCCTCAGAATGACACTCGATATACTGTGTTCCATGATCTCATTCGTAAGTTTAAAATCTTGTTCTTTTATTCTGATGCTTTTGTGGACCTTAAATATTTCATCATTTAAAAATATTAGGTACAATGGGATTAATCAATCAGAATTTCCAGTCCCATTGAAGGTGGCATCGTAAACCGTATGACAGTGATTAGTTGATTTTTAGCTATGTGACATCAATATGATGAACTTTCAAACTTTCCTACATGCAGTTAAGAACTAGATTTTTGATTGTAAACCTTTTGGCTTTTCACTGATTTTTTTTTTCCCCCTCCCCAATACTTAATCTTAGAATTTTGATAAATTGACTGGAAATATTTTGCATTTTGGTTCGGATTCCTTGAATTTGTTTAAGAAACTTTAGTAAAACAAAGTTCAAAAGACACAGTTGAACTACTACAGTTGGTTGTTAAAATTCTGATGAAATGGGGTGGGTTCTAAGTTGCCTTTAAACATTTCTTCAAGTTTAATGCTCTTGTATATTTTCTTTAAAAGTGTCATTTTGATTCATCACTAAAATCCTTATTCTTAACACACAGATGCTTGTTAAAGGCAAATGATACTTGGGTACAGGTTTACTGTTTCCCTGGTTTTTCTGCATGCTTTACTATTGATAATCATGCTGCACTTGAATCCACTGACTAAAGAACAGATTTATGCAATCAAAAAAGGACTGTTGTAATATCTAAATTATCGTTTCTTAGGTTCCACTTTGAAGGTGAACCCAGAGGAGAGGTTGTCAATCACTGAACTTGTGAATCAGCTGCAGGAGATTGCAGCTGCCAGGAACGTGAATCCTAAATCTCCTATCACAGAGGTACGGGAGTGCTACAAAGAGTGTAATCCTTCTTTTCCCCAAGTTCAATCAATAAGAACTTTGAAACAGCCGTCAAAATGATTGCAGTGCGATTTTCAAATGAGTTTAAGGGATTTAGGTGCGTAATTTCAATAGAAATTCAGTGAGTGCATAACTCACTTACAATGGCTTGAAAATCCCAGCCTCAAAGCTCTTTCTCATCTGAATATGTTAAAAGGAAACCAATGATGATTCTTCTTGTTTATTGTCAGACTCTTGGAAGCATCTTCATCTCAACAGCATTCCTTCTGGAGGTAGATCTTCAGTGTCACATGTCAGATGTGATTGAAATTGACCTGAGAAGTGGTGGTTGTGAGGGTGTGCACGTAGGGGGAGGAGTTTAATATATGACAATGAATTTAAGCCTACACAAATTCACAACAGCTTAATTAAACTGGTACAGTTAATGCAAATACCTGTGTGGACTTTTACTTTGGTTTAAGGATTGCTTATTTCAGTTTCTTAAACCTGTTCCTAGTTGACTTGAGTGTCCTTTTGCACAGATTTAAGTAAATAGATTAAGTAAATCTTACGTTCATGTTCAATTGAACTGCTGCAACTCTGCAAGCAGACTAGCCTTTCGAACTGTTGTGATTTTTGTTGCTATCTGTAAAAGAAACAAAACCTTAAACTTTGCAGAACTGAAGTAAGAGTCCGCAACAGACAGTTGCATTAGTTTACTGCACTGGCTTAATCAAGGGCAGGTCTACACTAGAAGTGCTACATTGGTACAGCTGCAATGCATGTAGTGAAGATGCTCTGTGCCAATGGGTGAGCTCTCCTGACAGCATAAATTACTCCACCTCTGCAAGAGGTGGAAGCTATGTTGGTGGGAGAGCGTCTCCTGCTGACGTAGCGCCAGTGAGGACAGTGCTTAGTTTCGCTGTAACTTGCATCGCTCACGGGGGTGTCTTTTTCACATCCCTGTGCGACATGAGTTGGATCGACTTAAGCAGTAGTGTAGACCTGCCACTGTTCGTTCTGTATGTATGGGATTCTGCAGCAGAGGCTGCTGTTGGTCCTTAACTCTTGGTTGGCAAGCCCTCTTCTGTCTCCCAGGCTTCGGGATTAGCTTTCCCAAGAAAAATCTTTTTAACAGCTACAGTTACATTCTTGTTTGCAAGTTTACACTTGGTAAGTTATGGGTTGGATCCAAAATAATGTAGCAGCTGCATATGGGTTCAGATTTCTGGCCTTGGTAACTGTGTGTTATTTGCTTCCCCCTTCCTGCCAAGGAGACTGTGTGCAGCCCAGTCTGCCTGTTTGCTCTTCCTCTAGTTTTTCCCTTCCTTCTTTGGGAAACGCTTGTTGTTTTTCAACGTTATGTTTTGTTTTGTTTTGTTTCCATCTTCAGTTTTTAAGCAGTCTCCCTTGGTGTCTTTGGCCATATTTGCATTCATGTGGTCCCCCTCTATTTCTACCTAGGTGAATATGCTTGGCTGAGTCCATCTGGACATTAGGCGTGTGTCCCCAAACATTGCAATCTAAGTGCCCTGTTTCCTGGAGTTCAAATTATCCTTCATGCCAACTCTGAAACTCACTAGTATAGTGGCTGTCTAGGGTACACTTCTGTCCGTGTGCCTCCTTGAAGTGCAGCGACCTAAATGAAACGTGATGTGGGCTACAGAAGCTTGTCTTGCTGCTTTTTTTGTCTCCTACTTGGTGGTCACACTTTTTTCCTGAGGAATGTTTCCCGCTTTAGGGGAAGCGGGAGAGAAGGAAGCGCTGGAAGTTTCTGCACACTTCTCTAGAAGTGGGAGTAGGATTCTGCTCAAGTGATCCAATTCATGGCTGTCCCATGCGTTGTCTGTCCTTTGCTCTGGAGCAGCGATACTCAGACTGAGGCCAGGGGTCACAAATGGCTCTTTATTGTAACTCCCGTGGCTCTTTACAACACGTGATATTAAAACACTGAATGATTTAATTATTAACCAGTCTGTTATTAACCAATCAAGATGCCTTTTCTATGTTGTTAACCAACTGTAGAATACTTGGTCAGTTATTTTGCGATGAGATGTATATAAAAATAGTAAATGAAACAATGAATTCACACTCCTGTGGCTCTTCTGGGGAATGTTGATCATAATTTGGCTCCTGAACCACTGAGGTCTGAGTATCACTGCTCTGGAGTAAAGGTGCCATATCACTCTCTTCTAAAGCTGGGCCATCTTTCTTAGCCTTTCCTTTGTCATCTGTGATGTAGAAGAAAGTTGAGTCCTTGTGGGTAAGTTTAGCTCTGATTTAGAAAAATTAGGGTTAGGTTTGCAAGGCAGCCACCTTATTGCTAACATGTTGAGTTCATGGTATCCGTATTTCAGCAGTTCAGTTGGGAGATTTTCCTGCCAAGAGCCTGATGCTTCTTCCATTCAACCTTGAGTTTTACTGCTGACTTTGAGCAGTAACAATGTACAGGGCTGCCAGAAAAACCTGGGCTGAGAGACGAACTAAAGAATATTGATCCTATTTGTCATGGTGCCTAATGCACTGAAACAAAACTAGTGATACTTTTTTGTCTTTCTGTAGTTTAAACAGTCATTCAGGGCTAAATAGTGAGGACCTAGCAACTTAAGTTTTATAACTGTCCTTTGCCAATGCGCTGTTTGTATATAAACTTAAAAAAAATTTCTCCTAATGGATATGACTCTTTGCAGCTCCTGGAACAAAATGGAGGCTATGGAAACAATGCTGTGCCTAGAATGTCTGCAAGTTTGCTGCCACAGGGCTCCAAGCCTGCAGGACAGCTCAACAATATGTACAATGCAGGTATGTACAGTGATAGGCATCTCTGCACGCACCATCTAAATACAAACTAGTTATGTTTATGGTATGTGAAAACTTCTGGGTGCACTCAAAATTTTAAATGAACTTATTTAGCAGAAATGTTCATTTCTCCTGAGTGATACCGCTGCTAAGTATCTTGTTTTATGAAAACCACTTAGGTTAAGTAAATGATTATTGTTAAGCAAGCTGATATAGTTCTTGTGAAGGACTTAACATTTGTAGATTGAGTCCACCTTCTTCAGAATACACTTCATGTTTATACATTCAAATGTAAAGATTTACTCCCTACATTCTTCTCACAAGAAGAGAGAGAAGACTCAGTTTGCTAAAGTTCAACAGCTGATACCAAATGGCATTGTTGACCTCTGAAATAAAACAATTAGATGAAACACCTCCATGAAAATGACTTATCTGTACAATGAAACAATCAGTTTGTATCAGAGGGGTAGCCGTGTTAGTCTGGATCTGTAAACGCAGCAAAGAATCCTGTGGCACCTTATAGACTAACAGACGTTTTGGAGCATGAGCTTTCGTGGGTGAACACCCATTTCGTCAGATGCATGTAGTGGAAATTCCCAGGGGCAGGCATATATATGCAAGCAAGCTAGAGATAATGAAGTTAGTTCAATCAGGGAGGATGAGGCCCTGTTCTAGCAGTTGAGGTGTGAAAACCAAGGGAAGAGAAACTGGTTTTGTAGTTGGCAAGCCATTCACAGTCTTTGTTTAATCCTGAGCTGATGGTGTCAAATTTGCAGATGAACCGAAGCTCAGCAGTTTCTCTTTGAAGTCTGGTCCTGAAGTTTTTTTGCTGCAAGATGGCCACCTTAAGGTCT
The DNA here is from genome assembly GCF_003597395.2 of Chelonoidis abingdonii. NCBI lineage: Eukaryota > Metazoa > Chordata > Testudines > Testudinidae > Chelonoidis > Chelonoidis abingdonii. The sequence continues at coordinate 131,150,788 of NC_133774.1, forward strand.
GCTATAATGTGGCCAGGGAGGTTGAAGTGTTCTCCTACAGGTTTTTGCACAGAAAAGGATAAATGGACACAAATCAGATATTAGGAATGGCATTGAACTAACTAACCTCATTATCTCTAGTTTGCTTGCATATATATGCCTGCCCCTGGAAATTTCCATTACATGCCTCTGACGAAGTGGGTATTCACCCACAAAAGCTCAATCAGTTTGTAAAAATAATAGCAGCTGAGGAAAAGGCAGCACTTAGAAGATTCATATAAAATTTGGAACATGCTATAAGAACATAAAAATAGACTGGTTAAGGATCAGAAACGTCATTTTTTCCAAAAAACAAACTCAAATAGAAACCGCCACTTTAGAAATATATTATGCTAAAAACAGATAATAGCCTACTTTGGCTGAACTTCAGTTCTAAGTACTCTGTTAATTGGTCTTAGTCAAAACATCCTTTTTTGTGTCCAATATGTATAATCTTGCTAACTGAAATAACAGTTTCTGTCCTGTGTGATTTCATGGCTAAATATTAAACTGTTAACTTCATGCGCATAAATGCTTCGAGGAACTGGATATATTTCACCTAAAATAAAAGAAGACTGAAAATGTTAATAATTTAACTGCATGCAATTTTTTTCTCCTCCTTGACTTAAGTTATTTTATTCATGACTTCTGTGCAGCTCTTGAGAGAAAAGTATATATTCAAATATTAATTTACCTGAAGGGGGAACTTTAAAATGAGGGAAATGTATACTACCAATAAAATACTTTGGTAGTACTGTCCCCACTTTATTCTCTGTGGGATGAATCTCCCTTCATAACAGGATTGTATTTTCAAATGCTTGTCTGGCCATCTGGTTCACGCAGGGTCAAAGAGGACTCTTTTTTATGTATTACACAATAATATTAACAGGATATAGTCCAGCAGATGATGATAAAAGGAAATGCTAGTGTTCCCGGTAACAAAAGTAACTTTCTGAGATAAAACCAGAAATGGCTGTAAAATGTACTACATACAGTCAAGTAAGTTTTCAGTGGCATACTGCATATCAGGATGTCGGCACTAAATAGGAAGGCAGCATGCCACAATTTAAACCAGGGATCTCAAACTCAATTGACCTTAGGGCCAGTGCCAGTCCTCAAGTACTCCCAGCAGGCCAATAATGTCAGTGAAGATGGTGATCAGAAAAGAAAATGTTTATCGTATTTTTTATTTTGAATTTCTAAGAAATAAGAAAACTGTCATGTAACTTAATACAGTTCTTCCCCTGCCAGAGAGTTTTTAGTGTTTACCAGACACCTGGCAACACTTCTGTTCTGTCAGTTTGTTGATGTTTGGGCTCAGTGACTGAGCAGTTGAAACCTACAGAATGCAGCAAGGTGTGTGTCAGACATCTGTGGTCAGTATTTTGACTTGTTTATATTAATTGTGGAAAAAAGGGACACTGCCTCCATGGCTGACTCTGCCTGGCAACTAGTGATGCTGCCTCCATGGCTGACTCTGCCTGGCAACTAATGATGGTATCTCTATCCCTCTAATGGGAGCTGCGAGGGGCAGCACCTGCAGCAGACATTGCTGGCAGCATGGCTGCATGTGTCTCCTCCGTGTGCCACTGTGGGGAGGTTCTCGGGCCACAGATGGGCCGCGGGCTGGGACTTTGAGACCCCTGATTTAAACAGTGATATGACAGAAATGCAAATAGCCAGACACTTGGTGGTGTCTTTCCTTCATAAAGAGATGTAAAATGGTTTGTTACATGTTTTATTAATATAATACCTGTAGACTGTTCTAGTTTACAACCATAGTTCGGAACATAGAAAAATATTGTTGTGTAGTTTGTTCTTCAGAAGTTGAAAGCTTCGTTCTGGGACTGAGCATGATAGGAGGGCTGATCCTATGTTTGTACATTTTAAGTTGTTGGCAGTTCAGTTTGATTTTGCCCCGTGAAGAGAAATTTGAGCACAGTTCCATTACGTTCTTTTGTTGTATTTTAAATTGTAACTTTAGATTTGTTTTGTAATTCTAGGCCTGACAGTTGCAGAACTTGACCAGTCTTACGGAGGGTTCTTTGATATTCTCAAAGGTGGAACAGAACGATTTTTCACAAACATCAAGGATACTTCTTCTAAAGTTATCCAGTCTGTGGCCAAGTAAGTAGGAGGAACATCAGTTCTGATAATTTCTAAAAGGGAAGGTCAGAAGTATCCCATTGAAACTACAAAATGCATCCTGCTGGTGCTGATTTGAGACCAACTATGCCAGTATGTAGTGTTCCATTTAAAATGTCGTCATCACTATGAACTAATGTAAAAATCATTGGGGTAACTGTCATAGGAGGTAGATTGGAAAAGAGCATTTTAAATTAAACGAATCTTTGTCACTAGAGTGGTTTCCTGCAATATATAGCAGAGTTCCCCCAAGTAGGGGACCCGGACAGACAGCCTCCTTGCTTTGCCCATTACTAATAATCGGAGCTCGCAAACTTGACGCCGTGTACACGAATTTGCAGAGGGACAATAAGGTTGAGGTCTGTTATTTCTCACCTCTTTATTATTTATTTAAAAACATTGTTGCTGTTAACAAGACAGACTCCTCTAGACAACACTTGAGAGAGACAAATCCACGGTTTGAGAACTGCAAAATCTAAGCATCTCTAATGGTATCTTCTAGACCAGAGGTCAGCAGCCTTTCAGAAGTGGTGTGCTGAGTCTTCATTTATTCACCTTGATTTAAGGTTTTGCGTGCCGGTAATACATGTTACCCTTTTTAGAAGGTCTCTTTCTATAATATATAACTAAACTATTGTTGTATGTAAAGTAAATAAGGCTTTTAAAATGTTTAAGAAGCTTCATTTAAAATTACATTAAAATGCAGAGCCTCCCGGACTGGTGGCCAGGACCCAGTAGTGTGAGTGCCACTGAAAATCAGCTCACGTGCTGCCTTTGGCACGCATGCCATAGGTTGCCCTACCCTTTTTCTACACAGAGCACTGAGCCATATTGGGTAGATAGAAAGAGCAACTAAATAATCTATATAGAATACACTGAAACCCCATAAGATTGGGTCTCTAATCCATGAACTCCTGGAATTCATTTACAAAACTTTTCGTAAACATTACATAAATATATTATCTCATACTATAGAATTAGAATTTATAATCCCTATTCCATGATGAGATATCTTTGAGCTATAATGTATCTTAATTAAAACTATCTTTAGATAGGTTTTTTCCCCTCAAAGCATTTTATCAAAAAAAATCCAATTTTAAAAAAATCTGATTTTTATTTTCATTTTTATCTTTTTAAAAAAATCATTGGTTTTTTTTTTTTTTTTTTTATCCACTGTGTTCATTTCCTGTTAGGTTTCCTACTATGCATGATGACTGACAAGTGGGCTACTTCTACCAGAAAAAGGCATAAATATTGCTATGGCTAGAACACTTGCCCTTTCAGCACATGGGTGAATTGATCCATGTTGAAGATCAAGTGAACGCTGCTTGATCATCTAGAGCAGACATTCAATAAATGATAAATCAAGTGTTGTCTAGAGGAATCTGTCTTAACTGGCCTGTACCATGCACTTAGAAATGTGCCTTCATTACCTTATTTACCTTCAGAAAATAGATTTCCATTTTTCTCTGCTTGTGCGCCTCGTCCATCCAAGCTATTTTGAGAGGAAGGGTGCTCTTGGGGCAAAACACCAGCATGGAATTCAGGGGATCAGGTTTCTATTCCTGGCTGGGTCAGACCTCTATCTGAAGTGAGTCATCTCTGCTTCATCTTTCTGTTCCTCAATCTGTACAATAGGGGTAATAGGAATTTACCTCAAAAGGGAGCTGCCAAGTGTCATAAAACAGTTTGAGCTCTTGTGTTGGGAAGTGCTACAAAAATGCAAAGTGTTTTTGTTTCGAACTTTTTTTTTTTTAAATTGCCCTCTAGTTTCAAAGTCCCCAGGAGCTCAGTGGTGGAGCAGACGGAATCTCTGAAGATTAGTGCTAGCATTTATTCTATTCTCTGTTCTGCTGGAAGGCTTCACTATGGTGATGTCTCCTTTTTTTCCCCTCTTAGAGTAACCATAGGTTACAAGTGACTTGTAACAGTAGTAATCTATCTTCCATGTTGTAGACAGATTTAAACCCCCTTGTAACAAATTGTCCAAATACTAACAATTAGTTGATCTAGTTTTCTGTACCTCGTAAATGTTTTCTTGCCTGCTCACTTAAGCTCTTCAGTGATACTATATGTATTGCACGTGGGTGGGCCACATAATACGGTACCTTACCTGCTCACGTCTTGAAGCTCTTTCAAAAGCTACTTTCCAATTCAAATGCTGTATATACATAACTTCTTCCTTTCATTTTTAGCAATGATCTATCTTCTGTAAATTCATACTGGCTACTTTTCATAGAACGAAAGTGCATCTTAAATATTCAGTTTACCTACTAGATAGTCTTCAAAAAAGAATTCAAATATAAATCATAAAATGGGAAACATTTAATTACTGTTTAGGAAATAAAAGCCTGTGCAGGCAGGAAGAAGGATGGGTGTCACTCAGAGACTTGGGAGACCTAGGTATAATTCTCTCCTCTGCCCCATACTTCCTGTGGCCATTACAAAAATCGCTTAATCTCTGTGCTCCAGTTCCTTATCTGTAAAATGGGGAGGATAGAACTTCCTTACCTCACAGGGTGTTGAGGTTAAATTCATTAAAGATTGAGATGCTGTGATACTGTAGTAATGAGGTCCATAAAAGTACCTCACATAGGAAGATACTGATAGTTGGAAGTTGATAGGCTGGTGAGTTGCTTCAGTCATGCTACCATATGTCATAACTGCACTGGTTAAGATTCGTTAGCCTTCTCGTGTGTAAGTGCAAGAACTGTCTCGGTTGTTTTGTTTTGTTTTAAAGTCTCCATTTGAAAATCTAATTGATTTCCACAATAGCTACCTTTCTTAGTTAAATGTATTTGGTCTTGCAGTATTTGCCTTACCCTGCAGTGCACAGCCATCCTGCTTTTAGCAGAGCTTTTACTGAAGATATTCCCAAATGGAAAAATGTTCTCCATACTAGCTCATTAATAGAATAAATTACTGCTTCAGACATTTCTATTTGCGTTTGAATGAATTCACTTTTTAAATATATTAACATAGACGTGGGGTGTTTTTTTGTTTTTTTTTGCAGTTATGCAAAGGGAGATTTGGATATATCGTATATCACTTCCAGAATTGCTGGTATGATAGCTTCATCATTCTTAATGATTGTTTTTTAACTGTGGTTTTGTAAAAGTTGATACCTCAAACATTGGTGATGTTCTGTTTTCAGTGATGTCCTTTCCAGCAGAAGGTGTAGAATCTGCCATCAAAAATAACATAGAAGATGTGCGGCTATTTTTAGACTCTAAACACCCTGGAGACTATGCTGTTTACAATCTATCTCCAAGAACATACAGGTCTTCAAGATTTCATAATAGGGTGTGTATGTGTTTTTCTTGCATACTGATTTTTTTCTTTAGTAGGTCTTTCAACACAATAAATTGAGTAGACCTACCACTTCTTGTTGTATTACATGCTAAAATCTTCTGCAATCCAATGTTTAGGATGCATAGTTAAAATGACAAATGAGCAATTACAAACGTTAAAGGTCTCATGGCAACATTACCTCTGCCATGCTTTTACTATCAATCAGACTTGCTAATAGGAAGGATTTGTCCACTTACTGGAATGGTGTAGTTTTGCTGAAGAAACACCTAGCCACCCAGAACCTCCCTCTAGGTATAGTAAATGAGGTTCCTGAACAAATCTATGTTCCACCTGTTTGCAGAGGCTTCTCTCCCTGCTGTGGGGACTACTTATGATGGCTTCACTCTGGGATTTCTCCTTTTTTCATCTTTCTCTTCCTTATTCTTGACTTCCATCTGGATTCAGGCCACGAATGATGCCCTTGCTCAAGTGAGCTATTTAGCATGTCTACTCCTTGCTGCTTCCTGAAATGGTGGGTGCAGCATAGCCCAGCCTGCCCTTCTCTGTGAAACCTTCCTGTCCAGTTCTGCAGAACCTAGAAAGGGGGTGAGGTGAGGACATGACTTACTCCATAACCGGATAGAAGATAATTTATGGCCTACTGAGCTGGTATCAGTGAACACTTCTTTGCTCCTCTTTTGACACCTGTCTCTCAACCAGTCTATGACTGACTCAACAGCAAAGTCTCAGGTCAACATACCTCAGGCCTCTAGCAGAACCATGCCCCAGTGCTGTCCCCAGATCTTCTTGTACTGTACATTTCAGGCTTTGGTTTGACCTTTATACAGCTAGGAGTCCATGCACCTCAAGGAGATCTCTCACCCCAGAGAGGTGTTAGTATTGGATAGTCCGGAAGTCTCATCTATTCCAGGTCACTTCTTGGACCTTAACCTGTAAGGTGGGATCACTCCATTAACATCCCTTCTTCATCCTTATAACTGCCCCCTTTTCGCCCCAGATCATCTGTCTGCCCAGCACTGTGTATGTCCTTGGCCTGCTTTCCTTTGGCATTTACCCCGTCCTCCAACAAGTCCCCTCCTCTCCATAGAAGGATACTAGGTAGCACCTTAGACCTAAAAGAGAATTCCCTGTCTCCAAATGGGAACCTGAGGATTGGAATTCAGATAAGGAGGATGAGCTGTTTGCCTAAAGCTGCCTGGAAAGTGACTAAGCCTGAAAGATTGAGGGATCCTTAGGGTCTTACCTGATTGTTTCTTGGTGCACACTGTAAATGCCAAGATTACTGTGACCCATAATGCATTTGGAACAGAAAAATCCTGTAAGTAAGAGCTTAATCAGCAACATGCATCCAACAGTTTAAAAAAAAAAAATTTAGAAAGGTCTCCAAATGTACCACTTTCACACAAAATAAAATAAAATTGACTTTATCCAGAGTTTCCAGTTCAGATCACATTTGCAGTTTACGGAAATCTCATTCCCTGGACAGAAAACGCGAACCTACCCATAAGCTATACAGTTCCTTAGCAGGCATATTTAGTGTCTGTTGCCCATGCAGTAACAGCCCAAGCCTCCTTGGCATGGGTGAAGGCGTTGTTGAAATTGGCAAATCCAAAGCCCTCAGTGACCTCCTGAAGTTTGTCAGGCCTTACTGTTCACTTAGCCAGTCAGTGACATGATCCTTAATCTTTCCATTGTAGTCAGTCAGTCATAACTGTGGATCTGCACTTGTCAAATGCTTTTGCTCAAATGGATCTTGATAAGGCTCCCATCAATGGCCAGAGGTATTTGAGGACCTACAAAAATAAGGTTTCCTTCACACACCAGAAATTTTTCCTGGAAAAATAAGCTCTTCATTTCACCTGAATCACAAAGCTTTTCCTTTTCATCTTTTGTTTGAACCTCATACACCTGAAGGACATGCTACTTAATTCTCTGGACATTAGCAGGGCAAAAAAATTGTCCCCACAATATAATCATGCTACAAGTTGGACTCATTAATTCATTGTTATGGACACAAAAAGAAGACAGTTTCTAAATTTAGAGTATCATGCTGAGTGAAAGCAGCCATGTCAGAAGCTAACAGCATTCAAAACTCCTTCAGTGTCCATAAAGGCTCACCTTTGGGACTCATTGTGATGTTATGATCACAGAGGAACACAATATGCTTATAACTTCAATTCTCTGCTTACTAGCCATTGCAGAATGGATGTTTCCTCATCTGTGGATACGTTAGGCCTGGCAGGCAATTATTTCTCTAACTCATGCTTAAATTCTCCCTCCTATGCTCATCCACCAATACAAAACTTTCTCAGAACTTTCTTGTCTCTTGCATTAGTTACAGTTGAAGTTAATGCTAGTTTTGAATCCTCTCCTGCCTTATTTTGACTCCCATTCTAATGTAATTGCTTCTCCCATTCTAAAATAATAGTTTCTGGGTTCCCAAAACCTGCTTAAGTTCTGACCCTGACATTAAGACCGTCTCTTTTGGAGGATTATGTAGTGTGTTTGGAGGTCTTCAATAAAAGACCTACAGTACAGCTGCAGCTGGGCTGGGTCAGCTGACTCAGGTTTGCAGGGCTCAGGCTGCAGTGTAGATGTTCAGGCTCGAGCTCAAACGTGTACACTACATTTTTACAATCTCCACCCCCCACCTGAGCCAGCTGACCCAGCCTCTGAGACTCGGTGCAGTGGGGTTTTTTATTGTAACACAGACTTACCCATGATACTTAAACAACCTTGTGCAGCTTGTCCCACCAGCAGCCTTTGCACCTGCCAGTTTGGCAAGAAAATGTACTGTGATGAAGCAAAGTTCAATCCATTTTGTGAAAGCCACCTCAATCTATCACTGAGCACGCTCAGTGGTGTAAAATAAAACTTGCTTTGTTGGGTTCAGAGGAACAATTTAAAGCATCTGTTTGCATCTACTTGTTATCACAAAGCATCGTTTCATATTTTGCACCATTTTATAATTCTGTTTTAAAATGTAGACTATTTTTTTTACCAGTGGCAGGTTGTTTATAATCTGTTGTAACTCAGAACTTACTGAAAGGATTTTTCTCCATTAAAATTTTTGTTATTGAGCAGAGACCAAGCACGAGAAAATTCAGCCCAAAAGGTGAATGTTTAAGAAAGTTGTGAGCTTATGAATATGAGCTAGAATGGAGCTGTTTTGCATCATTATCTAATAGTGACTGTTTGTTCTTCACGTTGTAGCTATTTTTTTGTATTTCTGTAGCACCCAGAGGCAACACTCAGTATTAAGGACCTTTTTGGGCTCAATATTGAGAGGAGCTTATCCGAATTGAGATCTTATTTGGGACTGCTCCTGTTGAATTTTTTTTGATTTAATATTTACATACAGAACTGCCAATTTGTTGTTGTTGTTACATCTTAACATAAGTGTTGCTGTAGTCACTTTTTTATTTTCTTCTCTTACCCCATTCCCCAACCCAGGTTTCTGAATGTGGTTGGCCAGCAAGACGTGCACCAAATCTTCAAAACCTTTACAGCATTTGCAAGAACATGCATTTATGGCTAAAGCAAGATCACAAAAAAGTTTGCATTGTGCACTGCCTTGTAAGTAGTAGGTACATCAGAAATTTTTCATCTAATTCAGCTTTAGGTGACAGTGAGGATTGCAGTATCAGTCAATTCTTGTGTATGAGTAACATTGATTTTTACCATCTTAAGCCAATTCTGTATCGGTTTACCATTATTATTATTTATTAAAGAAAAGGAGCCTATGTGGTAAAATAGTGTAACTTGCTCCAATTTGGTGGTCAATAGGTCAAGAAGAAGGAAAGTTAAATACATTTCCTTTTTATTTCCCAGTACAACTTTAGTTAATGCACAGCTCTCACAAGAAAAGCAGTGATCATTAAAAATTTCATGTGTTTAGGAATCCAGCTGATATCTAAGATGGTACCTCCATCAGTGTAGTGTCTCTAAATACCATGCTAGAGGAACTATTTCCGTACAGACTCAGGAGCGATATCTGATGAGTTAACTCCATTTCTTGCAATAGTCTGTGGAGATCTCTTTTTAATGCACGTACATAGTTCAGCCCTGTTTGAGAAGTGATGTGATGGAAAGCTTGAGTGAGATATGTCTTCAGGCCAGACACTCCACATAGTACTGGCATAAATTCTTCTTTAATAGGAATGAGCAATACTGGCAATATGCAGATCTCAGATTCTTCTTACTAGAAGTTCCTCTGTTTAGAAACCAGAAAAACAAAAGTCTCTGACTTGATGGTTTTAATTAGAAGATGCAGTAAATTTTTTTCAGTAACTACAGAAGCCTAAAGCGTCTTTCATTCTGAAGATATGATCCGGGAACTAAACAAACTCCAGAGAACTCGACTGTGTCTAAATGATAGTCATGAGGTTTCTACCTTGACCTTGGTCTGGCTGGGATAATTTAGTTGGGGATTTGACCTGCTTTGAGCAGGGGATTGGACTAGATGACCCCCTGAGGTCCCTTCCAACCCTAATCTTCTATGATTCTATAGTTCTCTTGATATTTCCCCATAGAGGTAAAACAGCATGCAAGGAGCGGGAAAAACAAAATTAAGGATTAATGTGAAGGACTCATAATTTTTCTCTACCCATATATTTGTGTGAGGCCTCCCCTGAATGAACCAGTAACACTGTATTTCATAATATAAGCCCTGCTGCTTTGGAGGGGTTGTACTCCTACTGTGAAATAATGTAGCCATAATCTGTTAACTTGCTTTGAGGCTGTTTTTTTTTTTTTGGCTGGGGGGGGAGGGTGTATCTTCAGAGTTCAGCAGTCCCAGAATGTTTTTGCATTGGCTTAGTCTCCTAATGACTGTTCTGATCCAAGCACTATCTTTGTTACTATATCCAGTCACCACCCTCCCGTCAAATGTGGTGGGAGAAATTAACCAAAGTCCATGCTTTTCGTTTCCACATCCCCCTTTATATGGATAGTTCTCCTGTTTCCATTCTGTAAATTATCAGGGTTCTGTATGAAGTGCAGAGCTCTGTCATCAGAGACTTGTTTACCAATTAACTATTTCTTTCTCTTATGTGGTCTTAATCGTGTTGCATTTTCTAAATGTTCTGCCCTGTCAAAATGACATTTTTTGCTCAAGAATTTTTCTTTCATGTCTCAAACTTCCCTCTGTGTTCCTCTAAATACATGAATAATTACTAAAGATGTATTGCCAGGGAGGAATTGGAGCCAATGTTGGCTGCATGGATTCGCCGGTTATTCCTGTGCAACTCAAGACTTGTGGGCGCTGTAACAGAAGCCCCTTAGCTTGTCAGCAGAAGTGCCTAAAATGGATCTCCCACTCAGCAGCCAGACTATGTGGTTAAAGCGTAAGGGTACTGATGCTAAGAAAATGAACACTCAAACCTCTGAGATAATATAAAGCTAAAGTTAGTAACTACTCAGTAATAGCATTCAAATGAGCTGTTAGTTCAGCTTATTTCCTGCTTAGCTTTTGTGTTTCATCTTTAAAAACATTTAATTTTAATTATTAAAGAAATTTACTACTGGTCCCACAACATTAAGGCATTATTACTTAAACTGTGGTTCAAAAACTAGCCATTATCAACTTAAATTATGCCTAATTCATAACTTGAAATAAAGATATGAACTTGGCTTCTTATGTAGACAGGCTTGTTCTTCAGTAATTTTCTTAACTAGAATTTTTAAGTAGGATTAATAACTTGAGATCACAATTTTTTGTAGGATGGAAGAGCAGCATCTGCTGTTGTAGTTTGCTCTTTTTTATGTTTTTGCCGTCTCTTCACTACTGCGGAGGCTGCGGTTTATATGTTCAGTATGAAACGCTGTCCACCTGGCATTTGGCCTTCTCATAAAAGGTACAGTATCAATCTCTTTTTCAAAGCATTGTTGAAGCAAATCTACACATGAGCATGTACTGTGTTTAAAAAAAAAAAAAAAAAAAAAAATTCACACACTGATTTGTAGGATGAGGTAGTTGATTTAGCAATTAGCCTTGTAGGGTAATAGAACATTTGCAAAACCAAATGAGTCATCTATAGCGCTGGGTAGACTTCGAATTCGGCAAGATTTTTGAATCGGTTGTTCATGTGACCCTAATTACTGAACAAATCAGGGTGATGTGTGTTGGAACTACATTAAGAATGAAAGCTGAGGTGGTAAAATGCTTGAAGTGAAAACTGTCCTAAATGCTTATCTGCAAAGCAAAGTCTAATCTGTATCCTCAACTGTGGAAGAGACAAAAAGTATAGCTTTATTCAGTGTGGATGTAAAGTCCAGCTGTGTGAACACTCTTCAGACTTACAGAATCCAAAAGTATAACAAGTAAGTACTTGAAGTCAATTCATTGCATATTTAGTGACTAAGAGGATATATACTACTTTAAAAGGAGTAAATGCATATCTTTTTGATGCACTATATCATCTATTTTGGCAACTGTAGTATAACTTGAGTTTTTCAGGTGGGCTATATTTAGATTCTGTAAAAATACTGAAATCTAAGTAACTTCAGTAGAGCATCTGTCAATAAATCTTTTCCTTTCAGGATAAAGATGTCTGAAAATGAGGTGTGTGGATTAGCAAACTGCAGAGGAGCAAAATTGTATACTACGGTTTAGAAATATTTTAATTAGATACAGCTTGGTTAAAACTGGCTAATTTTTTAAAAGCCCCACTACTGACATAGTCAGTGCATTCTGACAAGGATGAATCCAAGCATGGTCTGGAGGCTAGAATGCTTGTCTGGGATTTGACAGCTGGGTGCAATTCTTTGCTCCACCATAGACTTCCTGCGTGACCATCAACAGCTCATTGGTTCCTCTGTGTTTCAGTTCCCCATCTGTACAATAGGGATATTTGCACTTCCCCACCTCGCAGGGATGTTGGGAGGAGAAATGCTTTAAAGATTGAGGCACTCAACTACTGTGGTGATGGGGGGCCATGTAGGTGCCTATGGGAATTTTGTGCATGGATACCACTGTAGTAACTCTCCTTTGGCTATGGGTGAAATGTGTTAGACATATACATCTAGATTGTTTTCCTCTTTCCTCTGTTTAATTCTTTCCATGCAAGGTTTACTTTGAAATAGATAAAATCAAACTTAAGTTTCCTAATAGGCTATTAAATGTACTCCCTTGTGCTTATGAGTAATGGTGTCATGAAACGTTGTTGCATGATTCGAAACTTACCTTGTTGTAAATATTCGATTCATTTCCAGGTTGTATTGTTTTTCTGAATGAATACCTCTTGTTTTGACAGGTATATAGAGTACATGTGTGACATGATGGCAGAAGAACCCATTATTCCTCACAGCAAGCCAATCCTTATCAAATCAATTATCATGACACCAGTTCCTCTGTTCAGCAAGCTGCGAAATGGCTGTAGGCCTTTTTGTGAAGTTTATGTTGGGGATGAAAGAGTGACCACTACCTCACAGGAATATGACAAAATGAAGTAAGTGCAGATTCCTAAATGTAAGTTTGAACTCTTTCTGGAGCTGTTTTAATACTGAAACGTTGCTCCCCAGAGGGACTGTCCCAGTGCAGTGAATACACCTCTCATACAAACTCTGTCCTACTTTTGCTTGGGGGTCATTACAGGCAGACCTGGTCATACTCTGCGTTCTGTCTGGAAGGCCTAACTCCATCCACAGTCTTAGAGCAGCGGACAGTTAGTATTCAGATGCACATTTAAACCTGTGGTATTGTGCAGGGGATAGATATAACCAGTGTTAAGGTGGTGGCTAGCGGTTAGGCTTCTGGGAGAGTCTGGAACCTAGGCAGGAAGAGAATTGGTACCAGCAGCATATTGTTGTTATTGTCTGTTTCAAATCCCAAGCTCTGGTGGTAAGGAGGAGTGGAGAAAGATTTCACTGGCATTTGAAGGTCAGGCCTACTTCCAGGAGTTAAAAATGGGAGATAAAAATAGGGTTGCACCTTCTAAACGCACTGGATTAGAAGAACTTCCCAGAGAAATGAAATGGAAAAGTGGTGGAAGACTACAGCTCAGCGATGGTCTTTCAGGAACCCAGCGTGTGCACGTGCATCTGTGCTACTAGCGTGATGGTCTGTCATTGTGCCCCTGACAACTTTCACATGCCTGCTCATATCTCACCCACAGCTCTCTGCAACTGTGAAATTGATCCTTTCAAGGGGCAGAGCTACATACTGTTACAGAAGCTGGGAAGGGTGGTTGCTCCTCCCTGAGAGGAGGCCATTGAGTGTGAAGCAAATTTGGGGGATAATCCTGTCTAACTGAGCAATAAACTAAGGAGAGCAGCAGGAATGGGCATTAGGAAAACTGTGTGTCTCCCTGCTGTGATTCATGCAGTAGTGTGGGTAACTAGTTTTATGGTCAGCTCAGTAGTGCGGTAACAGCAATCTGAGGGCTTGGCTACACTGGAGAGTTGCAGCGCTGGTGATGGGTTTACAGCGCTGCAACTTACTCACCGTCCACACTTGCAAGGCACATACAGCGCTGCATCTCCCTAGCTGCAGCGCTGGCTGTACTCCTGCTCTGCCTGGGGTATAAGGATTGCAGCGCTGGTGATGCAGCACTGCTCATCAGGTGTGGCCACCAAAAGCACTGTAATTGGCCTCCGAGGTATTCGGAGGTATCCCAGAATGCCTGTTCGGCCACTCTGCTGTTTTGTTGTGAACTCCGGGCTCCCGGAGCTGCTTATCTAAAAAACAAACACAGCTTGTTTTCTCGAGCAGAGGCAGGCAGGGGGATTCCTTTGGAATGTTCACACTTTGCTTGAGGAGAGAAGCAACACGGCGGGGGGTGGGGGGGCAGGGGAGTCCGTTTTGGAGCAGCTGCTTATCTGGTCTGAAGGCTATTTGCATTTAGTGAATGAGAGAGGGGTGCGGGAAGGGGTCGAAACTTTTAAGATGATTGAAGGTTGGTGCTGTGTATCTTCCAGTCCTTAGAACTTGCAAGGCAGGGAGCTGACACAGTGTCAGCTCCAAAAATCCACTCTCTGTCTCCCCCACACTCGCTGTCACACTCCACCCCACCCTCCTCTTCTGAAAAGCATGTTGCAGCCACTTGAATGCTGGGATAGCTGCACATAATGCAGCACTCCCAATGGCGCTGCAAATGTGGCCACACTGCAGCGCTGGTAGCTGTCAGTGTGGCCACACTGCAGCGCTTTCCCTGCACAGCTGTACGAAGACAGCTGTAACTCCCAGCACTGTACAGCTGCAAGTGTAGCCATACCCTGATTCTTTGCCACTGTGCAAGATAGGAGACTGGTCTAGATGGGCCTCAGTCTCCTGTGGGGAGAGGGCCAATTCCTACAAAAAAAAAGTTACTTCCTGAAATATCTAAGCCCTAGTTCCATAGGTGTAAAAAAAAAAACAAAAACAAAAATGTGGAATTTCTAAGTTGCCTGGAGTAATCAGACAGAACAGGTAAAAACACATTAATTTCAAAAAGAACAGGAGTACTTGTGGTACCTTAGAGACTAACACATTTGTTTGAGCATTACGCTTTCATGGGCTACAGCCCACTTCATTGGATGCATGCAGTGGAAAATACAGGCGGAAGATACCCAGAGAACATGAAACAATGGGTGTTACCATACACACTGTAATGAGAGTGATCAGTTAAGGTGAGCTATGACCAGCAGGAGAGAGAGAAACTTTTTTTGTATTGGTAATCAAAATAGTCCATTTGCGGCAGTTGACAAGAAGGTGTGAGGAGGGGGAGGGGAATAAACATGGGGAAATATTTTTACTTTGTGGAATGACCCATCCACGCCAGGCTTTATTCAAGCCTAATTTAATGTGTCCATTTTGCAAATTAATTCCAATTCAACAGTCTCTCATTGGAGTCTGTTTTTAAAGTTTTTTTGTTGTAATATTGCGACTTTTAGGTCTGTAATCGAGTGACCAGGGAGATTAAACTTTCCTGCTGATAATGGCTCACCTTAACTGATCACTCTCATTAGTGTGTGCATGGTAACACCCATTATTTCATGGGATGTGTGTGTGTTTGTCTATATATCTTCCTACTATATTTTCCATTGCATGCATCCCATGAAGTGGGCTGTAGCCTACGAAAGCTTATGTTCAAATAAATTTGTTAGTCTCCAAGATGCCACAAGTACTCCTGTTCTTTTTGCAGATACAGACTAACATGGCTGCTACTCTGAAACCTGTCATTAATTTCAAAGCTGCTGTTTTTCTTGAAACTTAATGAGATGTGCTTTTTCTTCAGGGACTTCAAAACTGAGGATGGCAAAGCTGTAATCCCATTGGGTATAACAGTCCAAGGTGATGTTCTCATTGTGATCTATCATGCCAGGTCAACATTAGGAGGCAGACTCCAAGCCAAGGTAATGACATACAGAATGGAACCCTTACAGGGGTTTATTCTCTGCAATGCAGAACAATTCCCATCGTCTGTTTCATGATTACTGTGGTGTTTGTTAGTTGTTTGTTCCCCTTCTGTGTGCTCATCTGTCTCTGAGAAAAGAGTTTGAGATGTTCAGGTGGGTAGGAGTTCAACCTTCCCTTTCAGTCCTGTCATGACGTGCAGCCTCTGGTTGGCATTCTGAGAAGACGTGTGCAGTTAGTTGCTCCTTTTGCAGCATTTTCTGGTAAGCTAACATTTCATCAACTGGTAGTTATCCCCAGTGTCAGATGCCTGGAGCTCTTGCCCCTTACTTCTCCATGCAGTTCTGCCAAAGTACCTTATTTAGAAATGGCAAAAAATCAGAACTTTGTATTTTAGCCAGGAGTCTTCATCTGTTGTGTTTATTTCCCACCAAAAGGAATGTTGATTACTTTTTTGTGTCTAAAAGTCAAACTGCAGTATAATACAGGCTCTCTAATCACATCAATTGCCAAGAGTAAATGACTAAAACAGAATCTTAAACAGCTGCCTTCTTGCCTGTCTGATTACAATTGTGTAAAATGTTTGTTTGGAATCCCTTGCTATTGTCATGCTGCTAAAAACAGAACGATGTTTTCTGACTTAGTCTGTGATGCAGTATCAGATTGAACTTGTATGGACTATCTGAACTTTCACTGAAACAGAGACCACATCCTTCCCACTTCTGAGGAGATGGAATTTTAAATATAAAATGTCACCGTTTAATTCTAAAGGATTCAGAGCACGTAGTAAGTGATTAACTCTAGCTAGAATTAACACTCATTTTCTTAAGATGAAATGAGGCCACTTGGACTATGATTTTCACAGTGTGTGCACCTAAAATTACTATCCAGAGTGCACATTTATGAAAAATTAAGCCAGTTAGGATCCTAAGTGGAGACCACTGAGGTAGCTCCCATTGAGGTCAGCATGTTTTAAGAGATGCTCAACATCTCTTAAAAAGGGATGTTTTTCCCCCAACATCTGTTTTGGTGCCTGGCCTCACTGTAGTCATGCAGTGTCCAGCCATCTGACAGCTGCATAAACTAGATGGCATGCATCCTAGCACATTTAACATTCAGAGGTTGACATCCTTTTCTTTCTTCATCACAAGAGAGCTGGCATATAATATACTTTGCAAGATCATGGTGGGGCACCCTAACAACATACCTCTTTGCTAACTTACATGAGAGTGTGATATATCCAGAAACAGAGACCACAACTTGAATAGGTATTTGGGCCAATAGCAAAGTGAGATTCCAGGAATTTCCATCTCACACAGATTAAGAGGTCCATCTGTTTCAGTGCCCTGCTTCCGTCTGTGGTTTGGCTCAGTGCATAGTCTCTTTACTATCCTTCACGCTGCAGGAGGCAACAGAATATTGCTTCATGATTTTTCAGGTTATAAAAGCAAAGTTTGCAAGTGAAGTCTCTCTCAATCCAAATTACTAAAAGTTCTAGATTTCTCTGCTTTGGTGTAGGCATAGTGAAGTCTGGAGATACAAATGTGAAATATTTAAAAATATTTATACATTGCAGGATTACTTACCTACAGAATTCAAGGAATTGTTGTCACACCGAGGTTCTGAAAACAATATTTTAGCATGCGGATATAATGGATAAAAGCATTTAGTTGTCTATGCAAATACTTTCAGTGCTGGTAGAAGTTAGTTTTTCAGATTTTTTTTCTCCATTGTATTTCTCTACTACACATTCTTCGCTCAATCTGTGTAAATCCTCCTTCAGATTTCCTAAATTTTCTAGGTTTCCAGAAAATATAGGGGAAAAAGTGACAACTGCCAAAAGCCAAGCAGAGTTTGACCTTGCACAGAAAGTTAAAACCAACAGTAAAAGGTTCTTTAGCCATGAAAATAAAGAAAGAAGTGAGACTGCGAAGCACAGGGGATGGAGTGGAGATAAAAGATAATTTGCCTCAGTTTTTAATAAGAATAACGAGGAGCTTGTGGACATTGGCAGGGTGACTAATGGGAATGATGATATGGAAGTAGAAACTACCACATCTGAGTTGGAAGTCTAGCTCAAAGAATTTAGTGACCAAGTCAGGGGGACCTGGATAATCTCCATCCAAGAATATTAAAGGAACTGACACATGAAATTGTGATCCCAATAGCAAGGATTTTTAATGAGTCCTTAAACTCGGGAGTTGTACTCTGACTGGTGAATTGCAAATGTATTTAAGAAATTAAAAGAAAGTGACCAAAGAAACTACAGGCCCATTAGTTTGACCTCAATTATATGCAAGGTCTTAGAACAAATTTTTAAAGAAAAAGTAGTTAAGGAAATAGAGGTAAATGGTAATTAGAATAAAATACAACATAGTTTTACAAAAGAGAGATCCTGCCAGATCAATCTGATCTTTCTCTGAAAAGATAACTGATTTTCTAAACAAAGCAAATGCCATAAATCTTATCTACCTGGATTCCAGTAAGATTTTTTTATACAGTTCCATATGGGAAATGATTAGCTAAATTGGAGAAGATAGAAATTAATAGAAGAATTGAAAGGTGATTAAAGAACTGGGCTAACGGATCATACTGAAAGGTGAACCGCCAGACTGGAGGGAGGTTACTAGTGGAGTTCCTCATGAATCGGTCTAGGGACTAATCTTCATTAACATTTTCATTAATGACTTTTGCACAAAAAGTGGGTGTATGCTAATAAAATTTGTGGATGACACAAAGTTGGGAATATTGCCAATACGGAGGGAGTACTGCCATATTCTACAAGAAGATCTGGATGGCCTTGAAAACTGGAGGAATAGAAATGGGATGAAATTTTATAATGGAAAGAGCAAGGCCATGCATTTAAAAACTAACAAGATTTTTGCTATAAGCTGGTGACTTAATCAGTTGGAAACAACAGCGGTGGAAGAGAAAGACCTGGTGTGTTAGTTGATCACAACATGACTATGAGTCGCCAATGTGATGTGACCATGAAAAAGGCTAATTTGATACTAGGATGCATCTGGCAAGGTGTTTCCAGTAGAAGTAAGAGAGTGTTATTGCCATTATACAAGGTACTGGTGAGACCTCACTGGGAATATTGTATTTTGTTCTTGTCTCTCGTGTGTAAGAAAGATGACTTCAAACTGTAACAGGTGCAGAGCAGGGCTACTAGGATGATCAGTGGAATGGAGAACCACATTACTTGAGGAGACTAAGGAGGTTGGCTTGTTTAATCTAACCAAAGGAAGTCTGAGGGAAGATGTGATTGCTCTCTGTAAATAAGATCGATAAACATCAGAGAGGGAAAGGAGTTATTTAACTTAAAGGTAAATGTTGGCACAAGAACAAATGGATATAAACTGGCCATGAATAAGTTTAGGCTTGAAATTAGACAAAGGTTTCTAAACATCAAAGGAGTGAAGTTCTGCAAAAGCCTTTCAAGGAGGGTAGTGGAAGCAAAAAAACCTAACTTGTTTCAAGACTAAGCTTGATAAGTTTATGGAGGGGATGGTATGATGAGGTTGCCTACAGTGGCATATGGCCCATCTGCGACTGCAATTAGTAAATATCTCCAGCCATCAGAATTGAGACACTAGATGGGAAGGCTCTGAGTTACTATAGAAATTCTTTCCCAGGTGTGCAGCTGGTGGGTCTCACCCAAATGCTCAGGGTCTAACTGATCACCACATTTGAGGTCAGAAAGGAATTTTTCCCCAGGTCAGAGTGGCAGAGAGCCTGGAGGTTTTTTACCTTCCTCTACAGCGTGGGACGTGGTCACTTGCTAGTTTGAACTAGATTAAATGGTGGAGTCACTGAACTTGAAGTCTTTTAAATCAAGGTCTGAGGATTTAGTAGCTCAGCCATAGGTTACGAGACTGTTAGAGGAGCGGGTGGGTGAGGTTCTATGGCCTGCGATGTGCAAGAGGTCTGACTAGGTGATCGTAATGGTCCCTTCCGGCCTTAAAGTCTAAGATCTCTGTATGACTCGGTAGGATTTAACATACTGGATCAGACCATTGCACCAGCAAGTGTAGTATCTTGCATGTAGCCTGTGGCTGACATAACGTCTATTTGGAAAACTTGCTTTCCATGTGGAATTTTAATTGGACTCTTGCCAGATCAGAAAACTCTTTCTTCCAGCTGAACGAAGAAGCTGCTTTAATGACATTTGGTTAAATGTTGGAAGGCAACTATCTAGTCATGAGCAGTTCTTGGTGCCTTTGTTAGAAGCTTGTCCCACTTCCTGGTAATTGAACACTAATGTTTGCTGACTATATGAAAATTGCTGCCAGTGCATTGAAAGTGGAAAACTAGCCCTGAAGGTTACTATTTGCAACTATAAATGTCTGTTGTTGGCAAAAAAAAAAAATAAGTAGAGCTGATTTCACTTATTTCAAAAGTCACAGAGCTTGGTGAGACCAGGATAGCTGTGTCTTACTGGAAGGAAGGTATGTAAGACATTTTGTCCTCACGGGAACAAAGCCAAGACTTTTAAAAATGTGTGTAAAGTTAGACTCCTAGATAAGTTGCTTGTCTTTTCTAAGTACTGAGCACTTACCAGTTAAGACTCTTGGACACTGAAATTTTAATATTTCTATTGCCATAATCTCTCTATTTTAGCTCTTTGTCTTAGTAGAACTCCAAGCCACAACACTGGTATGTGCAGTGACAGCCCCAATAATGGAGTTTGCCTGTTTTGGCCATAATGTGACTTTGCCAATTCTGATCTTCCAAATTGCGCTCGGTTATTCTGTAGAACTGGGTTGTCTTGTATGGATTTTGACTGAAATTAAGATGTTTCAATAGCAGTTAAAACTAATAATGAAACATGTTGCTTTGCCTTAAGTTTGTGTATGGTAATTTGGTAAATGCTGCTTTTCATAATCAAGTGCAAACACATCAACAAAGAGGATTGTCCTATTTGTACTGTTCACAATACATTTATTGAAAATATCCTTTTTTTTTGAAGTTTGGAGTCAAGTTTAGATTTGACTTTCCTTGATGTTTGACAGTGTTGCAAATATTACAGCAGGTATCTCCAGACAGTGCTTTTATACATTTTCTGAGCTCTTTTAATTAGAGTATGAGCAACTCTTTAGTCTTGGGAAGACATGCCGTGTTTTACCTTCATAGTAAATGGCTCTGAGCAAGAAGCAGTGGTGTTTGGAGAGGGAGGATTGCAGGCAGAGAGTTTGCTCTCACTTTCTTTTGGTCTCAGAGAACCTGGCATTAGCTTTGGGCTGAGATTTCTGAAAGGATGGATTGCCCTGTGTACTTTTTGGCTTCCTTTCTTCCAGGACTGATATATATGTGTAAATAAAGGCAAGCTACTTATGTTGGTGTTTGCAGAAGGGAAGATTGTCTTGTCTGTCAGCAGAAGGAAGAGTTGGATAGATTACATGGATATCATGAATCAGTTTTAAAAAAAACCTATTATGTTGGCCAGTGTGAGATTGACAGCCAGGATATTGCACAGGAAACAGATAGAAATCCTTGCATACACATGACATACTGTGTAAACATAAGTACTGAGATGCTGACAAACTTTCGCTTGATTAATACATCTAGTTCTCTTAGGCTGTTCTCCCTCAACGCTGTAGATGGATCCTGTAGGTGTTAGTTATTCTGAAAAAGCTACTGAAAGATCCAGGGTTTTACCCTACAGAATTATGTCTTGTCTTCAGAGGCAGATTAGGGATTTGTGGGCCCTGGGCAAGAGCAAGTGAGTGCTTCTCCCCATCCCATCTACCTGCATTCCCTCCCGGCGCTGCTGCCGTGGAGCGGGATTAGTGCACAGGGGCTTCCCTCATCCACCCAGCGCTCCTGATGGGGATCAGGGTTGGGGTATGGGGGCTTGCCCTGTCCCACCCACCTGACACTCCTACCAGGTAGCAGGGTTGGGCATGGAGGCTTTTCCTGCTCCCCAGCAGGCTAATCTGCCACTGCTTGTCATGAGTTTGAGCATGCTGTACTAGCTTTTGATAAAGCTTTTCCCAATTTGTACAGGTGTATGTGAGATTAGAATCAGGTCCCTTGTGTCTTTATTTCTGATGGTGTTTCTTCAATGATACTATCAACTTACTTGAAAAATAGAAATAAACAAGTCCAAATTCAGCCATCCCAAGAAAAATGCTATATGGAGCTATTGTATGTTTAGAGAAGCTGAACTGAAAGAGAATCTCTTCATGACCATGACTATCAAAAACGCTTTCCACCAAAAGGAAAGTAAGATGCAGAGTCCTTATCTTCTGTTACACAGAATTATGTAATTATCCTATGTTTTCTCCTCCCCATAGATGGCTTCAATGAAGATGTTCCAGATTCAGTTCCACACAGGTTTTGTGCCCCGGAATGCCACCACAGTGAAATTTGCCAAGTATGTGAATATTTTGCTGAACACAACTTGCAGAAACTTTTTTCAAATTATTTTACTTGCTAGATCAACAGATCTAGGGGGGAGTGTGTGATTTACTAGTGTGGGAAAGGATAGCTTTCATTTTTAACAAAATGAGTCCTGGCTTTTGATTGACGACACTTCCTTTGACTCAGCCTCTCTCAGTGAAGGGTTTTCTTGAAATTTCTTCATAATAAATCATCCCTATGAGATTAAACAGGGAAAAAGTAACCAAATCCAATTGGTTTTATGCTTTGTACACCAATTCCGTAGAAGTACTAGTCACTTAACTTGCTGCAGTCCAAGATAGTGAACCTGATGGGCTGATTTGAATATTTGCCTTGAAAGATTTTTGATTTGTGATTTTATTACATCACCATCTTACAGGTATGATCTGGATGCTTGTGACATTCAAGAGAAATATCCTGACTTATTTCAAGTGAATCTGGAAGTGGAGGTGGAGCCCAGAGACAGACCCTGTAGTGAGCGAGCACCATGGGATAACTTGAACATAAAGGGACTAAATCCCAAGATCCTTTTCTCCAGTCGGGAGGAACAACAAGAGATTTTATCAAAATTTGGTAAAGCTTAACTTTGGAGCCATTAGAAATTTTAGCCTGTTTCCTGTCCTTTTTAAAGCATTCCAGTTCAGGAATCATTATGTTTAGTTTTCAGACATAAATATTTAAACAGGCCTTTAAAAGGGAAAACTTAATTCTTGTGAATAGCTGTGCAGTACCCTTGCCTGTTATAAAAGAATAGGAGCTTTCCTTAATACTAGATTGTAATTAGCCCAGTCTTTTTATCTATATTGGCACTGTTTTCACCTTTTCCCAGAGCTCTGGAGGCCCTATTTGGAGTGACATATCAAACAAAAATATGTGACAGTTTAGCCCTTCGCCTCCAAAACCTGGGGAGAATTCCCTCCGCTTTCGCTGATTAGCTGAGCTTACACTTTCATCAATGCAGTTCAAAGTATTCTAGCATTCTCCAGAAGTGGCCTTTTATACCCATAGTTCAAAATATATTGTTATTAAGATGTTTCTGGTGCATAGTCCAGTAGAGTTATGGCTTGTTTCTCTCAAGATTTTCTCTGCATTAGTGAGTATCTGTTGCTCTTGAAGGGATCTTACTTTTTTAGCAATGTGTCTTGTCTGTTTATCAGCTTCCTCATTCTGGATATATTTTTAGTAATTTTTGCCAGGATTGCCATACTTAATGTTCGCTTTTTTCTTGGTCTCATTAGTTTTCATGTTTCACTCCTTCATCCTTTCTTTAATGTTCTCTAACATGGCTGTATTTAGAGAATACTTTTTGTCTTTCTGCTTCTTTTTATCTTTTTAAATTCAACTTATTTGCTTTTTTCCTCACTTTTCTCTTGATCCAACATAGTCACTTTTCCCCTTTTCATATGTTTTTAGAAAAGTATATTTCTGCCAGGCTTGCATTTTGCATTAAACCTTGTTGTTCTTTCCTGAACATAATGGCCCTTTTCTATTGTATTCTAGTTAGGATACTCAACTAAATCCATATTGCAAGCAACATTTTTTGTTTTACATTAAGCTTTTGTATTGGTATTGAAAGTGGGAGAATTTTTTTAAAAACACTTAGTTACTATCCTCCTTTACTTTCTGAATTTGCCTCATCTTGAGAAAAAGAAAATCCTGGAAGTTGATTTCAGAGTTAAGAATCTAAATTAAATGTTTGGGTTTCAAAAACTGGAGGTGAAAATATTTTTTTAATTGAAATTTAAGATAAATGTTATCTTTTTTTTCCCTTAGATTTTCATAAATTTTGTTTTCACAAAACTTAAACTTGGTCCCGAAGCTGAGTTGGCAGGACTCCTTTAATGTTTAGCGTATCCCATACTGTGTTTTTTGTGAGTCTTTTGGTTTTTAAACAAAGATGGTATTGCAGCACTCCAGGGAGCCAGACCCTGATGCCAACACCGTAGTGTATGTTGACACTTGAGCTGGAAGCAGAATTGTCGTTTTGGGTAGGCGCATGCACACTAGTTTTGAGCTAGCACGCTAAAAATGAGAACGTAGTTATGGTAGGGCGGGCTAGCTGCTCTGAGTACATGTTTAGGGTCCTTGGCAGGGTTGTACTGAGGTGGCTAGCCTGTCCCACTGCTACAGTTGTACTTTTTAGCATGGCTGCTCAATCAGACTGAACTGAAAACTACACCTCCACCTTTGTAGATGCACCGAGACTGCCATGTACAGAGCAGATGTGGAGTATTCACCAAGTTAAATACTTTGTTCTGTGTTTGATGATCAGCTTAATTCCATGTATGCACCCTATCCTTTCCAAAATGAAGTAATTCCCATGCTAAAACTCTCACCGGTTAGGTGTTCACTCTTTGATTTGGCATGGAGCTCTTGTTCTTGTCTGAGACTACAGAGCCATTGATAAGGCAGTCTTCCCTAGCTTCTTACAATATCCCTCCAGCCCAGCACCTGACACTGAAGTAAGGAAAGTGACCAATTCCTGCATGAGCAGGGTGCTGTCACTCACCTGCTTCCAAGCTGAGGTTGACAGCTTTGTATCCTAGGTTGGTGGTACACTGTTGTTGCCTTACACTTTAAGTACTTTCGATGAGTTGATTGAACCTCTTCTTTTTGGATGTCGTTTTGTGGGAGGAAGGGAAACCGAGGGATCTTTCTGTGTCCTGTCTTTTGAAATGGCTGTGATTTGTTCACAGCCCTCCTGTCCACCTTATTCTGTTTTGTAATATCTTCAGAGTGTTCCTGGTCTGCAGTAAAGAACCAGAAACTGACGGCAACTGACTTGAATAGAGTGACATCAGTTTGAATATATGACACAAAACTCCACTAGAATATTAAGTCTGATACCTTAATTTAATTTCACAGCTCTTACATGTGTGGCTGAAACTAGGATTAATACTCTATCCTAAATTCACAGCTGTATGGGCTTTTTCCTACACAGAGAATAGCAGCTTGCTCATGAGATCCAAGCAGGAGTTACTTCCTGACTGCCACCTTGATATGTTTTTGAGTAATATACCACGTGCTGTGTGTTAGAATTGACACAATCTGAATTTTTTCCAATGTCAGAACTCTGTCTAAGGTTTTTTGGCTTGAAATTCCATCTGACAGGTAAACCTGAGCTGCCTAGACAGCCAGGTTCAACAGCACAATATGAAGCAGAAGAGTCCAAATCGGAACAGTCTCCCAAAAGCACACCTACAGAGCCGGACTCTCCACAGAGCAGCAGCACTGATGCAAATAACTTCTTCCATACTCTGGATTGGGAAGGTAGGTGAAGTTACTAATTATTTACCAAAAGGACTAATCTCTTGTCCAATACTTCAATTGTCTGTCCCCCACCTGCAAGGATTGCTACAGCATTGGCACATTGTTACATAGTGGAAGCAAAGGGACAGATCATGATTATTTCAGTTGCCTCATCAAAGTGCAAGTAAAACCATTTCAAAATGAGTGAGCTTTTCAGGTCTGCAAATGTTGCTGTCCAGCTTCATTTGGGATCTCCAAATCAGCATAAAGTAAAGGTAACAGGCATGCATTGCTGCTCACAGATCAAACTGAGGCAGGGCTTTATCATCTCCTTCCTTTGTGGATGCTGGCTGCAAAGCAAGCAGGTGGAGTGGCCTGAACTGAGTAGGTCTGGACTGAAAACATGGCCTGCCTGTTCTACTGTTTTCAGAGAGCCCTGTGTCTCCACGCTGTTCCTGACTTTCCCCAGCACTTGTCACCCCAGCAATTTTGCTGTCAGTGTTACTACTGATTTTAGAGCAGTAGTATAATAGAAAGCCCTTTAAACCATAATTTAGTCAGTATCCCAAAGGGGAGTGTCAGACTGAGGGCTCTTCCCCAGTGTCTCACTCCTGTCCTCAGCTCAGATCATATCTCCGTGTCCAGCACAAAGGGTTTGCTTTAATTGTGCAGCCTTAATAGTTGCACATGTTGAGTGGTGGAGGAATACGCTACTTAGTCACGTTTCCGCTCCATGTGCTGCTGGCAGTCAGAGCCATTCTCCTCCCTTGGCTTTGTCTATGGGGAGGGGGTATTTGCCTCTGAGGATGGAAGGAGAGACGGGGATGGGTGGCGGCATTTGTAGCTAGTGCTCAGTAGCAGCAGTCGTGGCCTCTAGTGGCTGGAGGATAAACCTGCAGGGAAACAACTTCTCTTATCTGTGCCCCCCTCCCCTCCACACACCTTTTCCGAGCAGGGCAAGCCAGTGGCACTTCACTTCTCTGTCCCTGTCCCCTGAGCCTTCAGTCGTTGAGCAAGAGAATTCTGTTAACTTAAAGGTGTTATAAAAAGGTAAATCTGTTTTCATTCATTCAACAGAAGGAAAAGATCCAGAGACTGGAGCAGAGGACCGCTTGTCCAAAGATAATCATCCTGGACTGATTGATGACAGGGATGAAAGTGACCCATCAGATGAAGAATTTGCTGCATTTCCTAGTGAAGGAAGAACAGAAATAGTTGAAGAAAAAGAAAAACCCAGTCTTCCAGAAGAAGATGCAGATATATTTTTTGAAGCTAATTTTGAAACTCCGTCTGCCCAACCACAAGAACCTCAGTTGGAAGACCACGTAGATTTATTGGGACTAGACTCCGATGTTCCATCAGAGCAGACTCAAACTGCCTCAGAGATGAAGAGCTCATCTAGTAACGCAGACTTACTGAACAATTTGTTTGTGGGTAGCATGTCGCAGGTTTCAGAAGAGTCTACTGGGGACCTTTTAGGAGAAGGGGCAGACTTCTTTTTCAGCAGTCAATCTCAGCCTTCAGCTAGTAACCAGAGTACATCTCTACCCACAACATTGTCTTCTGCTGGTATGTAACTCAATTCTCTCTACTTTGGATTTGTGATATAGTGTGAATAACTGAATGAGGCAATAATTATTAGCTGCTTTACTATTTTTCTGTTTGTACACTATGTTACTACCATGTTTTGATCTGTTGCAGTCTGTCATGAGAATCTGCGAAAGGGGCACATAATACTTAGACCTTTTTACTATGTACTTTGTCTATTTCTTATGACAGAATTGCAGCTTCATAACACTTAGCAGCTTTTCACATGGTTCAAGTTTACAACTTTCATTGAAAAAGCCACCTTTACTCAAAATATGACATTGGCAGTGTAGCATTTTTCCCGGTTTCCATGACTTTGAAGTACAGCTTCAGCTGAGTTTTACTCAAATTCATCTCACTTCATTTAACAAAAAAAATCCATACAAAAGCAAAACCTTGTGCTCTCCTGCATGCAAAAGTGTTGATTTGTTTTGTGTGTCTCTCTGGATCCAAGTACATAGAACTTACATTGCCAATACATGAAAGGACAATTACCCATTTCTTCCTCATGTTTTCCAGAGATTCATAGCAGTTTTGAGTGAAAGACGACAACTCAATAATTACTTTCTGAGTCTTGCACTTGTATACAGTCATTTATCCCTGTCACAAGACAGGAGCTGCAAGAAGTGTTACTAACACATCATTAAAGAACTACTAGATGTTACTAGTCTGATTATTTGACAATGTGTGGACAGGACTGGGCCAGTGGTAGGTCTTGATCCTCACGTAATTCTGCATCTGCACCTACATAAAACTAAAATGCAAGGAGAATATACAATTAAGTCCAACCTTGCCAACTGCCTGATCTTGAGAATGCAAATTATTTTGATTTATGTAGTAGAAGTCCCGCTTTCCTTTATTTAAGAGGGCTAAAAAGCCTAGAATCCATCAATTTTATTCCTGATTTAGAACCACTCTTAGTTCTAGAGTGCAGAATTCCTTCAAGCTTAATGTAGTATTAAATGTTCCTTCAACCCAATTTTTTTTCTAGTTTCATCACTGTAAATGTCATTCTAAAATATCCCTGTTACAATGACATTATTTTCTTTGGGAATTGGTTAAGGGGTCTGACTTAAATGCACAAAAATCATCAGATTTGGACAGAAGACTAGAATTACATGCTACATTGCTGCATTCTAGATAACTTATATGATCCCTGAAATATTTATTTACTGCTTCATTATTGCTGAGTTGTTTGAATAAATCAAATTATTTAGGTCTAGCATTTTCTCTCATTGGCAGGAGTCCATAAAAGAGATAGTCAGTGTAGATTATCTTTTGACTATGCGCTTCTTGTACAATAACTTAGCCATGGGAAAGCACTGAGGAATGCACCTCAACCTATTGTTACGTTATATAAAGAAAATAACAGTCATATAGTAGTTTTTGTTCTAGTGTTTCTACTGGCTTTTTCAACTTGCATATTACCTTCTTAAGTCAGATCGATGTCTGCGATTCTGTACCTGCATGCTGAAGCAAAAGGCAGGCTGTATGTGCATGTGGATTCAGTATTCAGGATAATATGTTTTACCGCATCATATGCAATATAATCATGTTATCTACAGATACATCAGGGCCGGATTATCACTCCTGGGTTCTAGTTTTTTGGAGTCAGACTGGTAGAAGTCCCTTAGTTCTTGAAGTTTATTGACCCTTGAGGACAACTGGTACAGGGCAGAGCTTGAGCCAAGCCTCCTGCTGGCCATCGCATACTATCCCCTGCTGGGTATAAATACTGTTCCAATTAGTTCTCTCCCTGACAGTGATCATTGAAGTAGCTCCCTCTTGGACACTGTGGTGCTGCCTTCTCCAGGTCGTGTCTCAGCACGAAGAACATGAATCACCTTTAGTCATACCTTCCTTTTACTGTGGCTGTTCTGTTTTGTTTTTTTGCTAGTTTAACAGCCCACTTTGGTTACAATTTGTTAACTATCAGAGGGTTAGCCGTGTTAGTCTGGATCTGTAAAAGCAGCAGAGAATCCTGTGGCACCTTATAGACTAACAGACGTTTTGGAGCGTGAGCTTTCGTGGGTGAATACCCACTTCGTCAGACGCAGGATTTGTTAACTGGGGCTCTGGGATTCCTATCTTGTCACTGACTTCTTTTTAGATCTCCCTACTAATGTGAATTTTTGGATAAATGTGGGCTGATCTGAAATGAATGACTCAAGATTGAGGGAATGGCTCGTGTAGAGAAAACTAGCGTTGTGGCTGAATTTTTATACAGTGTCAGTAAGGCTTTACGTTGGAAGGGATAATTGTTTTCCCTGGCTTTGATTGGCTGAAATGCTCTGTGTGTCTAATAGCATGTAAGTACTAGTGTCGGGGGGCAGGGACCAATTATTGTCTCCTGCTGGAAAGAAGAGAAACTTCAAAAGCCTTCGTCAGTTGACACCCATGACCTCACCTTATTACCCCTGCCCAAGAGGGTGTAAGTAAGTTTTTTATCCTGTGATTTTATTTGCAGTAACGCCTGCCCTCAAGGTAATTTTGTTTTCTGCCTCTTTCTTTAGCTGATCCATTTGACCCATTCACAATGTCATCAGGATCCGAGGAGCCGGCTCTGTCTGGTCCTGATCTCTTTGGAGACTTTCTTAATCCAAATGCAACATCTACATCTAGTATATTTCCTTCCACACACAGTGCACCACCTCCTTCTTCCAGCTCAGACTTCTTACATTTAGGTAAGTGCTTTTGGCATGATTTTTTGGTAAAGGTTTCTGTGGCTTTCCCCAGGTTTAGTTCTTTACTCTCTCAGCTTAGTCAAGGTTGATTAGCTTCTAACAGATCCTCTTGTTGTGGCTGCTATTTTAATAAACTCCATGTTCCCGGTGCGCAGATGAACATGTCCAGCTGGTAGTATTTCCTGTGTAGTGCTACTGTAGTAAGTCTTGGTACAATTATTTTGCCAAGATTGCTAACCTTTTGCTAATCCTGTGTTTAATTTTCTTCTGGGAGATGACAATGTGTAACCGAGGTTACACCGAGTGTTGTGTTTTCAATCTCATTAAGTGACCTAGATTACTAAATGTAAATGTGATTTACATACTTAAGGTCTTGGAAAGGGAAAGTAGAGGAATACAAGTGATTCTTCTAACAGATCCTAGTCTAGAATGTTGTTTCCTTAAACATTTCAGAACTGAGGCTAGTTGGAACTACTTGTACTGAAGTAATTTTGTTAAAATATATTTATAGGCAACATTATATAATACTTGAGGCTAATCTAATTTGTTTCAATGTTTTCTTCCGGCTATCATAGGTAAAACCCTTTTCTCCATGTGTTTCCTTTTAACACTATATCCTAGTTAGTTGTTACAATAAATACATAAAATAATTAATTTTCCATAAATGTGGATAGAGCTAGTAATACAAACTATTACTCAATAGCAACTCACCAATATATTTTATATATAAACACCAATAAAAGCAATTTCAGTTTTCCAGTACTATGTATGTAAAGTAACTCAAGAGCATTTAAAGATTAAATCATCAGTTTAGATTTGTCAGTTACCTCAGGTAATATCCAGTGAAGTTGTAGACTACATGGTTGCTTTACTAAATAGAAACAAGTTACTTGATTTGGACTGTAAAAATTTAAAAATATTTATTTAAAACTGAAGGCGCAAGAATTCTGTGTCACCCTTTTCAATTCTCAATTTTTGGAATAAAGCTAAATGAATCTTTGTGGGTTTTCAATTGAATTTTTTTTTACTATTCAGTGAGATGTGATTCAGAAGTGTAACTGTCAGGCAGTAAATTTGCCATAATAGTTACACCTTCAGGTTTTAATTTAATTGTAAAATCTGAAATCTGTATTAGAAACATGTCTGAATTATGGAGCAAATAAAAAATATAGTACAGTCCACATCAGTATGTGAACATCTTTCTGTGGAGGTAGTGCCTGGATAGGGCACTTGTCATAGCTCTCACCCCCACTCTGAACTTTAGGGTGCAGATGTGGGGACCTGCATGGACACTTCTAAGCTTAATTACCAGCTTAGATCTGGTATCGCCGCCACCATCCAGAATTCTTTATGTCTGGATCACTCCCTTCCCCCCCCCCACCAAACCTTCCCCTCCCTGGGTAGCCTTGAGAGACTCCTTCCCCAATTCCCTGGTGAGTCCAGATCCAATCCCTTGGATCTTAACACAAGGAGAATTTAACCATCCCCCCTTCTTTCCTCCACCAATTCCCTGGTGAGTCCAGATCCAATCCCTTGGATCTTAACACAAGGAAAAATCAATCAGGTTCTTAAAAAGAAGGCTTTTAATTATTGAAAACAAAGGGAAAAGAAAGAGGGGAAAAAAACCAACACAACCTCTAGGAGACAGCATATCAGCTAATCTCACAGACAATAACATGAAAACACAAGATGTTCCCCTGGGCAAAAATCTTAATACACACAAGAATCCCCAAATCTGATAATTCCCTTAATTTGCGCCAAGACAGGTACAAAAGAAAATAAACATAAACCTATGTATCCCTTTCTAAAACTTACTACTCTGATAAGAGGCTGGTTCCTTGATCTTTTTCA